>NW_026913339.1:600000-1200000 GCF_034315485.1 Pezoporus occidentalis | reverse complement strand
GGTAAATCTTAGGCCTAAAACACAGGGTTGCAACTGAAGAAAATTGACCCATGGCACATTCAAACAAGATTTCATACCAGCACAGATATATGGGTTTAAAATCAGAGCCTTTCTTCAGCAACTTTACATGCTACTATAATCCATGTGCATGGTGGTAGACAACTTTATGCTAATACAGTGATAAGAGAATAAAGTGGGAAGTAAAACTAACAACAAGGTGGCGTTACCTTGGACTGGTACTTTAGGAAGGGGTTTGCACAGGTGGTTGACCATACACATGCCACTGGTCTGACAGCAATGAAACCTTAGGGTTTTGCTCTTCCTAGAGCTGAGGCACCTCAGATACAGATGTGACCTAAATGGGATGATTTTAGCGCTAGAGCCATGGTTTAAATAGCCTTACACTAAATACAACTGCTGTATCTTCTCGTTATAGGTAAAATGTAAAACCTTCAAGGAGGGTTGGTATCTTTCATTTTAAATTAAGTCAGTAATGACTTTGTCACAGTTGGAACCTGCTGCATATGCAATATTCATGCATGCACTTGATTACTGTGGCCCCAGGTTCAGTCCCACACATCAGCTGAGCTGCTGTAACTGCTGCCAGCCCTCAGCAAATGCAAACTAAAGTGATTAAGATGGGATGGGGTTTGTTTTAAGTGCAAAGTCATACTTCCTCCCATATGCAGCGGACTAAAAGCATACACATGGACAATTAGAACACTACAAACATCCCCTCTGCCACTACCTCAGCCATATTCAAGCATGTCTAAAACCTTAACCATCAGAGCACATGAAGTTATACTCAATATTTTATCCACAGGCTCCCTTGTCATTTATAAGTTGCACAATCACATTTTTAACCCACAAATCTCACTTCATGTTTACATAGCTTGTCAGCAATCAGGCACAGATATACCATTATTTTTCTGGCCCTGGGAACCTACCAGATCCTAAATTTCATGCACTAGCTGTTTCCTTCGGAGATGTTCCAACCTCAGCTGCACAACTGTTAAAAGTACTCTAGATAACCTAAACCCTTCTGACTTCTCAAAACATCACACCTCAGAGGGGAAACTGGTGGTGTTTATATTTTCTTATCCAGCTGATGAGTTAATGGGATACTCAAGACTTTGCCTAAGAGCCCTTAACTCTCATGAGATATCTGAGGCGGTATATCTGGAGTGAGAATTCCTCAGTATTTCCAACTGAAGTTCCACTTCAGGTGAAACAATAACTGTCTTTTTAGATGAGGATCTGAGTGCCAGTTTCCACCAGGTTTGTTATGAAGACAGGGACATACAATTAATGTGTAACTGAAGACTTTGTCAAAATGCATGTGAAAGTTTGCATCTCCCTTCTTTTGAGATCTATGGGCTCTTACATTCCTAAACACAGAATTGGGAAGCTTTGCTTTCTTCTTTGACTTTGTGCCTGTTACTTCCTAAGTTTTTAAACCACAAATTCTATCACATGAGCCAAACATAGCTCATTAATAGTGTTGGAAAGGTTATATCCTCACCTCAAATTAGCACGACAATGCTGAAACTAAACTTCTTTTGCAGCCTGAACAAGACAGTTGCAATTAAAAGCAATATATTATAATATAAGGCACTGCACAGCTTTGGCTTCAAGAATCACTACTTCAGATGAATAAAACCATAATCATATATAGGCTAATGCAGTGCTTTTCATCCTTAGCATCGAAACTGAGTTGTAATAAAGGAGGATCAGAAACACTGGCTTTTCTTCAGTTACAAAAATTGTCAATGTCAGGACAGACTTGGCTACCATACAATTTTCAATTTGATCTTTAACCTCAGAAAAAGCTTGCCAATTACCACGATCCTGCTCCCACTCTCAGGAAGAGAAGTGTGACAGGGAAGAGCATCACCTCTGAACCAGTCATAATGACTTGAAACCAGCTTGGATTCTTAGACACATGGCAGAACTTAATACCTTTGATACACATTTGTAGATGCCTGGAAGCTGAACAGGACCATAGCATTTCCTCTTCTCTTGGAAATGAGAAAATGAAAGAATCACATCTTCACCTTTGTAAAGCTTGGACCCCACAGTTTTCCCTAGTCAAAGGTATTTGTATTGAACAGCACAAGAGATGGAACATAGCAAGTGGTGACTTGCAAGGAAAGTTTTATTTAGAGAATATCAAGTAGACTGTAGATTCCCAACTGCTCATGAACACACCATGGCTCAGAAAGCATGTTTGCAGTTCACAGAAGGCCATGTATTTTACTCTATGCAGCCCAGAGAGCTATGCTCCATTACTGATGGAGCACATGGAAGGGATTTTTTGGAATAGAAATCTTGCCACAGCGATGGAATTATTGCAACCATGTCTTCATGCTTGTGTAGCCTGAGACTGCTGTTCACAGCTGTGAAGGAGAACACACAGTATTGCTGAGGGCAACTGCCAGAGCAATTTGACTGAATTTTATTCATAGTACTAGAAAAGACATGGGTTTGAAATCAGAAGTCTCTTACCCAGCACTGCCAAGGATTTCTGATATTAAAATGTATGAGTACAAAACACTGAAGGTCTCACTTCATCTGTCTATTTCTACCTAACTCCACCAAATCTGTGTTTGAGAAGCAGAGTGATACCGAACAGGTTATAATACCTCTAGGTACCCTCATGTGCTGTTTTTCAAGAAAGGGCTATGCAGTTACATTGAAAGTAGGATTTTTTTGCCCAGCTACAGCTCATTAATAATTAAAGCGCAGGCAGGCAATGCATGTGCTCACTGGTGTCAAGCTGATGATGGAAAATGACCTCCAACCTACCTGGCTATCTCTGAACTGTGCCCCAAAATTCCTGCATGATGTTGTCTGCTTCCACCCAGGCAGCAGAAAACTGAACATCATCACAAAAGGAACAAAGACACAATCCATTTTGCCCAGCTTCCTGCACTCCAGACAATGCCAGTGGTGTAAGGGTTAAGAGCTTCTCTGATACCAAACTAGTCATGCTGAATTCTTTAGTCACAGTGTTGTGAGGCATGTAAAAGTGTTTTTCAGGATTAAATATCTCCATAGGTTATACTGTCATTATAAGGAACTGCATTTAAACAGTAGGGGAATTTAAGTTGGAAATGTGACACTGCTAGTGAAAACGTGAACTGGAACAAAAATTACCAAGGAAAGAAGCACCTTAAACCTTTCATTTCAAAGAATCTGTGCTAAGCCTGAAGAGAGCAAATAATGAGCAATGAAAGGAGTCTTTGTTATGCCATGATTTCAAAGCTCTGCCAAAATGTCAAATAATCCATTTAATCAATCAGAAAATTAAAGAATGTGGTAAATTCCCAAGGTAGTTTGAAGTTTTAGCTGTGCCAAGTAACTCAGCTACTGCATAAAGCTTATGTCACAATATCAATTACTTAATAAGTCATTTTTGTCTAACCATGTTGATATAAAAATACAATTTAGTTTTCAAATTATTTGCAGCTGTGCTTTTATTGGGATACAGCATGCAATCCGTCAGGAGATGTTTACATTTGTTGCTTCAAGCACTGCTTTAATTTAATTTTTATCACACTATATCCTCCAAAAAGTTCCTATTATCTCAACACACTAAGAAATTGATTTCTTAAAATGGGTAGGAAAAGGAAGACACTATCTGTTGATTCATATACAAGACTCATTACATGCCTCTGACACCAATAGCAAAACTCCCGTAATTTAAAATACAGATTCTTTACGATGTTTACATTTCAAATTGGTGATTTATTTCAGGACAGAGTTTAACACTCTTGAGAATCCTGGATTATCAAGAATTAAATTCTGGAAAAGTGAAACAGTCTACACTGAACTTTTTTTACATTACAGACTATATCTCTTTCAAAGCACGAATTTGACAGACTCTTTAGAAAAGATTTTTCCTTCTAACAAGCCAAATAAAATTACAGATCCATTTTGTTAATGTGAAGTTAAATATAATCTTTTTATTAAAGTAAAAAGTTCAATGGGTGTTTAGCTGCAATATGTTAGTTCAGAAAACTTGAGAAAACTAGTATTGTCTGCCAAAATAATTCATTACTGTTCAAGGAAAATGATGAAGTTCAGCTTAAATTTAATAAGCCTTAATTTTAAATCAAACTATTTTGGATTTGGGTTTATTATCTACACATTTGCATACAGATTTTAAGGAATTTCTTCTGAATTCTACCTTGTGTCAGTGGCAAGAGACATGTCTGTCTACTTGTAAAATATGGATGATATCTGTTTTTCTTATGTTTCAAAAATTGAAATGTTGATATGAAAGAATCATAAAATCTATAAAATATATACCTACACTTCTGTTTTTAAAGAAATAAAGCATTCAGCACAGCAAACAAAGCCTGACCTGCACTCACGACAGCAGGTGGTGAGTGTCTTTGTGATCCTGGAGCCTATTAGCATGATCTCCTTCAGTGGCCAAATGAATAGGGACCTTCCTTTCAGAAGCCACAGTGAGTTTCACAAAAGCTTCTGTGCAAAGGAGAGCTGGAATGAATCCAGAGTCATGCAGCTTTCCCTAACCCACTGATCCTTTCTTTGGCTCCCCATCTCCACTGCCTACATACCTCTCCCTGCTCCCCATGTCTTGTTTCCTGGTATAGTCTCATTTCCTATGAACAAAGGCTACAATGAAGATAGTAAAAGTATCTTACAGAAATGTACTAAAATGGGCTGTAAGTGAAGAGTTCTTCAGCATGACTCGGAGCTGCATTCACGGAAAATTCTGCAGAAAATTCAATAATTTTGGCCAAAGAGTAAGCACCAAATTTGTATCAACTCTGAGCGCTGCTAGTCTCCATATTTTGTCAAACCAGGGCATCTCTTCACACCTCCTCTTCCAAAGTCCTTCAGAAACACAAGTGCTCCCAGGGAAAAAGAACCAAGGAGACATCTTCCTCATTGTAGAATGTATAATGAAATAAAAACCCCAAACACAACAATTAGAACATATATCAAATATTGTAAAGGGTAGTAAAGCACCAGGTTGACAAGGCAACTGTTAAACCAATCTGAGGAATTCAAACATTGAGAAACTTTATCGGAAAATCTTCAGTCTTCCTGAATAGATCCTTCCATCCCTAACACCACAAACTGAAACAGCACCTCAACTTCTTAGTCTCATAACACGGTATATATTTTTCAAAACCCAGGCACAGGGGTGCGGATGAAAAATCAGCTGACGCTCACATCAGCAAGACAATGATAGTGCTAGGAGTATAGATTAGTGCCAGTTTCCAGAAACAGCCTTTCCAATTGTATATTTATACAGCTCTTACAAACCTTTCTTCTTCCTCCCGTAGTGTGCCCCTCCCAACAGTTAACAAAGCCATTCTTACATCCAGATTGAATTGCTGTAATTTATTCTCCATGATGCTACTCTTGAAGACTGCTTTAAAGCACTAGCTCTAGCAGAAAACACCTGCCCTTGATTTTATATTCCTGGCCTTGGAAAACACATTATGCTTGTTTTAAGACATTTGTACCCTTTCACATGTGACACTCAAGCTGTTTGCATTGTCCTAGAGAGACTTGCTTGGATCTGAGATTTCATCTCCTGAATGCTGGTATGTACAGTACCTAAGACAGTATTTTGAAGGCATAAGTAGCATATTGTCTTGCTCTTGACTCAGGCTGTTAATAAATAAAGAACACATACAATATGGACATTTACAAAATGTTAAGCAAAGTGGTAACTTTAACATTTCATCTCTGTGACAAGACCTTGTTTTTTTTCTGATAAGTGACTATGTTTCGAAAATACATGCACACACCTTTTACTCAAATTGACACTGACAAGAAAAATACTTTCTTTGCCATCGCAGCAAGGTGTCACTTAAAACTTGATTGTCATGTTCTTATAACACATAATTCAAAGAGGTATTTCTGATGTCATGTTGCAGGATTTATAAGAAAGCATATTCCTTGCTCAGAGAAAAAAAGGAAATAAACAGATCAGCACCACCCTGGGAGCAGAGGGAAAGAAAAATAATAGGGTAGAAATGACGACTTTTTCAGGAAAGAACAGACTAAAGAAGGTGTCTATAACCTCTATGGAAAACTACTACTAGAAAACAACAAAAAAAAAATAATCCCATAGTGATATTTTCTTCTCCAGTAAGAAAAGAAAAACACATCAGAAAATCAAAAATGTGTTTAAGGTGTGACCACCCCAGGACAGGTCATTGTTTACTAACTCCTGCGTCGAACACTCATGGCACTTGGAGTAGCTTGTGAAGTGAAGTCAGTGGAGTTACATCAGCAGACACACATGAATAAGGTATCAAAGTGCAACAGCGCTGTTAGGCCATTCCAATGCCTCCATTAAAAGGTTGTGTTTACCTCCAGTGTTATTTCAGAGGATTCTAACTTCCCTGGCTGGCATTTCTCTCCATACACTTCAGAGAACAGCTTTGGAACTTTTATTTGGAAAACCAGATTTAGGCAGTTTCCAAACCCCATGCTGAAATCTTTACTTGTATCCTATATTTCATTAAGCAAACAGGAGAAATAAAGTTGGCAAGATGAAAGCTCCTATAGGTATGCTGACAGGCTTTGTTATGGCAGACATGAACTCATCCTGCTCATGCTCCAAGGAAAAAGGTTTGCTCTCAGTGGACACAAAGCAGTGTAGCCAAATTTTGCCTTTTCAGCACCTCACCCTAGAAACACAGGCAGAGTAAGCCCATGCCAATGACCAAAAGGTAAAGTAGGCACTCCATATAACTTAATGGGAGTGAGGGGTGGGATAAATTTTCCTTTACTGGCCAAATCTCATTAGGATCATAGAAAGTATGTATCTCCCTAAGTGAACATACTACACTGGTTTGTAATATTAGATGTCCCACACAAAAAATGCAGGTGTGACAGTGGCCTCAGTGATAGAGCCTACCCTTTGAAACTCAATTTTGAATTCCTTCCTTTAATCCTAACCACCAGCCAAGGTGGAAGCAATCATTTGCACAGTGAAGTTTATGCCATGCTAATAAAGCAAAGTGCCTCAACCCATTTATACCAGGTTTAAAACCAGCATCATCAAATTCAGAAAATGCACATTGTATTTTCAGAGTAGTTTCTGCTAAAATGCACAGTACTTCTAAGCTTCCCTTGGCCACTGCAGAACCAGAACTACTACAGGAGAATGAGCTTGATTCTCCTCAACTATTACCAATTAAGTTATTTAACAAGTTCCAGTCACAGTTGTGTAAATTTACTGAAAACAATGCAATGTAAAGGAAGTAATCTAGAAAGATTAATGGGTTGGTACTGCTCAGAGAACTTAAGTTTTGGTCAGTAGAACCCTTCCAACTTGATACTGACATACAGGAAAAAAGCTCCACTTTCCTTTAAGATTCCATATTCAACCATTTGGCTTGACATTTAAAAGAAGTACATCAACTTGGAGAATATTTGGCTCTGAAATTAATTTGGAGATAAATACAGTACTGAAAATACACTGTACAGGTGGGACTTGTAGATTACTTTCCAAAGTGTAGTCTGCAGTAAAGATTAATTGCATATTATTTAGGAGTGACAACAATATATTTTGACTGCAAGTGATCATTAAACTGGGAGAAATTGAGAAAAAGAGTACAGAAGCCCATGTGAAACTATTTAAAGAACTTTGTTCCAGGTCTCTGAATAGTAATCACCAAAGTATATATTGAAAACATGAAGACAATTTTTATCTTAGCTGAATACACAGTTGAAAAGTAAGCCCAGTGCATTCTCTTGACAGTACACACTGGATACTCTCTGAAGCAACTCTGTTAAAACATAAGGAAGAAATATTTTGCCTTTTAATAGGAGTCTGAAGGTAAACTTGTTTTACAGTTTTTTATAAATTTTTCTTCACATGGCAGCATTGGAGCAAACTGGCATCTATGATCTTTGTAAGCCCAAGTAAGAGTGAAATAACTGCCACACAGCAACTGTAAATTTAATCAAGGTTACATTCTCTGTGTGCTATTTGATTTAACCAGAAATTTTAATTTATAATAAAATATGAAATATACTTCCTGCCTAATTATTGTTGGGGATTTTCACCAGAAGATATCCTTAGTTACAATTATGAGAAAGTACTTTTTAGCAGAGAAAATTTCACACCTGAGAGAAATAAAAACAGAGTCAAAGTACCAAAAGAAAAAAATCAATAATGTTTTATTAACATATGCTTCAGAGAAGGAATACATAATAAATAACATTCCCCAAAATATTCCCAAAATAAAGCGGTACCCCAGAGCAAACCAGATGGAGCAGTAAGGCAATATGGGAAATGGCAGCACTGTAAGGAACTTGTCAGGAACTGTGTTCTGCTCACAACAATGTCAGCCTTTATCTCAGTTCCAGAGAGAGAAAATATCATGCACTTTCAGGAAGACATGTAAGCAGGGAAAAGAATTATTTTTTTAATCCTCAGATCATCTCTCAGATGCTCTTGAACATGGAAGTACAGAACCTGGAACACTTGCTAACAGTGTAGACCTTGTTTTGATTCCTTCTTAATTTTCAAACATTTAGAAATTCATTGGCTTTTCTTTGTATTCATTTCGGCATGTGTTTATTAGCTATATCAAATTCTTAGCTTAGTGTTTCATATACAGTGTTATCTTTGGCAGAAAATGAAAGATGCATGGACAATTTAAACACTGAACACTGATGTAGGGATGGATCGGCTTGTTACAAACTGATTTCCTCTCATCAAACTACATGGGTGAAAGATGAAGAAACAAAACGCAAAACCATGGTAGTCAACGTAGTGACATACTAAATCATCTTCCAATCATTCTCAATAACTCTACAACTACAGCATGCTATCCTGATGGCCCCATCTGAGTTGATGATTTTTCACAATGTATTTCATGGCTTCCATCCCTACATGAGACTTTATTACTATCACATAGGAATAAAAAGCCATAAAACACTAGAGTGAATTTATCTTGATCAGATGCAATACTTATTTTCTTCACATGATTTCACCACCATTCCAAAACTAACTAATGATTTCATGCTACATTACTGAACATTTTAAACTACATTTCAATGACAAGAAAGACACTGAAATGGTTACATCACAAATTAACAGAGCTTTAGCCTTTAAACACATTCCTACCTACGAGAATCAAGAAACAATCACAAGACAACCATTTAATCCACTGATAAAAGACAGGACACCACATAAAAATATCACTTCCACATACATCTTTCAACACATAAGGAAAGACGAGACACAAAAGAAACTGGTATAGATTAAAGCTATGAAAGCACCACTACCAGCATCTTTTTAAACCTATTTTCCTTAGTAGCCTCCTTGCATGCATTCTAAAAAATTTAGACTCCATCCCTAGGACATCTTTAAGGCATCTGAACTTAATTAGAGAAACAAAGCAAAATTCCCTGCTTATGGCACTGAAACAGCTACTTCCACAGAGCTGCTAGCTATCACAACTCACTCATTACTGGGACTTCTACCTTCTTGGCTACAATAAATTTACTATAGCTCCAAAGTCCATCTTTCTCATGATGAAAGACCAAATGAGACAAATGATAATATATCCTTATTTTCTAAGCCAGACTATGATACTGAGGTCCTGGTCTGAAAACAGTTATTTATTAATGTAATTACTATTCATCTTATTACTACTAATTGGCCAAGTTGAAACACAAGTCTCTAGGGTCATTGAAAAGTCAATATAATAAATTTAACTGCCATTAGAAAATAATTTTGCTTGCACACTTGCAAGCAAACTTAGCTGCATCAGAAATGACTCTTAAAGTCTCCGTTTTACCAGAAGTATTTTACATTTTCCCAGCCATATAACCCCACTGTAATAGCACCAATATTAATTCCAATCTACTCTTTTGACACTAGAACTAAAAATTAACTCAGGTTTGATTTATATACTGCTATCCTTTCTTGCCTACCAAATCCTATTTCTTGCATACTATAATGTTGATAGCAGAGAAAAGAGCGAAAAATCATTAAATGAGAGGAAGTGCATAAATAAATTCAATTATCATGCATAAGACATGCAAATGATTTAAAGACTGCATATGAAACTCTAGTTTATATTCATTAATCTCAGGTTGCACTTTTGAGGGTGAAAGAGACACTAATCGGGTCCAGATTAATGCACTCCCAAACCTTCCAATTTGTTTTCAGGAGAGGGTTAAATGAAATGCATTAAAATAAACACAGCTGCTCAATTTCCCCAGCCCTGCTTCATTTGTGGGAAAAAGACAAACTAAAAAGTATATTGCAGGCTTGGTGTACTGAGAATTTGTGCTTTTTCTGTGCTCCTCAGGACTGCCACTTACCCACTGCAGCTCCTTGGTTGTGTGGTTTTTTGGGGGGTTGGTTTGGTCTGGCTAGGAAGACAACTTTGCACTGGAAATTAGTCCAATAACCAAGCTAGTGTCTTGACATGAAGAACAGGCCAGGAGTGTTTCGCCTCTCCTAAACCCTGCCCTATTTTCTTCCCTTTCCTACCCTGAATGATGCTGCAGATGGACCATTTTAAACTGCATGCAGTCCATTCTTAAAAGGCTCAGTCTGAAGCTGCCATGCACGTTGCTGCCATGCAGCCCTGTTAGGTGGGAAAGGGATTCACAAGAGGGCTTTGCTCACCCAGCCAGGAGAAACACAATACATACCAGGGCAAACCCTTTTGACCCACCACCTGCTCTGGGTTTTGCTGCCCAGGGACTCCTCCCAGCTTCTGCTGAATTGGCAGGGTATAAAATAGCGGTTCCCAGCTCCCCCTTCCCTCTCCCACTAGAGCTGTGTGCTGATCCCTGCCACTTGCCTTTGTGCAGGGGGCACCCAGGGACAAGCCGCTGAGAACACAATCAGCACCCACAACAGCGGACGAAGGGGAAGTGGTGCTCCTGGGGCTGATCCTGCCTCAGGAGAAAAGGAAGCACATGGGAAGGGAAATAGGGGTTTGGCCCAGAAAAATAAAGTAGGGAAGGGCCCTTTCCCATCTACTGGCAGAGGAAGGTTAAACAAAGCAAACAAAAAGAAGGTCACCAAACTAATTTCATACTGAAACCAATGAATTCGGATGAGAGATCCAAAGGGGAAAGGTTAGGGTGGTATCAATGACATAATTTCTCTTCCCTTTTGTTAAAATGATGGGAAATTAAACCCCTCCAGGACAATGGGACACACTTTCAGCAGGGTGGGAGGCATTTAAAATTTTACATGTCTCTGATTTTTTAAATGTTATCCTCCTGAACTGCAGACATTACACCATAAAAGCACAAAAACACATACATGTAGACTCAAACATATATTCACATATATGGTTTCAGACACAGACCCACTTCTGTTGACAACCTGATTCTAAGAGCTTTTTATTAGAATTAATTTCTGCAGGTTTGCAGATGCTAAATTAGTTGCAATAAATAACAACAATAAGGCTGAAATCTGTCAACATCTTGACAAATATTCACAGAGCCATTTAGTTAGGAAATACGCTTATGATATTCATTGCTCCTAAAAGAGAAAATGATTATACAGTAACTAAACCCTAAGTAAGAGCTAAAGATATTCACCTCATGAAGCCATTTCTCAACTAGCCCCTTGGCACTTGCTGGAATTATTCGCAGCACGAGCTCTACTTTTTCATTTTCTGCTGACTCCATGTGGGTAATTTCTTTCTCGTGATTAAAAGTGAGCTTGGCAATTCCTTCAAAGCATTTCCTTAGGTGTGGTTGGACTTGGAGTGGATCCTTTATCTCAGAAAGGATTCCTGAGAGATCGCTGTTGCATCCGGAGAAAAATCCTGAAAAATGATAAAAAATTAACTTTAGAAGTACCTATATAAATGTATTTTAAACCAACACTGACAGCAGACATGAAATGGGCTGTTTACCTTGGAAAGAATAGTCTTTTCTTTGCCAAATAATCATTCAAGGCCTTCCTGAATGTCATCCAAAAGTGATTCTGCCTCCTTCAACTTATCCAGCATCTGGGGCTGCGAGATAACCCTCATGGCATTGGTCTCCTTCACTGACTCCTTCGTTATTAGCCTCCTGGTGGGTGAGATAGAATACAGTGAATGTAATAACCATACTTCACACAACAGGCTTTCTCTCTCTTTTTTAAATTGAAAATCCCCTTATTACAAAACAAGGGGTGTTCTTTTTCTTCTACCTTTAAGTAGGACTGCCACATTCATTGCTTTTTACAAAAACGCAGCTGCTTTTTAAGCTACAGATAAATAGAATCTGCTAGGCAGTAATTCTGCCCAGTCTGAATGCATTATTTTCTAAGTCACTTTAGCAAGGGACTTTTTATTATAAACTGGAATGAACAAGGAAAGTCCTTTTCTCAACTAATTACGACCTCGCTTTGTTCTATTCTATTAACTTACAATGCCAGATTGATCAGCTTCTTTTTTTTGTTGTTGTTGGGTTTTTTGTTTTTTTTTTCTTCAGTCAGTTCAATAAATTAACGTACTTTTCCTGGGAAATTAGAGAGCTAATTATTAAGGCTTTATAGATTAATGATGAAAATATAAATAACACAGAACAATAAAGAATGGTGTATCAATAGCATTCACACAATCCCTTTGATGTGCACAATGCAATCTCCCATTTTAACACCACTAATGCATGGACAGAAGTTACTTTGACTCAATCAACAGAACGTTCCCCTCATAAAGATTTGTTAAACTAGGTATTTTTTAAGAACTGAGGAAAAAGAGCAAAGCTGAAACACAGTTTTTCATTTACCTATCCCTGGCACCCATTTTGTTTTCCTTTTGATGGACTTTTAATTAATAAAGATCATAAATGACAGAATAGAAAACAAAGCTATAAAACCAGACATTAAACCACAGACATAAGGACTTCTATTGTTACTTTTCCTACTATAAAACATAATGTAGTATGTTTTATTTGAAAAATAGTTGCATTTAATTTTTATTATTATTTTTTTTTTAATCCATTACTTTCAAGAATTGCTTAGTTTGCAAAGAAGAGATTGATTTTCTCCAGTAATACCAAAAACCAGAATAGAGTTCTGAGGTTTCAGGATCTTCAGTGATCCAGGAAGCTTGGCTTTGGCAAAGGAAAAACTATTCAACTACATTCCAAGGGGACAACAGATTTAGCTCAATTGTTGTCCACAGCTTGTAACTACTGGTAAACAACCACTTCAATAAATGAAATGTAAACACAGATATCACCACAGAGTTCCTTTTATGCAACATATACTGTGATAAACAGAATGTAAATAAATAGGAAGGAAAAAAAAATCCTTTCTCCTTCTTATTTCAAATTTGCTTTCAACACTTATGAGCTGAAAATCATCAGTATGGTAGAAAGAACTGTCGATGGAACTGCTTCTGTCCAGCATTCAGGATTACAAATTAGAAAGAGTCCTGGAAACAAGAACTTGCCCAGTGGAAAAAAACTCACACTGCCACCATTGTAATTCAAAATAATCCCATCCCTATGTATTTCTGCCTGAAATATTATGAGGTGTATTTATTATACATTTTTCAAGCACCTACTGTAAGAAGAAATATACATACAGTCAAAACCAGTGTCATTGCTTTCAGATGCTAAAACTGGCTTCTTCCATGAGGCATTTTAGTCCTCTGATACACCTGGCAAACTATGGACCCTTTTGGGTTGCTGGTCTCCACATCTGGAGGCCAACCTGAATGCTGGAGTGCCAGGAGAAGACTAATTCATGTAGAATTAAGAGCAGCAAAACTGTTCTTCTAAGGAATAACTTCTACATATATCAGTTGAGCTTCCACAATGTGAAAGTAAATCAACATATCCGCACAAATATTCATTTAATTGACTATACTTTAATTTAGTGACAAGTTGTGTGTTTGTATACATCCTTTCATATTATCTCCAACAACATTTAGCCCATTGCCAATATAGTTATCTTTTGTACTAAACTCATAAAATAATTTTGAAATGCTTATTCCTGCTTGCCTAAAAATATATCTGGAGCAGTCCATTTAGCAACACTTCTTTTCATGATGTGACAGTAAGGACACTAAAGAAACAAGAAGAAGGCTTGCCAATGTGGGATTCTGTTTTCCTTGAATTAATTTCAGAATTAAAGATATACTCAACATATGACTGTCTTTGAGATTACTGAGTATCCCACTTTTAACACGGCTAATATCAATGATATTGATACATTATGACTTAAAATGAACCTACTTTATTTCAGCTGAATCAGTTCAAGACAATGAAATAGACTGCACCCTGTGCTCATCCTCTTCTGAGAACAGACAGTTTTTTGCTGAAGCCAAGGTTATGATGGAAAATGATTAAGAAACTCAACAAACATTATAGGCCTACTAGGGGTCCATTTACATACAGGGACAATATCTATAAACTCCCAGTTCTGTGCTTAATCCATCTGACCATGTTCCCCTACACTTTGGAGGGGAGAATCGAAACGAAAATGAAAAAAAACCACCACCTGTCCTTACCAAATCTCTTTGTAGCTACTGCTTTGTCATGTGATTATACATAAGCTAGCTGCATATGTCTTCAACTATATTTCTTGCATGATTAAAAGCAAATGTTTTACAGGTGCTTTTTGATATGCGTTCACTTTCAATATTCTGCAGGTCATTCAACAGCACATCAGATATAACTAAACACAGACTTAAAACTCAGGGGAAGAAACAGCAGCAAAAGCCAATTTTGTGACCTTCCCTTACCTGAAATGAAACAAATCTCTAGGTCCTAACCACATGGGGAATAAGTTAAAAGCCAAGAGCTTACCATTTCTTATTGACAGCTCTCCTCATGCTGTCCTGAAGTTACTTGTGAACCGTAACTTGAAGTCACTACTCCAACATACCCTGCATAAGTCACTAAAATGAAAACAGATATCCAAATGAGTTGAAAAGAAAGCACTTTCTCCTAGATATAAAATATTTGCCATCAAAATACTCTAGTAAATATTTTGCTAAAAATATCCTTTATCCATTTCCAGTTTTACTTCATGGAGTACAGCAAGAAACAAGCCATGCACAAATACTTGTTTGCCTTTCTCACTCGAATGATTCACTAACTTGCTGGAAGGTTGTGTCTCTATTGTTTCTGAGCTCGCATCACAAAAACTAAACAGAAGTCAATTTAAGACAATGAACTTGAAACTTTATTTCCCCCTTGGTATTCTAAGGTGGCACAGCTAAGTTGGAAAACTTTTAAATAATGAAAGTCACTGAAGCCTAAATCACATACAATAGTGAAAGCCGAGATGCGAGATGGAGATGAAATGTAAAAGCTAATTAAATTCAACAAGAGCCTCTCAAAGGCAACATACCAGCTTAGCTCCCATGCTAATATTTCGTTTTGAAGGGTGCAGTAAATGGAAGGCCTTTCATGGCTGCACATTTCACAATGTGATCCCCCAGCTAAACCTGAGAAGGGAGAAAAAAAGAAAAAAAGATTAGATGCATGGATTACTGTACTGAATAGACGCCAAGGCCAAGATAAAAAGAATAGATAAGTTAGGGCTTCTGAGGAGCTAAATTTGAAGCCAACCAGCAAAATGGATTGAACCTTATTACCCCTAGTCACTGAGAAATTCCCTAGACAGTTGGATGTAATTTGAAAAGGTCAGAAAAAAATTTCCCTCACAGTATTATTGCTTCATGGTTTAAGGGTGCACGTTTGTGAGATGCCAGCTCTAATAATTTTTATTGACTTGCTCTAGAGAGACAGAGAGATGCACAGGGAGGCAAGACAGATGGATAAGACATATCCTACCTTTGTTTCCAGTTCTAAACATACCACAGTGTTAGGTATGTTTTAATATTAATCATTTGAGTTTATCCTTTGCCATCTCTGAAAAGAATGTGCCTTGTTTCTCTAAATCAGCCACAAAAGGGGGAAAAGAACCTGTGCATATCATTGGAAACTTGCTACAGTTTTTCATATTTAATCTGAGCGTTCATCGAATTCCATGTGAATCTGAAATATATAACTGAAATTCAGTAAGTGTAATAGGATTTCCTAGTCAATTTTAGGTAAGCTCAGTTGATTTTTCTTTTCACCTAAAGGGGAGCAGCTCTCACTGAACAGATTATAAGAATGACCTTGAACACACTGATAGTACAACCTTTGTTATCAGTGTGGCTGAACTGGAGGGAAAAAAAGAAGAAAAAAAAAAAAGGCAAAGCCACCCCAATTAAAAGCATTAAATTCGTTGACATAGCATACACAGATGCTCATAATCAAATATGAACATTTGCTAACATTACACTTACAGTCAATTTTTCTGCCATGCAATTAAAATCAAAGGAGATTTAACAACACAAAAGCAGAATTACCCACCCCAACCCCGACAAAAGTTTAATTAACATTAGATTTTCTTTTGCTCAGAAGACATTTGTCTTCCATTCGTAATACAAATCATCAGTATTCACTGTATCCTGGTTCTGAATTCACTGCAAATGCAATTTTAATGGTCATTAAAGTACAGCTCTATAAGCTCCTCTACTGTATTATGTTTATGGAGCCCACCTGAACGCTGACTAAAACTGTTTCCACTTGGATAAGAAAGCCATTTCCATATGGTCATGTTCCCTCCCTCAAAGCTCTATATATTCCTAGAGTAACAAGAAATTGCAGTGGAAGAGTCACATATATATTCACTCCTCCAGAACTTTGTAACTCTGAAAGGAAATCAAAACGGCTTAGCTGCAGTGAGGAACAAAAAGCATGGGAACTGTTCCTCTAATGGAAGCTAATACTTTAAATTGAAATGGGATTGTTCCTGAATAGAAAAGACACATGGACCATTTAAATGCAATACTTTCTTCAACAATTTAGGAAGCTTTTGAAAAAGGACATGTGCACCTATTTATACAGAAATATGGAAAGGGGACTGGGGAGAGGTAATCCCATACTAGATTTATAATGATTTAGCCTCTACTACTCTTTCTTTTTATCACACTCTCACTGTCAGCTTCAGGATGATGCTGAAACAGAATAGGAATTTAGACTTTTTAAGATCACAGATGTGTAACTACAGAGGAACTTTCTGGTTTCTGCAGCAACATGACAATATTGTGATTTTTACTCCTCTAACTTTTTAACAACAGGAGTGACAGAGAAATTAAGTTCTGTCATCCCCCTCATGAACCCTGTGAGGCTTTTTACCAAAAAACCCACAAACCCTTATTCATCATTAAAATACGGAACGGTCAAGAAAAAAAAAAAAAAATTCTTTTCAGAGGCTCAATTTCCAATGGATATTCCTCCAACATATTTTGATGTCGTTTGCAACACAGTAATGTGATGCCACCTAATTCTATCTTTGTGAGACCCTCACTTATTTTGTTTCCTCCCTTTTTTTTCCTATCTCCTCAAGAGCAACAAGCATTAAGAAACAAGTAACTTAAATCTTGATTCACCATACCAGATGTAGAAAGGAAGAATAGCAAGAGTGACAGCACTTCTGCACTATTAATTGAATCCACTGTCTGAAGGGCCCAAGTAACTCCAGCAAGGACTTGTTGGCTGGGCTTTAGATTCAACAGCTGTAGTTTCTGTGGGAAAAGGGATTCTGCCTTTTGGCAGTTCTGTTCTTCCCTGCTGACCATTTCTTAAGAGTGGCATGGGACATTTTATCTATTTATTCTTGGAAGTGATGCTGCATGATCTTACATATTGTCCCTTCTCTCAAATCAGCCAGGATTCAAAGACTACTTAAAGAATTGAAAGTGTGTCTTCAAGATTTTATTTTTTTTTAAAGCTTAATATAGGAAGAAAGCACAGAAAACATTCCAGCTTCCTACATCACACTGAGGCAACAAAGTCCATTTTGCATTCTACAGAATAGATCTGTTCAGTTTCCCTAAAGGTCTTTTCCAACCTAAATGATTCTATGATTCTGTGTCAGTTAAATATTTACTAACAATTTGCTCTGTCTTAAAAGCCACTCTCTCATGTGCATAATTTCAGCCTGCCAATTTTGTGTTATACAGAAGAATTAAAGCACTCAAAAAAGGCTGTAGTACACTTACTAGATATAATGTTTATGTCTTAAATAAATACCCACTCATTCTTAAAATAAATTACACCTTCTTAAAGACATAAGACCCAACTTGTGGATTTACTATGCATAAAAATCCATCTTACCAAATTCTCTCATGCAAACACAGATTCAGCTCCCAGCTCCAGTATCATTAAAATTAACTTCCAACAAATTAGGTTTGGGAACAATGAAATGCAATTAAAATACTGTATGTGCTGCAGCAGAAACTGATAAGATTTTATGCATGTTTAGTGGGCAGAAAGAGAAAATCTTTTCTTGTAATTAAAGTCTCTAATGAAGGATGTCTAAAACCATGTATAGGTACAGAAAGAATTTATAACCAATTTTTTCTCTCAGCATTTCAACCAGTAATTCAATGTTGATTGATCACATGGAGAATGCGAACCTGAATATTTGCATCATCAACAGCTGCTAACACATGAATTTTTCTGTCTTTCTGAGAAAAAAAGTGAATATATCTTTCTAATCGGCAGTCATTTTCAGTGGCCAGAAAGAATCTTTCTTCGGTGAACTGCTGAATCTTCTCCAAGTTGTACACACAACAAATAATTACATAACAAAATAGAATCCTTGTTTTTGCACATTAGTTTTTTGTTATTAGAACTTCAGAGGTCTAGCCATGCCACCCAAGTCTTGGAAGGCCGATGCAAGGACTGTGAGAAGGAAGCCCTTCGGCTCATTGTAGGAGAGGATCAGGTTCAAGGCCATCTTAGGAACCTGAATGTGCACAAGTCCATGGGACATGATGAAATCCATCTATGTATCCCAAAGAAAATGGTGAATGAAATTGCTAGAACACGGCCCAGCATATTTGAAAAAAAACATGGCAGTCAGATGAAGTTCCCAATGAGTGGAAAAACGGAAATATAACCCCCATTTTCAAGAAGGGGAAAATAGATGACCCGGAGAATTACAGACCAGTCAGTCTCATCTCTGTGCCTGGCAAAATCTTGGAGCAGATTCTCCTGGAAGGCATGCTAAGGCACATGAAAATCAACAAGGTGCTTGGTGACAGCCAGCATGGCTTCACTAAGGGGAAATCCTGCCTGACCAATCTGGTGGTCTTCTATGATGGGGCTGCATAACTGATGGGTAGGGGCAAAGCAGCTGACATCATCTACCTGAACTTGTGCAAAGCTTGCACTGTCCTGCATGACATCCTTGTCTCTAAGCTGGAGAGACTGCAATTTAATGGATGGACCACTTAGTGGATGAGGAATTGGCTGGATGGCCGCACACAAACAGTTGTGGTCAATGGCTCAATGTCTGGCTGGAGACCAGTAAGGAGTGGTGTCCCTCAGGGTTCGATGTTGGGACCGATACTGTTCAACATCTTTGTTGGTGACATGGACAGTGGGATTGAGTGCACCCTCAGCAAATGTGCCAATGACACCAAGCTGTGTGGTTCGGTTGGTATGCTGGAGGGAAGGAATGCCATCCAGACGGACCTCAACACGCTTGTGAGGTGGGCTGATGCCAACCTTATGAAGTTCAACCAAGCCAACTGCATGGTCCTACATCGGGGTCAGGGCAATCCCAAGCACAGCTACAGGTTGGGTGGAGAAGAGGAGGCCACGAGGATGATCAGGGGACTGGAGCACCTCCCGTATGAAGACAGGCTGAGAAAGTTGGGGCTGTTCAGCCTGGAGAAGAGAAGGCTGCGTGGAGACCTCATAGCAGCCTTCCAGTATCTGAAGGGGCCTGCAAGGATTCCAGAGAGGGACTCTTCATCAGAGACTAGTGATAGGACAAGGTGTAATGGGTTAAAACTTAAACAGGGAAATTTTAGATTGGATATAAGGAAGAAGTTCTTCAGTGTGAGAGTGGTGAGGCACTAGAATGGGTTGCCCAGGGAGGTTGTGAATGCTCCATCCCTGGCAGTGTTCAAGGCCAGGTTGGACAGAGTCTTGAGTGACATGGTTTAGTATGAGGTGCCCCTCCCCATGGCAGGGGGGTTGGAACAAGATGATCTTAAGGTCCTTTCCAACCCTAACTGTTCTATGATTCTGTGATAACTTATTTTGGAACCCAGAACATATGGGTGAGTGAAATGCTTGGCTGCCCTACAAAAGTATAATGGAGATGCAGCCAAGTTCTTCTCATGCTGTTCATCATCTCATCAAACAAAGTAAAGTTTATATGATGCAGTACAAACACCACAGATTTCTTTTTCAAATTTGTTTTGCGAAAAGATGCGTGTCTTTTTTAGGCCTCTGACTGAGTGAAGTTCACTCTCTGTGGGTTCTACTGCAAAAATTCAGTTTTAAAATAATTTAGACATAGTAGCCACGGTAAGAGGTGGTTAAGGTCAGGCTTTCCTTAATGTCTATACTGTTAATTCAGGAGTTCAATCATTTGTTTAACATAGGTTTGGTGAACCACTTTTCACTTTCTGATGTGACAGAACACTGACCCCTCCCCAGCCACACCAAAGCTAGAAAGGAGTAATATGCATTTTCTTTTTGTTGGATTCCCTTTTTTGTCAAGCAAAACCAACCTTTCAGTTATGTAATATGTGTATATAAATATGTATACACCTATAAATATTTAATATTTATATGACAAGTAAGGCCCAGAATGAATGGTCTTTGTACTGTACAAGCAACAGTCGATATAACTGTTGCCCTGAAAAACTTAAAAACTATCATGTTTTGATTATATTTTAGCTGCCCATGACAGTGACATTCCATTATTTGTTCACTTTACAGTGTATGTCACTGACACACAAGCACAACCATTAAAATAGTACTGTTGATATTTATGGTTCTCCTCCATGACATGTAGCTTGTACAAAAGCACTGTTATATTTTTTGTATTGAAGTTGTACCAGGAGCCCGCAGCTAGGAGAACAACACCACAATACAGACTAGAACCCATCACATTCTTCACTTTGGTCTCTCAGAGGCCTCACAGCTGATCCAGATGAAATAGAAGTTGGAAATGAAAGAGAAACCAAGTGACTTTCCTAAAAACTTCTTTTTATCCCTCCTCCACACATGCATGGAGACACATCTTTTTTTTAAAAAGAGATGAAAGAGCACTTACAGAGATATATATTGTTCAAGTAAGGAATCAAAGTTTGTACTATAATGAGGAAATGGGGAAATAATTAAGATCATGCATAACATCTTACAACACACTGACATGGTTGAAGGCAGACTCAAGCTGTGCAGATCCAAAAGGAAAAGGATAATCATGGCAAAAAAAAATTAAAACTATACAATCTAACAGAAAAAAGGTAATGATGGTATCAAAATTTTCTTTTTCATATCCGAGAACTCATGTGCTTGAAAGGAAATATTTTGTTCTACTGGGAATTTGGCTGAGCCTCCTTCCTTCTTTCCAAAAGTACAATTCTCACACTCAAAACCAAAATTAATATAAAAATATTCTGATACTACTCTAGAGACTAAGAAGCATACAGAAAATTTTCATCTAAAAGAAAAATAACTTTTTTTTTGCAGGATATGTGGAAAAAGAAAATGGGAAATGTTGAAAAAATGCTCCAAATTTTGGAATGACGGTGACTCAAAGTGGAATTGGCAAGAAAAAGAAGAGTGAGGTGATGAGATCTTAAAAATCTCCATGTGATCTTTGCAGACATTTTGATGGACTGTTCATGTGTACCTGCACACACATGAATATACCAAATGCAAATAGAAACACACTCACTATACTATGCAAAACACAACTTTTTACGCAGGCTTATTCGCTAGTCTAAATGCACTTAGGCATATTTTTATCTGCTCATGTAATTTTCCTTCTGAGAGTTTGCAGGCTTAGAAAAGGCATTATTCAAAAGTCATGTAACTTATAACACCCAAATGAAATGTCCTATGTTTAGGGCAACATAAAAATGCCACACACAGATTGGTTCAAAACTACCACAGAGGCATCAGTCAGCACATACACACTGGAAAGAATCAAACTAAACGCAAATATGGATACTGCTTATTCTACTTCTCAAATTGCACAACTGAAAATTGACACCTGTAATAGTTCATTAATAGACAATCTAACATAAGAAAATTTACTGTCTCATGTTGAGGTTTATTCATTTCATGAAAGTTCTGTCTGAAATACAAACTGGCCCAAAGTATGTATATCATAGGTTCATACACGTGCATACTCACGCTCACACGCACACGGAGTATTTGCTAGAAGAGAAGATTCCAGCAGCATTGATTTAATCCTCAATGTCCAGTGCAGATGGAGGAAATAATAATAAATGTAATAAAGTAATAAATGAAGGACTATGAAATACATAATAAAAATGAAGGAGAATGTAGTCAGAGTGGAGCTATGCAAGGACTAAAAGAAGACTAGAACTTTCAAGTGTGATTGACAAAGGAGCTAATAGAGTAAACTAAGAAGGAAATTTATTTACCTAACTGAGTCTTCCTTTCTGAACATTCCTCCTGCACAGACATGGACCACCACACAAAAACCAGAATATATCTCCTCTGACAGAGAATATTGTACTGACTTACCCCAGTTTTACTTCTCTTACTATCTCACGTGATTTTATACAGTTGAAAGTAATTTTAGATAAAAAGATTGTACTGTAATTCATGCATAGAAATTATGTCACAGAATGATGTTGTCTGTATTAAAGAACAGAGAAAACTTTAGGAAATTTAATTTAAAAGTAGACGCAGCAAAAACCAGTAATGAGAAAAAGAAGAAATTTTTTGTTCTCAGTTTTGATGTGATGGAAGCACAAGAAATTGTATAACAGAAGTAGACTAAAAGTGACTTAAAAAAAAAAAAAAAAATCAAGTGAATAACTGAATTGTACGTGCTTTCCTGCAAGTGAATGCAAGGTGTTCCTGTAAACTTATAACAAAAAAAGTACTTCAGAACACAGGCAGACCAGACCTCAAAATTCCATCATACTGAATTAAGATAGATATGAAAAATGTCAATTATTATTTATAAAAGCAGAGGATGCTTTTTGATTTGCAGTCTACAAAGAGATTTCCCAGTACAGCAATAGCATGCTCCTTGCTTTGAGTAGTACCTTGGCAAGTTGAAGAGGTAGCCAATAGAGCCAATACTGACACATTAATTGCTTTGAAGATCAGAAACAGTGCACTGAGTTCACAACAGCAGAAACCTTGAATCCAGTGGAAACATCACAACAGAGGGGATGAGCTGTGGTCAATGGCTCAATGTCCACATGGAGACCAGTAACGAGTGGCGTCCCTCAGGGATCGGTGTTGGGACCAGTCTTGTTTAACATCTTCATCGCTGACATGGACAGTGGGATTGAGTGTGCCCTCAGCAAGTTTGCTGATAACACCAAGCTGTGTGGTTCGGTTGATACCCTGGAGGGAAGGAATGCCATCCAGAGGGACCTTGACACACTTGTGAGGTGGGCTGATGCCAACCTCATGAAGTTTAACCATGCCAAGTGCAAGGTCCTACACCTGGGTCGGAGCAATCCCAGGCACAGCTACAGGTTGGGCAGGGAAGAGATTCAGAGCAGTCGTGTGGAGAAGGACTTGGGGGTGTTGGTTGATGAGAAAATGAACATGAGCCGGCAGTGTATGCGCTTGCAGCCCAGAAAGCCAACCGTATCCTGGGCTGCATCAAAAGCAGCGTGACCAGCAGGTTGAAGGAGGTGATCCTGCCCCTCTACTCTGCTCTTGTGAGACCTCACCTGGAGTATTGTGTGCAGTTCTGGTGTCCTCAACATCAAAAGGACATGGAACTGTTGGAACAAGTCCAGAGAAGGGCCACGACGATGATCAGGGGACTGGAGCACCTCCCGTATGAAGACAGGCTGAGGAAGTTGGGGCTGTTCAGCCTGGAGAAGAGAAGGCTGCATGGAGACCTCATAGCAGCCTTCCAGTATCTGAAGGGGGCCTATAGGGATGCTGGAGACGGACTCTTCATTAGAAACTGTAGTGATAGGACAAGGGGTAATGGGTTAAAACTTAAACAGGGGAAGTTTAGATTGGATATAAGGAGGAAACTCTTTCCTGGTAGCGTGGTGAGGCACTAGAATAGGTTGCCCAGGGAGGTTGTGAATGCTCCATCCCTGGCAGTGTTCAAGACCAGGTTGGACGAGGCCTTGTGTGATATGATTTAGTAAGGTGTCCCTCCCCATGGCAGGGGTGTTGGAACTAGATGATCTAAAGGTCCTTTCCAACCCTAATTATTCTATGATTCTGTGATTCTAAGATACCATACACACCTTTAATTTCTTGGACAGAAACAAGATCCCACTGTAATGCTAAGCCAACTTCTGCAGCTGTATCATATAGATGCCCTGAGTAGCAGCTGATCAACCAGCTGAATTAAAGGTTACAGAAAGGTAGAAATATCATTTAGGTTCTGTATGTTCTCTTAAATTGTTTATCTGCTGTTGCTGCCATTAAGATTCTGGCCTTAACTCCTGTTCTGAAGGCTCAAAGCAAATACTGCACTCTCAGTGATTCTGCTCTCAAATGATGGTTGAGTAAAGGTCAAAGTTTGGAGAGACTTTCTGCATCAAGCGTTGGCTTTCTCAAAACCTTTATGTGGAAGCTGCTACCTTACTTTCTTTGGAAAAAAGTCCTCAGTAGATCCTTTTAAATAATCTGTTCTTCCTTTAGACTACCAGTCTAATTTATTTCAATATTTTACCTGTTAAAGTGATCATTAGATGGAACTTTTCAGGAGTTTTTCAAGTTCCATCTCAAAACTTGTTTGGATTTATGTGTCCCCCTCTTCCCCCTTCTGTGCTCCAGAAGGTAATGCTTCTCATTTACTCTTTCAGCTGCACCTTGCATAAGGAAGTCAAGCTTTATTGAGAGTGGTGAAATACTTGTCATTAAATGGTCTAGTATCACATTTTATGACTCAGAACTCCTGATAAATATGATTTATTTGGGATAAAAGCTCTTTTCTAGGTCAGATGTCTGGACTGAAGAGACAGTTCATTATAGAGGATCACTTATATATTTCAACTGTAATAAGAACAAAGTGATTCTTTTATCAGTGTGGTCCAAAACTGACTCGCACCACTACTGTTCTCCTCTTTAGCCTGAGTTAATTGCCAGCTGAACAATGTGGTTATGTGTGGCTGATTTATTTATGCATATGCTCCATCTGTAAAGCCTACACCAATGAAGTACAAGAGGCCATGACAAGGATTCACGTATAAAGCTCGGGAGCTTAGATAATTACTTGCAGAAAATATGATCAGCTCTACGTGTCAGCTTACACAAAAACAGAGCTATTGAACCTTTTGAAAAGGGATCATAGTGCTCCCAAAATTAAGTAACCAAGCAAAATTCTCTTCACTATGTTCACCATAACTGTGGAATAACAGTCAGTTCTCCCATTGCAACAGACAGAAGAAGACAGATTCTGACCAAATTAGGTCAAAAGATCTGATACTTATTACAACTATAACCATAGCTACCTACATTACAGATATCTTGAGAACATTTATGTTGGAACTGTCCAAGTATGAAAATTAAAACATTATGACTGTAACTATTATATTGGTACAAATAGTTAGGCATAGTACTTATAATCCTTACTTTGCATTTTGACAAGACATTGCGGGAAAAGCTTCTGATGGAATTACTGAGTTTCACATGGGAGCTGACCTCTGAACATTCAGGCTCTGAAGCAAAACTAAGAATAAATGGATTGAAGACTGGGCATATGCAGTACAGCTGCTGATCTATATTAAGAACACTTAAGTCAATGGATGTACTTATATACTACTTTCAAACTTATTTACAGTTCTGTGTCCAACAGAATTAATAAGAGGGATTAAGTGCATTATCTGAATACCTAAACCTGTACTGTTCTTAATAAAATTGAAAAATAATAATATTGAGAAAATAATCTGCATTCGTATTTCACAACAAAGTTTAATGTAATTAAAAGCTTTTCCACAACAATTTGAAATGCGAAGCCCAATCCTCCTCTCATATCAAAAACTGACATATTTTTATTATTGTTGCAAAAGGAAAAATCTCCGTTGTTATAAAAGATATCTTTGTTACTGAGATCTGTTTAACTTTTCTTTTATTTGGTTTTATTACACTTACTATCTTTATCAAATATGCAAAATAGTTTATCTTCAGTCTGGGAAAGTAGGTGGCTATAATTTGCAAATATGTCGGTCAAAAATAGAGTTAGATGTTCTTGGCTGGCACATTGTCAATGCACACAATTAGTTCCTCCCTCCTCTCTCTCACATACACAGAAAAATGTCTCCAGAAGAGTAAAATATTCACATTAATACTGGAAGTGATAGCGAAGAACCCCGGCCGACATCCCATCTGTTCCCATGAATTAAATTTAGAATTCATATGTAATATAGACATTTCTGTCTGAATATCATAAAGCCCTGACACATTCAGGCTTTCATTAAAAAGCTCTGAGATGTGACTTGAATAACAATCTGTCTTAGCTAATTAGTATTTTCAGTTTAGCATATTCACTTTCAGACGTATTGCTGTTTGCACATGGTAATTTAGGTAAACAGAGCCCATCCACAGCTGCATCAATTAACACTGCTAATCAAAACTGAATTCAGGTAATTAGGCACATTTATGCAAAAAGTGTGTAATTTGTGGGGAAAGCTAGATTCTTCAGTAATATTTCAATAAGTAGGAGTCTCTTTTTCCAAATAAGACAAGGAAATAATGGTAAATCAGTTCTAAGATGCACGTGATGCATACTCAGTGACAAATATCTAAATTAAATCTCACTAATTGGTCTGTATTTTCAGAAATTGGACTATGTTTTTTCATATAAATGTTTTCCTCAGTGTTTCTACATGGAAGACTGGATTCATTTCTGACCAAAGATTTAGTGATTATTCAAACAGGACTTTAAAAGTTAATGTTTCCTCAAGCAATTTTTGAACTGTTGAACGTAATGGCCCAACGCATTCTCATTTCCAGTCATGCAATTTCAAACGAAAATGCCCTCACTTCATTTTCAATTTAACTTCTTCAAAGAAGGCATATTTTAGTTTAAAGACAAGCTTCTAGAAATTTCTCCCACCACCCATTTCAAGAATGTAAAGTAGTAAATACTTCAAAAACATTCTGCCTTGCCTTTCAACGTTTTACCAGAAGAACTACAAGTTTCACATCCTTTCTTCCTCTTTCCCTCACTCCCAAACTAGAATTTGAAACCCTCCAAAAACTACAAAAGCCACATTAAAGCAGTGTAAGAAACTGTATATTCATAACAGAATTTTCATTTCTGTTGAAAAGGAGTAGTCATTGTAACATTAGACTCCAAGAGTTTTCATATGCAGCTATTCAAGTTATTCAAACTCAGTTCTCTGTTATGCACTCTTTCAGAAAACTACACCAGTCTGATGGACAAAAAAATGCAATTATCAAGTTGCAGATAATCTTCTATGATAAAAAAAGAAAAAATGCCTAGGCAATTACTGATTTTTAACAGAAGCCTAAAATGAATCTGTCATATTTGCCTGCTTTAAACTCCCTCCTCTCCCTCCTCCTTCCTCCACCCCCCAACAGGAAAAAAAGAGATGAATGAAGTAGTATAATAGTAGTATAATGCATTTATTCAGACTATAATACATTTACTCAGACTATAATACATTTACTCAGACTAGTCAGCATGCATCTTGTGCCTTGATTGCAGAGTAAATTTTGGGGAGGGATATACAACACATTTTAATCATGTGCAGATTCTCACCATGGAATATGTAGCTTTTGCTAAAAACTTCAGTTTGAAAAAAAAAAATTCTTTACAGCTTTAAGGTCTAACCCTATATAGCTATAAAAATTGCAGTGTGGTTTGCAATCATATGCAGTACAATGCATGTATCACTATTCAGAAAGTTTTCTCTATATAGAAAAGCGTGACTTGTTCTATTATGAAATATGCTTAACATATACTTCAGTTAAAAGTTTATTAACGTCTAATTTGGCTATTGGCACAGTAGAACATGTAGAGAATATTGACAGAGCATTCAGAAGAAAAATAAAGATTGTGGAAGGAATAAAATCTTGAATTGTTTTCAATAATCACGATAACTGCTAATGTAGTGAAATGTTAGAATGCTGAACAAGATAACTTCTAAACAATTATCAGGCCAACTTGAAACTATATGCAGATCCCTATGCCATCCTCACTGGGGGCAATGGGAAACAATGTTGTAACTCCACCTTTTTTCCATTTTAATGTTTCAAGAAAGAAACACTCACCTATGCGTCATACAAATCAGTAAGCAGCTGTCCAGTCTCTCAAGAGTTATCAACATCAACAAACAGTGAATATCATCAAAACAAACTTATGTGGCCCATCTCTGAAAGAACTTGCCCTGTTTAGCAAATGCTTTTTCAAAAGAGCAAAACAGAAGTTGTAATGACTAACAGTGTTTATTTTAGATGTTATACTCTGTAGGAAGTGAGTACTGTGACAACATTCTAGCCTCCCCCCCTGCCACCCACCTGTTTGTTAGTATTTTTTAGCTTCAAGTAGTCAGATACAGTAAGTATTCCAACAGACTTTCCAGAAATACTTTACTACGTTGCTCCATCTCTTCTGCCTGACTACACTGGTAAATATAAACAAACACATTTAGGAGCATCTCTTCACTGAACACATATACAGCTTACATTATTACTTCACCATGGATTGTCCTGATGTGCCACTCATTTGAAAACTTTCTATCATGCCGCAGCATTGCTATTTCCTGCAATTTGGATTTTTTTTTTTTTTGGTATCGAGGTTTAATAAATGCATGGCAGCATTAGGTGAAAACAGACATAATGGATACCTAAAAAAAAAAAAAAATTCTATGAAATCTGGCTAGTTCCAAAAGAATTTCTCACATATGCAGCCCCACTCTTTTCCTTCTCCTGCATTGCTCTACTGTAAATTATGCAAAGGGATGGAGATATCTAGCTACTAAAATTAAAAAAGTTGGGTGCTACATACCTACTATTGTTAACTAAAACACAGTGGATACATATGACTAAAAAAATCCTATAAATACTGTTTTCCTCAATTTAAAGAAAAGTTTCATCCTACTTCAAATACTAGAAAGCAGGATTATAAGCAAAGAAACAGATACGTAAAGTTACTATATATTTTGTCTATAGATCATATATCTCGATATTCATAACATAATAACAGTTGAAATGTTTCATGTCCCCAGTTTTCATAGGGTTAAATCAAGAGCATGCAAAAATTTTTGTTTGAGAAAAGCAGAAGCAAGAGCCCAAAGCCAGCAATCGCTACCCTACACCTTACAAGAGGAAAAAAAGCTCAGTAATTTACAAATGTTGAAGGAAGTGCTAGTTCCATAATTAAAAGCCAGGCAGAGATCCTTTTGGCAAATGGATCTCTTTGTTAAACATCCTACTAATCCAAGCCTGAAGGTATAATTCAGTACCCTGGAGGATCTCCTCTATACTTTTGCCAGCTGTTCCATTTAGGTCACTCCACGACAACTTTAGCTTTTATCTATTCCTCACTTTCCTCACTGGGTCCCAGAAGCAGCAGCCCATCTCTCTGAAGGCTGTTTAAAGTGTAAATGAAAAGACGAGACAGAAGTGAGCTGCTACCTCAGGGTCCTTAATTTCTGAACTGCAATTCCTTGGACTTCCCTACCTTGGCAGATGCAATATGAAGTCTTCCTTGATGAAAAGTGAGGAGCAAAACTGAATATGGAATGCAGATAGCACATTCATTATCATTTTAATGCTTTGCAGCTGCAGGAAAGAATAGGAAATTTTACTAGGCAGAAAGTCCACTTAAGGCCAAACAGTTGCAGTAGCCCTTCCGCCCAATTCCCAGCACTACTGCTGCTGGCATACAAGAAAAAGCCTTCAAAGAGCCAATTTAACTCTTCTCAGGTGGTCAGAGAGGTGTGGACTAAGGGAGAGGAAGGGGAGGAAAAAAAAATGAAGCACTGATGCTTCAAGGGCTTGTTTATGCAAACTGAATCAATCTCAAGTTATCAAACTGCTTCTAATTTACCACTATTTTGGTGCAAGACTTTGAACAAACTCATTCAAACAGTCCTTATCCAAAGCAACAAGAACACATGAATTTAAAATGGATCCAATTATAATGGTTCTACTAGTCAGTGTAAAGTTAAGCCCTCAGAAAGTCACTATAATCCTCCAGAACTGCTTTTAGACAGTACACTGTTTTATAGCAACACACTGATCTTTACTCTGGGAAAATTAAGTGTAATTCATTACAAAACAAACCACTGCCTTGACATTCGTTTCCTAAAAAAAAATACAGAGCAAGGCAGACACTCTGGGAGGAATTTCTAAATGTTCAACTTTTAATGAAAGATTCATAAAAAAAATGCAGCAAGCGTTATCACTGAGGTCTTTTCAATTTAATATTAAGTAATAAAGTTTGCACACACAGATACCAACTGTAACATGAAGCAGGATTATTAGATCTATGAGGAATTAACTTTCTAGGTGTTCAAAAGCCATTCATTAGTGTAGCCACAGCGACTCAGACCATCTGTGTGACTTTCCACATGTGAGTAATCCCACTAGCTTTAGTCAACTGCTAAGATCATGTCCTGATCCTATCCATCCAGCAGAACATACCAGCTCCAACCTAAGAAGCCATTTGTGCACATTTAGTAGGAAGGGCTGGAATCACACCATTTAAGCAGAGCAGTGATTTTCACACCTGCACATAGCCTGCTCCTGAGGAAGTGCTCCGTCAGAAAGTGCAGCTCTGCAAGCTTGTAAATCTGACTTTTTAAGGGTTAGGGAGAAGATAAAAACACACAAAGAGCAACATACATGCAGCTTTACTTCTCATTCTGCAATGGCGCACACAGGTAAGCAACCCCACTCTGACGAGCTGCCTTGCGAGGCTGGGTAGGAATCCTCACCTGTGCTACGCTGCCCGCTCATGCACATATCAGCCGGCTCAAGGTCCACACTAGCAGATAAAACACATTCACAGTGACTTTCACTGCTTACCTTGCTGATGGGCTTCCGTGCATTCCTGCTGACATTCCTGCATGTGAGGACTCATCGCAGGCAGCTGCTCCCAAATTCTGTGTTCCCATGGCACAGCTGCTCCGGTGGTGACGAGCAGAGCAAAGGCTGTTGCTACTGGCCAGTTCTACCAGAGCCCAGTTGTGCGCCGTCTGCAATCACATCTTGCTGAGTGCAAAAGGAAAATTAAAACATTTTTTTCCCCTTACACTCGAATGACACAGCATACTGTTCTGTGTTTGCATTTAAATTGGACAGAATAATTTACCACTGGCTTTTAATTTCAGAAGGGTTAATCACCTCAGCAAAGGTCAATCAAACTTTAATCTCCAATAAAATTGCAGTAGCTTCAGTCACCTGCAGGACATTTATTATATTCTTATTTCCATGCAAAAGAATGCATCACTAATCTTCTAACTCCTTACATTAGCACATTTGCTATTAACATTTTACTAAAATTATTAATTCCTCTGAAACTATTATAAGAGCTCATTTCTACACATCTCAGAAGATAATCCTGTTAAAAACCAGCCACATCTACTGTGACATTGCTTTAGTTGTCTGCTCTAATCCTCACAACCGTTTGATACTCCAACCGAGTTCTAACAATGCACAAAGTCTCAATTACACAAAATATTACAGGGTTTAGTTTAGAACAACAATATACTGTTTTAGTAACTTAATCTTCCCCATTGTCTGTAATCACAATACTAATCTATTTTGCAACAGTTCACAGCATTTTCTATTCAAAACAAAACATAGATTTTTAATTTTGCTTAGCAGCTCTTGAAAAGCAGTAGATTTATAAGGATAAGTTAAAACCTAGAATCCATTTCTGATGATAGGAATAACCATGATACAGGAATATCTTACTGGCCTGGAAAAAAGTATTTCCTCACAAACCAGAAAACTCTTTTGAGGCATAGACCATTAACAAAGAAAGTAATAAAGAAAAATTATTTTAGTTGGTATTCCCAACTTCATCTAGTAATTAAAAAAAATTATCTGCCACTAAATTGACTGAGAACCGCAAAATATCTCTGAAAAAATCAAGTTAGTATTAGTTGCAAATTGCCATTGCAATAATATCAGCTCAAAACTAGAAAATCATTTAACTCTAAACAGAAAACTGTAAAATAGAAAATAGCTCATCCCCAAAATATATTGGTTTGAAATAATCACCTATGTTAGTTATATAGCAATACATTCCTTTACAAGTCTACTCTAACAATTCCACCTAAATGCTCAGAACTATTTTACCTGTAAAGATACGGAGGAGCAACAGAAAACTCAGGAAAGCTCGTTACAGAACTGAAACACAATGCAAACAATTCACTTCCCAAATTTTAGAAACTGACACCAAAAAGTCAAAATTACTTGGGCAGAGAAATAATAGTACCACCAAAATAAATGGGTCTCCCTTATTCTCCTACCATAGCTATATTAGCTCCTATGAGAGAGAGAAGGAACTGTCATATTCCATCTCATGTCTATTTAAAATTAATTTTTTAGCCATAATAACATTTTGACATACCGTAATGTAAATAAACTGTTCTTTCCCATCCCAATATTTCCTTCTCTGTCTCTCTGTCTCTCTCTGTCTCCGTCTCTCCCCTCTTTTTGTTTTAATATATGGCACACAGACAGACACACGCCCCCGTCACTGTCAATATGCACACTCATTAGCAATATGTCAGGCTGGCATTTTCAACACATACTCCAGAGCATAACTGAACTACCACGCAGCACACACACGCACACATGTAAAAATACAATAGCAGAGAAGAAGAGCTCAGCAGAATAATTTTTAACTTGGAAAACTACGTAAACGTACAAGAGGAATAAGCGAGATTCTCATTTTACAAAGGTGCTGCGAAGTGGCTCTCCAGCTAACGCCACCGACATTGCTCTCTTTTCACACACACAAACACACACACACACACAGAGATATGTACATGCAAAAGCAAATATGTTAGCAAGATATTTTAACACTGAATTATGAACGCAAAAATATGGGAATTTCCCCAGGGGGATTTTTTGCCTTTCAAATTACATTCTAACTTCAATTAATGAATGAAAAGATCACAAAACATAAACCTGAACTGAACTATGAGTTCCTTGAATATAGACTGTCAACAGCATTTTTAGTTCCTCCAACTGAGGAAATTAGCTATGAAAGCTACTGTGTCCATATATTTTGTGAAAAGCATCTGGCAAGGAAGCAAAGACCATTTAGACAGGGTGAGTAGCACTGAACTATGGGTTTGATTATTCAGCTTTTGATGCATTGATAAAACATATCCTAGATTGCTATTGCAACTGCTGTAAAATACAGAATAGCTTCACACGGTACCCTGAAATGAAAGGTACCATCAAAGGACTATCTACTGTATTTTTCAAAAGAACAAACAGAGAAGAAATGTAAGGGGAAAGAAACATACCTTTAGTGATCCCAGTGAACGACTTCTCAGCACATCTACATAGTCCTGCGGCTCCATCAGTACAAAAGTTGACACTGCAGTGCTTGTGATCTCTGTGACAATGGCATCATACTGCCGGCAATTTTTTCGATTAAACTTCTCAGACATGGTAGCAACTTTGTTAATTATGATATTAGCCAGCTGGCGGGTACAATCAATCATCCACTGTAAGGAAGCCAGACAAAAAGACATCTAATCATTGCAACCAGAGCAGATAAATTTTGTTCCTTTCTTATATGTGTCACAGATTCTATCCCTCCTGACCCTCTACACAGCCATCGACTGTCAAATTTAGATTCAGCAAGCTCCCAGCTTTTCTTTATCCCTGCCTTAGATCTGAAACTCCTGGTTATCAGGAAGACAAGCATCACCAGCTGTCTCAGAACAGGAAAGCAATCAGGTGAATAGTACTTATTATCTCTCGTTGCCTTCTGAGGAGTGACAAGATTGATTTTGGACCAACAACATGTCCACATCTCAAGCACAGCTACTACAGCATCAAGTCTAGAATGTGGTGCATATGTAAAGTTGACTTCAACCTTTATTAATACTGCATACCAAAAGTTTGAGGGTTTCTTCTTTTTTTTTTTTTTTGTTTTAGTTTGGATTAAGGGTGTTTTTTTGTTGTTGTTTGTGTTGTTTTCCCTAAAAGAACTCTAAAATATTTTTTCCTTCACAGCTGCACCAGATATTCCCTTATTCCAGGCCTCCTTCCCCCCACCTCAAAAAAAACAGGCAAGCTGAATGCATCGTTACTCGGGGGACTGTGTTTCACAGTTGGATAGTCTTAATTGGGCCCACAGAAGCAGTTAGCTACCATTAAAGGCTTCTTTGGATACATCTTCCTCTCAACTAGTCTGATCGTCTATAAATCCCCAGTAGTGAAGCCTACACTTTGAGAAGGTTAAACATGCAAATACATTAGAAGCCCAAAATATAAAAGCATCCTAACAAAATTTGAGCTGATACTGAACTTCAGCATTGCTTTAGAAAACAATAACATGCTTGGGCTTTTCATTTACAGCAGCATCAGACAATAGTGCGTTCTTGCTGTAAGACCTTTTTTTTTACAAACCAAATACATTCCAAAGTAGTGAAAGGTAGTTCATATAAAGTAGAAACAAAGGTTACAATAGAATAAAAGCCATCACAATAATGCTTTCTGGTACCAAAAACCCCCGGTTTGGTACATTTCAAAGTGCCTGCTGAGAATTCTATTTAACTAATTAGAGCACAGTACATTAGTCAACTAACACAAATTTATAAGGGCATGCAAAAAAGATGTTATGACCACTTTTGGATTAATGGTACACTGCATGCCCTGGCACTTGGACCGAAGGCTGCTTTTCCAAAACCAGACAACGATCTTGTTTATTTCACCTTAACATTAAAGGTGGTATCCAGCAATACATTCTCAATGTCTAACAAGAAGATGTTCTGGACTTTGCAGCATAAAATTATCCTTAAGTAAATCCATTGACATCAATAATTTTTTTCTCCAGTTTCCACATACAATTCAGATAAAATTTTCACATGTTCTTGAAATACAAACAGAAAATAGTGACAGTTCGAAAACACAAGCTTGTGGGAGTAGCAATTATACCCTGACCTCATTCCCTTGAAAACAATGTTGCCAGAGCCTTCCCTTTCAGAAGTCAAACTTTTATTTTATGTATCTATCTAATTTGGAAAGTTTACAAGGCCAAATACAGGAATTGTTACGGTGTTCAGTATTGGTCGAAACACAACTAATTGCTTTCTGGTATTTGTTGGAAAGGATGAGAGCAGGAAAATAAATTACATGCTCAAACGTAATGTCATCACTCCAGTCATTCTGGATGACTGATGAAGCATTCACCCAGCTTCTCAGGCAGATACTGAAGACTGCGCCAGTTCTGCACTGCGACCTGTACACAAATTTGTTAACAAGTTGAGGTTTAGCTCAAATACCTCCACATCACATTGTCACCAATGCAATGACAGATGTTGTTAGAAAGCTCAGTCCTAACCGAACAAAAATGACAAATTCACTTCATTTTAATCAGAAGTTAAAGAAGCCCTTTGTGCATTACTCCTTCTTATTTCTATTGCTGTACTTGAATCAGATCTTGCTTTCTCTAGACAGCCTTTAAATATGAAGAAGTAGTCTTGATCCTAGCACAGAGTTTTAAGGCAAGAGGAAATAACTGAGTGTAGCGAATGAATGAGGGACTTGGGAAGGACATAAACATAGACGGCTGCCGTAACAACTGATTTGTTTTTCTGGAAGGTGTACAAAACACATCAGATATATAAGGCTATCCATAGCAATGTCTCCAGTCAGGCACCAGCGTAGACATGACTGGGTTTCTAAGCTGTCAGAACAGATCTGAGCCAGTGGAACTGGAAAACAAACAGGATTTTCTCTGACAGGTCCAGATTGACAGTTACTTAAGAGTAGCATGAAAGAGGGATCGAATTTGGTCTCCCAGCAGTACTTATATTTGCCCATTTTCAATAAACACATTGGGTTTTCCTCTCACTCACACTCCTTCATTACTTCAGGGTTTGCTGTGGAAAAACATGGAATTCATTTCATCCTACCTTCAGCTATTAAAAACAAAGAAACTAGGTCGGTCATCTATGCTTTCCTTTGTCATCACTAGGATGAAGGACAGCATGACAGGGATCTGCTGAGAATGAATTACCATACTCATTTCCAGAGTTTGACACTGGTGGAACAACTTGTTCACTGGGTGTACTGCTCTACTAGCTGTCATGGAAGCTACAAAACTGGTCGGAATTCAGTTTTAACCCTGCTTGGAGCAGGAGGTTGGACTACATGACCTTCTGAGGTCAACCTGAATTATTCTATTAATCTATGAACTCACTAAAGCAAAGCAACATAAACAGCAAAAGTTATTAGATGATCCAAATTACATGAATTACATATGTAATTCTTTCAGGAGGGCGGGACAGCTTCCCTGAGTAGTTTGGCCCTCACCTTCCTCAAACCTGTTGAAAATGCAGTCATTTTTTACCTTTTTTTCCCCTCCATTGAGACAAAAAGATGAGAATACCAAATCATATATACAACAAGAGGTTCAGAGAAAAGGAAACGTATCAAAAGGAATACAAAAGGATAGTATACAAAGACCTCCATGGAAGCAACTAGACAATGCAGTTGGTATAGGAAGAGAAAAGGAAAGTGAGTGGTAAAGCAGACTCAGGGTGAAGAAAAAGAAAAATTTCCTTAAGGGGAGGGAGGTAAAGCAAAGGATAGGCCATGGTTAACCTAAAGCACATGCAGTTAAACAAACAAAAAACAAACAAAAAATCCAGAAGTACAACCATAATAATTTTGGTCTAGGCTCAAAGGAAAGGTTTATTCTAGTAAAGACGACTGCAGGATTTCCACAGTGTTTACTGCATTTTCAGAACACAGAAAATTGCCACCATAAAACCTTCCAATAACTTCCTAGAAGGAAGCACAGAAAAGAATAGGATCTATGACCTAAAGCAAGAAAGAAAATAATATTCTAAACCATTTTGCATGTTTTAGAGATACAGTTGCACAATACCATTTTACAACCCCAGACTGACAGAAACATATTTAGTTTCGGTTATGTATACCTATTCATAGGCTTAACCTTAAAAATGCCTCTCTAATAAACCTTTCATTTGTACTCTCCTAAATCCTGAAAATCTTCCATTCAGCACCTCATTACAAAAAATTAAGTGAAATTAAGTGGTAATATATGTAAATTATACATTTTAAATAATGGGAAATGTAATGAAAGGAATACTGTTCACAATGTAATCCAGTGGGCTTTTAAATTAACTTTTAATGTTCAATGGCTGCCAATTAATAAGGAGCTTACATGTTTGACTGTGCTACAACACACAAACTAGGGGAAGGAAAGGAGCAACACTAGGGCATGAAGCCAATGGAGGATGGTGCACATATGCCAGTCGGCAGGTTTAGGGGAAGACATGTGGCAGAGATTGGGTCTGAGAGGCAACATCCTTCTGGAGTGAACCTGTTACTGAAATGAGGAGCTTCAAAGGCTCGGTGACACACTGACCCTCTCACTCATTGATTCCCCCCACACTCCCAGAAAGACCATATGTAGTTACAGAGAGCTTATGGTATAATTTCTCATTTTGTCACATCATACGCATCAAAAATAGTCATGGATCTTTTACTTTTTTAATTTTATTTTTTTAGTAGTGCAAATCAAGAGTTAGCCTGACTCATAAACTGCATGTATATAAACTGCACGCATAGCTATGAAACCATGAAGTTTCATATCGTAAAACCATGCCTGCAAAGGTCACGTGTAACTCTTGAGGGGGAAGAGCCACAAGGAAGATCTGAAGAGGCCACAGTGTTATTTCAATCATTAGCACAGAATGAATAAAGGTGAAATATTAATGCACTGCAAGAAAAACACTTGTGCTTATAACTCTATGAACAGACCAAGAAAGAAAAAAGGGAGCAGACAATTCCTCCACCTGCATCAAAATGAAGAGGTCCAGTCGTACCCTGCTATAACATCAGTACATGTGAACTAAAGGACTGCCATGACTAGCTGCAGGTGAGACTGAAAACTGAATTCTTTCCCTTGCCACTCCCTTTTCCTTGCACCAATATTTTGTTATCCTGCCTCCTGCACTAATAGTCAGACGTACCACATTTTAAAATGATGCTGGTTCAAATACCAGCATCCTGCCTTTAACAGTGTCCAGTAGCAGCTGTCCAGGAAAAACATGTAAGGGCAAGCACAGAGCTATTTTTTTTTTTCCTTGTATACTAATTTATAGCTATTTTGTCCCTTGCTCCCAACATCTGCCCTCTCATAGAAGTTTACTTAGTATATGAAATAACAGGATGGCTTAATGCAACACATTAGACATGATTTCAGTACAGTTCTCCTGTGTCGCAGAATAACAAAAATCAGTACCAAGAGCGCACAGTTAAATAACTGGGAACATATCTGTAAAACAGGAAGGCTCACACGAATAAGACACTAAAACTGAGATGAAATCCACAAAAATAATTATATTTTAATTTAATTTCAGAAAAAAGAAAAAAGGCAAGGGCCATTCACACTCAGACTACTAACACTTCTGTATTAGGAAGTTTTGTTGTATCATTAGGTAAAGAGACAATAAAAAACTTGCATTCTCTTAATGGAAAGATATTTTCATACGTAAAGCACCTTCTGAGAGGGCACCTCACTAGGTCAAGTGAGACATCTGAGCACCATGGATCCAGGAGATGGCTGTAGCTGTTCCCTAAAGACAGGGTTTGCATTATTTTACAAGAAACTCATGGGCAGAAATTAATTCCCAATTTTGTGATTAAAAAGCCTTACAAAGCCTTAAGGCTTCTCCTATGCAAAAGTTCCCACCTGCACTAAATTGACACTGGCAGACACACAGAATGAAACAACTGAATTAAATAAATGCTTATTCTGGAGACAATGAACACAAAATACACTGAGAAAACATACTGCTGTGTTAGAGGAAAACAACCTCTTTAGATTGCAGGGTACTTATTTTAATGCATCATTTTATATTTTTCCCATAAAACAAAAGATACACTTACAGCTGAAGTAGCCTACTAAAAGAATCCATTTTCAGAATGAAAGCCTGGGAAACACTGATAATGTGTCAGAAAAACTCTGGCACACTACCCATTAGAATTGTGGTATCTGCAATGATCCAATCAAAGTGACATAAGCTAAAACACCCAACTGACAGAAAATTACAATCCAACAACTCAAAACACTAAAATAATCTGTTTATAATTAATTTTAAAATAAAAATTAAGAGTTAATGCAGTTACATTTTGAGTCTGCATTCTCCAAGGGTAGGTCTCAAACTGTGAAACTGTCCAACATAGGCATTCAGGATTTTAATAGTTTTCTAGATTGACTTAATGAGCTTCTTTCAACACAATTAGTTAATTTCCTGACAGATAATACTTTACACCTGATTAATTTCAGAGCAGTTAAAAGGCAATAGCTCCAAAGGCAAATTAAAACCAGAATCTGAAGTTCTTTCTTATATATTCTAAACCTGGACTCTACATCAATGGCTGTTATCTCTTATTCTCAGTATCAGAGGACAGCAAGCTTTTTTAGAGTCATGTCAAGCAATACCTAAACAAAGAAAGTCTAACAGGAACAGAAGAGCACTTTGGAGGTTTGGGTGCGTTGTGGTTTTTTTTCATTTGTTTATTTGTGTGGGGTTTTTTTTTGGAGGGAAGATTTATTGTACCATGCAAAAATAATCAAACCTTTTGGGTTTTTCTTTTTTTCCAGCAGCAGCAGGTATAATTGTATCCTATAAGACTGAGGTCCTTTCACTCTTTTATTACATAAATTATTAGAAACAGCAGTATCTACCTATGCCACAGTGAAACCAAGCCTAACATAAGTAATTTTGCGAGCTCACTTTCAAAATGCACCTGTTGCAAAGTCTTGCAGTTAGGAATACACAGCTGTGTTATATGCCACTGAAGCTTTCAAAGCTGCCAAAGGCTACTCAAATCATTCATATCTTCAAGTGCGCTCTGCATCATGCTATGCTCCTTCTAAATAACACCTATCAAGTTCAAAAAAAAAAAAAAGTTACTGTTTTCCAAAAATTAGTGGTTTATGGGATTTTTTTTTCTATTTTATAAAGGTGGTATTTGCACAAAGACATTAGAAGAGTCTGATGTAATGTGACTGCATGGATCATATGCATTTGATGAAGCACTGCTGAACAACCTGTCTCTAATTGTAAATGGACAGTTGCCTATCATGTAACAGTCAGCTGACCCAGGCTTCATCACACCAAATAGGGAGGTGGAAGTTCTGCATAAGGAGCCCTCTCCTGCGAAAGAACAAAAAAAACACACCAAAAATTTCAATGTCCAGATATTGCGTATTCCAAAGTGTTTCTAAGACAAAAATACAACCAGTTTATGGAGCAAAATAGGAAATAGCTATGAGTACGCCATGCATGTAAAATGCTGACTTCCAGTGAAATATATCAAACCTCTTATGAGCCAAGACTCCTTAAAATTTTAGCTGTTGCAGACCAAAAGCTCTTTGCTCACTTGAAAATGCTCTTGCTACGCTAGCATTAACGATCGCTAGAAAAATTGCTACTCTCACCTAAAACTGAACACTGATTTAAGTCTTTTTTAGAAGGGAATTTAAACTCTACTGTGTAAGTGCAGGAATCAAATACAACATTACAAAGTGCTCTATTGATAATGCTAATTTAAACTAAAAAGTATAATCAAAATTGTTCCTTTGGTGGTTTCATTTGAAAAATAACCCCTTGCTTTTTGTCGTATTTAAATTTGGAGGGGTGCAGAAAACCCAAAACCTAAACATAACTCACCATTTAACTGAGCTAGAACATGGAACTTATAATGTCTTTAAATCAAAACCCCCAGTTAAGAGAAAACAGAACTGCTTAATGGTTCCTAAAGAGCTGCTTAATTTTGAACAGGAATTTAGAAGGATGAACTTGAATACATGGTCATGTGTTAGGCCGTTGAGGTGCTACACCTCAAAAGAAGTATTGCATTATACCAGTTCTGCAGAATACTGCTCAATGCTGCTGTAGTTCAGGTGTCAACAGCCAGTAGCAGGCTACTCCAAAAGTATATACTGTCACATCCTATGATTCTTTGGTATTTCTTCTATTTATCACAAATACCAGGTGTAATAATCTGCAAGTTTGTACAGAATCACATGAATCCCATTTAAGGATTCTGATCAAGGCTCTAAAATGCAAAATGCACACCCTATACAACCATAGCTCCCTGGGTCTTTGCCTGTGTTTTTAAATACCCGTACCTACTTAATTATCATTATCTTAAAGCTATGCAATCAAGTTCACTGCACATAAAAAGGCATGACAAAAAGAACAAAGTAAAATTGATGGATTCAAGTAAGAAAAATAAAATAAATAAAGTGCTAGCTAGGAGTTAGGAAGATCATGCATTAAGATGAAAGATGAAACAGATGCAATACACAGCAAAGATCAAAGAGCTCCATCAATTCGTTCTGAGAGTCAAAATCCAGCTGAGCATGGGAGCCCTGTCCGCATAATAAGAAAGGTTGACTAAAACATAAGGATTAAACAGATGAGCTGTCTCCAGTGAATGTACGGCACAGGAAGCCCTGCTGAGCCACTTGTAAAGACACTTTGGAACTGTACACCTGCTACTCCACAGTTGAAACCTACAGGAAGCCAGCCTGGAAGGGGAAAGAAATCCACTAATGGACTAAATAGCTATCTTTAAGAGAAAAAAAGAAAAGAGTCGATACAAGAAAACAGCAGCTAACAGATTTGCTCTTGCCCTTCCATTTAGTTTATTTACTAAATATTGCCATCAGAAATGGCTATAAAGAAACATATTCTCCTCCCTTGGAAATAAAAGAAAAAAAGCTTAGCACGTACTTAAATTATAGACACAATCATCCATATATAGCAGGGTCAGCCTAGGATTCTAACCGAAAATCTGTCACAGTATTACTGGTTTGGAATCCCTTTGTAATCCAGAATTTATGATAAATGGTCAAAGCTCTAACGACTTCAGTGCTGCGGGATTAAATAAGTCTGACAGTCACTAAAATTTATATTATTCCTAATACTGGTGGCATTTTATATAATGTTATACATAAATCTTCATTTTTCTCGTCTACTCATTAGATGGAGATATTTCAACAATCAAAAAGTCTAGGTAATGATTAGCTTCTTTTCTCTCATTATCATCGTTAATGAGAAACAAAACTAGAAAAAAACCTGTGAATAACAGGTAAGAACCATTATTCAATTGAATTAATTCAATGAATTCTCATACTATAAGGTCTGCACTTAGCCATAAACACAACCCTTGCATAAGGAAAATGTAGTGCTAGCAGTCACTCCATTCCTGAAAGGAGCCAAATTGCAGAGGTTCCTAAAACCTCCAAAAGGATCAGTGTTTTATGCTACACCTTCTTGCAAGGAACAGACAAAGAAAACCCTCAAATCAGAGGATGGCAAACCATAACTTAAAACAATCAGGGAGCAAAGCCAGTTGAACGTATACATGTGTGAAAATTTCTTAAGGCTTTGCTTTTTGCTACATGTTCAATTAACGTCAATCACCTCCTACAGGTGGCTTTTTATTTATTTTTTAAATGATTGTTCCTAACCTGCTTGTCCCATGAATGTTATTTACAATCACACCTTTTATTCTTGTTTTAGTTGACAGGACAATCTCTTCAAGGATCTAGGCAGAGCTGATATATTTGATTTTCAGGTTATCTACTGCCTGCAGATACAAGCACTTTGATTGTTTACAATGCAGCAGTAATTGGTAACTGTTAAATAACTCCAGAGACTGATTTAAGAGTCCTTCACCTACTGCATGAAAGCAGGGCTTCATCCCACAGCCCCTAATCTGGCTAAATACTTAAAGATTTCACTATGAAAACAGGATATTAAAAAATTAGCAAATGCAATGATAATTTAAATCATCAATCATGTGCTAGCATTACATTCCATTTTAATGATTTAAAATTAATTTATATTTAGAAGTAAAAATTAAAGAAACAAGCATTTTCAAATCTCTCATTACATTTCCAAAATTAGTTGCAAATATGAATTTGTATAACACAGTTTTAAGCAGAATTTCCACAGTGTTTCTTTCAGCGTGCCAAGCCAAAATGAGAACAGTAAAACAAAATTCAGCAAGTATTCCTATGAGGAAGTTTATGTGCTGTTTCATTGGTAATATATTGCTTCCTGAGCGCATATATTCAAGCTGTGGGTAGTATTTAAAATAACTTTTTGAAACATTTGCCTAGCCTTGCACAGTCAAATAGAATTACTTTGCTATAAACAAAACAGGCTCATTTTCTGTGTCAGCAAAAAGTCACAGAGCGCATTTTAACTTTTATTTTCTGACACCATTTTATGGCCGCTGAACTTTACTGCTTCACAAAATGGTGTAGAAGCACAGAACCGTTATGAATACACTGATTGCTGATGGAACTCCTCTGAACTTAGCATTCTGTACTGGAAAACAGTAATGAAACGCATTATTGAATATATTACACACTTTCAGACAGCTCCACCATAGATGTAGCCTAAATGAGATGCTAAAGTACACAGCGGAAGGCCACCCAGTTAGTACTGCAGGGAGTTCAACATAGAGCCCATGTTCACCACGGTCTAAGAACAAAGGTTGAGGTATGCAGCAGGACATGGGGTGTCCTTGGTCCTTTCCCACTGCAGCTCCTTTGGGGTGCACTGCCCTAAGACTTCTCCACTGCCTCTATATAAAACTAATTTGGGTCCTAAAGGGCTGAATGGTGGTGGTGCCCCTCAAGTGCTATTCCACCTGCCTGTGGACCAAAGGAGACACTAGTGGGAAAGCATGCATGCTCATGCAGCACTATGGCTGCTCTAAGGATGCGCAGGTGGCTCCTCTAACTGCAGCCTCTCAATCCCACCTGGAGGGAGTTCTCTTTTCAGGAAGAGGAAAACCTAATGGAGAACTAGGATTGCTCCTAAATCTTTAACAATGCCAATTACTTGACCTCTTGGGGCATAAACATGCTTGTTAGCACACTGTAAATCAGTCAAGAGGAAGACCAACATTTTACAACTTACAGCCAATAGTGAATGATACCAGGACTCCTGTAAATCCCAGGTGGACATCCTGCAAAATTCACATTACACATGTAAGCAGAGACTGAACTAACTGGTCTTCCAAGTAACCTGGTAGCTACACTATTACTAAAATTTTAGTACCCATGGGAAAATCCAAATGACTTCAGATCAAATCACAACCATTTTCATAGCGACATTTCAAGTACATTTCTTGAGAGAGCTACCACTATGAAACATTTCAACCTGTTTTCCCAGTATTTTTGCTACTACAGCTGTCATTTAAAAGGTCATAACCACTCTTACTTTTTTTTTTTATAACGAGGGCATTGTTTTACTTTCTTTTCCTTTCAATACAGCTGGATGGTTTTAGATATACTTTTGAAGTAACTTTTGCGCTCCAAGTATACAGTAGAAAATTTTAGAGCAGTATGTGAACAGTTCAGAAGCTCATAAGTCACATACAGAAATTGCCTCTGCTGTTACTTCAGCCATTAAGCTCTAAGCAAGTTCCAGCGGAATGTGTGGGGTTTTTTTATTTCTTTCACTTTTTATTTGAATACTGCATCCTCAGCTCTCATTATCTGTTGTCCTACTTTTTTTCCAGCATATATGCATATAGATACAGAGGAAAGAATACAATACATTCTCTCATTCTTTCAAGAAAAAAATCACAACAAAAATTCTTTTTAAGCTTTATAGTTCGCCTGCGATTTCAAGGGAAAAAAGAAATCTGAACATACTTGTAAGTACGCTAAACAAAACAAAAAGAATGCCCTCACACCTAATTCTGAAACATTTATTCTTTGTATTTGCCCTCAAACCAGTTATGGGGGTTTTTGTGTTTTTTTTTTTCTTGTTGTTGGTGGTGGTGGTTTTGGGGTTGTTTTTTTTTGGCATGACACTGAATAAGAACTGTGATTATTTACAACTTTTTTTTTAGGGAGGCAGGACTAAAATTTTCAAAGTCATACTGACATGTCACATGTGCGACAGACAAATTGGTTTTGCGTACTACTCTGGCTTGTCTCTTTTGACAGATTTCTTTTCCTAGACTAAAAAATATTGTTCTTCGTATTTTTTGATAGAGAATGTATCAGAGAATAAATACAAAATACAGTGTCACATCAGGGACTATAGGTATCAGTGTAATCTTTTTAATTTGCTGTCCTTCCTTCCAGTTTGCTTGAAAGTCTTACATCATCATACCCTAACCTTCGTTTTTCAACCATACATCAATCAGGAAAATCTATTTTTCTAAGTTAAAAAAGTATTAAAAATTATATAAAGTAACTGAATGAGAAAGGTGAATTTTACAGCCATATCACACACACAAACCCCTGCCTATATGAAAGTCTCCATCAACAGATTATGTGTTGTTTCAGGATAAAACAATATATAAAAACCCATACAAATTGTAAATGCTATTGCACACAGCATGAATTCAGTTGTTATCATTTGCTTTGATACAATGTCATAAATTACCTAACCTTGTGTTCAAATTCAAATATTCAGTCTCGTATCAAAATCTAACTATCTTTCCAGCTTCATTTAAAGAGTAAACGAAGTGTGAGAACAAACATAAAGGTGTTTGACCTACAGTTTGTATCTATAGCAAAAGATGTAACGTGATGAAAATGAAAATTAACAAAAAACCCCTAAAGAAATTTATTTCCTTTCAGGTTAAAAATAAATGCCCCTACACAAAACCTAACAATATCTCCTCAGTCTTTCATATTCAGCTTCCACTGATCAAGTCAGCCCTGCAGATATTCACTAATACGTGATCACGCATACCTAAATCCATTGAAAAATTTATCTTAAAGACTTAAAAAGTTCAGTCGAGTTCTTCAAAATGGATTACTATCATTCCTCCAAGTAATTTCAGACACCAGATGTTATAAATACATTTAAACTTGCCTCACTTCACCAATGATCATGCATTTACTGTACTTTCCATTATATCAGAAATGCTTCAGCTTCATCAGCAACAGATGAATTCATTAATTTCTTTATTAATTCAAACGATTTTTTTTCAATCTTTTATGAGCCCCAAGGTTCTTTCAGCAATATCGGCTCCTTCTCTGTTCCATAAAATCGTAATCAATCTCTATTATTGTCATGAAAATGGTATTTGTCACTTTGCTGAGAAAAAAAATAATCAATACGTCTTGCAGGGCAGAACAGGCATTTAATGCAGTGAATTGATGCCTGTTAGAGAAATTTAGCTTGCCAGCAGTTTGGGACAAGCTAATAGAAAACCAGAAAATTCACTGAAGGTTGACAGATGAATATACAGACATGCCACAAAAATTAGTATTTGGGCATTTTGTATAGCCTGTCATTTCATATGCTGGAGAGAAAATAGATTTAGACAAGCAAATCCCTAAGGAAATCCTTCTGGTTTTTAAAAAGCAAAAGCCAAAAGCATGTAAAAAAATAAATTCTTCACTGTATTATTTTTATCTTTATATATGTTTTTGGAAAAATCAGTATTCTGAAATAATATTCCATTTAAATATTTTGCTTCAAACATGACACTGAATGTGAAAACACTGCTGAGTGATAAAATAGTGCTTAGCCTCTGAGGCAATGCTGAGCTCCTGATCCTTCTGGAGAACACATAGCATTACAAAAACAAATCAGAGCTGTGCTTCAAAAATTAGCACCCAATCTGCACAATGGCATTGTTCAGAAAGTGTTCTGAAAAGAAAAAAAAAAAACAAAAAACAAAAAACAAGTAAAACTGCCATAACCAATATCTAGAAAGACATCCATTCATACTATTCATGACAAATAAACTTCTCTCAAAAGAGCTGCTAGAATTATTTGAACCTTATTAATAAAAAGTTACACTTCAGGAATGCAATCCTCCCTTCTGTCTGCTGCCATCTGCAGAAGCTGTCAAAACACTCCTCCTTCCAATTATGTGCTTTCTGTCTTTCATTTGCTCTATGATAATCCTATAATCTGTTTAATTCCCTTGTTTGATTGGTTTAATAAACAATGCTTTTAGGTTGCAGGGCTCGATAAACCCCACATCCACAGCAAGCAAGCTGAAGCTTTCCATCCTTCCAGGAGAGCACCGGCAACTATGACTGCAGATGCATTATGCTGGCCATCTTTAGTATCCCTTCCTTTTGCCCAAGAAGCACAGGGAACCCAATTTTGGACTTCTGTTGTAAGGCTACCACTTTCCAAACTCCATTCTTTCTAAGAAATCCCTGTAATTCTGGGTAGGATATAAATGGGGCACCCTTTTCAGTGACTTGCCTGTGGCTCCCAGCAGGTTCTGACAGCATGAATTTTATAACCTAAAGTACCCACCAGGTCACAAAGCAGCAAACATGTCTTAAAACACTTAAGAAGGCAACTAGTGATTGCTCATGGTAAAACAATCATGCTCTAATTCCAGAGTCTGAGCAAACAAGGCTGGTGTGTCATAGTTGCTTGAGGAAGAGGAACAGTGTTTTCATCACACGTAAAATAACGTTCTTGGGCAAAAGGAAGAGATGATAAAGATGTCAGTAATTTTACATAGCTCCTGAACAGTCAAAGGCCCATATTCATACATAGCAGAACAGAAGGGACAAAATTTAACACCTCCTTGCCTGTAAAACTGAAATAAGACCAGGCAACGGAAGTTTGTGATAAGGTGGACACTGCGGAAACTCTGTACCTCCTACTGCCTTTACCATTCTGTCATGGGTTTAAAAATACCAGTAGTAAATTAGACGTCTCCCCTGCCACTACTTAGATGCCTTCTTTCTGACAGCAGTGGTGCTAACACTGAAGAACTCCGTAGACATCAGAAATTTGCTGTAGGAAGTGAAGGATTATTAACATTACTGAAGTTCTCCAAAAATAGGGAACTTAATGCAGTTTTGTCCTCATCTGTAAAAGAATTTAGCCTTCAGTCTGACAGAATTCAGGTTGTGTTTCCACCATAGCAAAAGTTAAGCTAAACAATAAAAGGAAAACAAACTTCTATCAAAACATTAGCACTGACAATTTTGAAAGCCTACTAGAAGGTAAACACAAACACTATTTGTACAAGTTTTGCATTCTTTAAACAAGACAGAACCCAAACACATAAACCTCTAACCTAACAATCAAACAGGATGTCGCACTCCATAGAAATTTGTCAACACTAACACAGGGGTCCCCAAAAGCCAACTGTATGGGTTTCATTTCACAGCTGAGTTCCAGCTGCTATTGTACATTACAGGATCATGCAGCCGGTGGGAACGGCAAGTCACTGTTACATGACAATGCCAACATTAATATTTATGCTTTGCATGAGTGCAAACATTTGTAATTCACCCTAAGAAAGTTAAAAGGTTATTACAGAAGTTGACAGAATGTTAGCAGAGCTAGTTCAAAGTGGGACATGTTCCAATGTACACTGTCAAGATTTGCACATGTGGTGAGAAAATGAAGACTCATGGTATGCCCTGGAACTTACATATGTATTTTTGCCAGAAATGCAAAGCACAGTTTAGTGTAAACGCAAGTCGTTACAAATTTATCAGCACTGGAAGCACTTGGAAAATCATTGGCTCCATATGAATGTACACATTGAATCTATTTCACGATCAGTTCTGAAGATACAAGCATAAACTTAGTATTAAGTATGGATATATTGTAATCAGTATGGTGGACCCTGAGGGAAATATTCCCATTGATTTTTTCTTGGGCTTTCTAAGATAATTTGTACAAGACTGATGATGAATTTGAATAGGTTTGAAAGCACAATCCCACTGAGAAAAAGGGTAAAAGGTACTTCCCAATTAAACTCTTTCGGACTAGCTTACTGACAAAGGGACATAAATTTGAACCCACAGCATATATTAAAATTAGATGAGCTATTACTGAATATGGTAAATTTGCAAAAGTTTTTTTTCTTCATTTCACAGATGTTTTTCAGTAATTTCCGTATGACCAACCAGAAATTCGGTTGTACTCATAGAAGAGACTAATGAGTAAAAGCACTGACAAAAAAGTGCTTTCCTTCTTTACTATTCTCCCTAGTCATCATGTGAGAACTAAACCATGAAAACATCTCTACCACTTGCTATTAATGCAAATACCACCTATAGGAATTATGATTGACTTTACTTCCTCATTCTCAAAACAAAATCTTATTGCGGTCTGTCTCCTCTGAAAGATTAAGCATTTTTAGGGTCTATATGAACATATTTTCCAATAAAACTCAGTAAAATTATGAAATAATGTCATGATCCTACATCCACTGACATTAATAGAAACTGCACACCAGCATAAACACCACAGGAAGAAAGGCTAAAAAATATTAAAATGCTAGCAAAACAAGAGGACTTTCCATCTAACATCTGGCCTCATCTAGCTCAAGTACAAGTCATGATCATGAAATAAGGGACAACTTACAAAACACCTCCAGCGTCATTCCCCGTGCACCTACAATGTCCATTAGCATCAGGAAACACATTTTGCTTCAGATTGAAAAGAGTTTTTCAAAAATACCAAGTCAGTGTCATCTTGATTTCTCATTTTGCTATTGACCAAATAATAACTGTTAACTACTGAATATCTACTAGTGGCGTTTGGATTTTGAGTCCTATTATGTAATAGAAGGTTTTAACCATACAGATTTTTCTTCTGAATCATCTCATTCCCCTCTCTTCGTATTTGCAAATGAATCTAACTAATTAGCAAACAAGGGTTCATACAGTATTGAGTAAAAACCCATACCAAATATAAGCAATCTTCTAATTCCTTCTCAAAATCATAGCATCATAGAATGGTTTGGGTTGGAAAGGCCCTTAAGATCATCTAGTCCAATCCCCCTGCCATGGGCAGGGACACCTCACACTAGAAATCTTACCTTTGTTTCCAAAAACGATAGGTAGTTTGCATAGATGATTTAGTTTTGAGAAAACTCTTTGAACGGCTTTCCTCATTTAGGATCCATTTCTGTTCTGTTTTTTTGTGAGGAGTATTACCTTAAAGCTGCTTACACAATAATGGCAAAGAAAAGGTGGTCACATGTATCCACAGCTATGAGCAACTAAAGGCAGCAAGCTCTAGCGAAGAACAAGTTGTCATAAATCTGCTTTGTTTCCCCCCACAAAGTGTGCTCACACTTTTCATTTGGTGTTGTCTATTCAGCTAAGAGATTTGAAGTCAACGGGTCCCAAAAGTTGTCTGTTTGCTGCATATATGATGCCTTGGTTCAACTAGCTAAGTTTTAACTTTGGATCATTTGTCTGTCTTAAGGAAAAAGAAAATATGCAGAAAAAAGAGAATTGCTATTTATTTTTTAGCATCACAAATACTGAAATCTTTAAAACACAGTCATATTGTGGGCATTTTGATTGGGCAGAATCAAGACAGTTTGGATGCTGTCATTGTAAATTCCTGTATTCTCCTCAGTACACTTTTTTAAAGTGGAACTTTAAATCTGAATGCACAAAGTATTCTCTCTGCATCTGTTGAAAAATCCCAACTTGAATTTCACAGTAAAAAGTTGCCTGTTCTGCTCTACAGTGGCATCAATTCACCAGAAAATGTTTTTAAAATAATGACATGCAACACTGTGAATAGAAAGCTTCTCTCTAATTTCTGAACTGAATTAAAATTCAAGTGAAGCAGGTAAATACAAGATTCAATCACAGCATTAATTTCTTTCATTTTTTTTGAACACAGATAATGCTATCCATTTCTATATGGACTTAATCTGAAAAAAAAGAAGGATTCTATAAATTATATACAGTGTGTGAGAATGGAGTAGGGTACTTCTAAAATGCCTGCCTTGTGAGTCAGTTGTCAGGACTATTACCTTATTAAATATGACATCATATTATTCCTTTTTTATTTCCTTTAAAAGAAACAGCAACAAAACCTTAAAAGTTAGTTTCTGGTGACCTTAAAAAGCCTATCAATCTGTGCCTCGAACATCACTCAGCTGTTTCTTAGCTGACATGTAGGCAAAAGATGTTTAATTCACAGTTTGACTCCTCACTACTCTCAGGAAGCCCACATGAGGACTTTTGCTTTTGCTTTGTTAATAATAGCACCAAGCAAGAGACAAGGTGGTTGTCAGAAACTCAAGGAGAGCGCTTTCCTGTGGGTTGTTCTCAGCGAGGCTCTGCTCTAACTAGGAAAGCAAGAAAAAGGAGGTAAAGATCAAGAAAATGGCAGAGACCAATTAGTCAACACAGCCTGTCAGAGCAACCCAGCACTAAGAACCAAGAAGCTGTCTCACTGCACACCAAGCCACTGGAACAGCAGGTGAAAAGATGTGTATTTGGGCAAAGTAAAGTAAAACCTATATGGCATTTCTCACATAAAGAAAATAAAGAGAAGGAAACTACCCTTTCTATAATGTGGTTGAAAAAATATCTACAGAGAAGTGCTAACCAACAAGCTGGGATCTCATTAAGACTCTGAAACTGTAAGACTGGGACTATGTGGAATATAAAAAAGATAACCAAGAAAATGGGGCATTTGGAAAAATATCAGTGCCAAGTACAGCACTGATGTATTTGCCCAACTTTCCCACGTAGCGATCTTATCACTTTGCTCTATCTGCCAAAATAAGCTGGAAAAGCAGTACTCATTTAGAGTAGTGAAAAGTGTCTGCAGCTAAATCCTGCACATAATGCCTTCTCACAGAAAACTCGCTTAACGTAGGGGAGAAAAAATTTTAAGACTGGGGAAATTATGGCAGGAAGTGGAGGTTTGGAAACAACGTAAAAAAAAAATCCCAAAACATAACAGTGTGCGTGTCGACCAGAACAGCAGCTTTGAACAGAAAGAGGAAAAACCCCAAACCAATTTCTGAATGAATGCCCCAGGGCTAACACCCCAGGAAAGCTAGGGTAGAGTCATGGTCAGACATTTAAGAACTCTGCAAGAGGAGACTTCACTTCTCTGTAGCATTCATTAGACAATCAAATTAGGCCAATACACCTTCTTTTTTAATTATTATTATAATTATTATTATCATTATTTAGCTAGATTAGGACAGAAAAGACAAAACTGATTTGAGCTCACCAATAGTAAATACTTTCATTTAATGAAGTAACTTCTGTGAAACAGTTCTTGGAAGAAAAGCAAGTAAGTTCAAAGATAAAAGATATACTTTACAAAACGAAGGACAAATAATAGGGCTGAGTAGCTGAATAAGTACTACAAAAATTGGTGATTCCTCTTTGCAATGATGTCTTGAAGAAACTCCCTGCTTTTCTATGCCCAGTTAGATCAAAGTTTTTCTTTCTCTGAAATGTTATTAAAACTTACTGGCTTTAAACCATCCTTCCTTGATCTCTTTATAAAGCCAGTTTTAATCCTGCTTTAACTGCATGAAACAGCAGTTTACTGTAGTTACAGAGCATAGAGCAATGGCAAATGGCTGAGAAGGCTGAACAGCACTGTTCTCCCTCCATTTGCTTGGTTCTGATCTGCAAAGTAACAAATCAAGTGACACTGAGAATGAGGATAAACACTAAAAATACAATAATTTCTTAAAAAGTTATTAAAAGAGTATGCATGTAGAACACATAAGCATCAATTATAAGTAAACCCCATTTTAAAATGCTCCTTCTATGTATTCCCCTGCCTATATATTCCCTATTTCCCACCTATATATATTCCCCCCAGAGATATTCTCCATTTCCAATTCTGCTTAATGGAATAGGGACTAACTTTGAGGTCTTCCATGCTTAGCACAAGATAGAAAAACAGATTCCAAGTATTTTGGCTCATTCAAGCACCAATAACAGTTGCAGTTGATGGGGGAGGGGAAATTATGTCATACCTGGGGAGAAAAAAATCAACTTCAAAAGCTTGAAATTATTGTTCAAGTCATGCTAAATACATTATATGATAATAACCATTTGTTTATACAATTTCAAAGGCTTGGCTTTATTTGGCACTTTAGTGATTACAAAGTTAGCCTTTTAGGGACCTAAATGGCTTGAAAAATATGCTGTACTATTTTGCAGAAGTATGGACTGAGGCAGTTAAAAGAGAAAGAGCATCTTACATCTATGGCTGTCTGCAAAATTAACTTAAACATCAAATAGATGCAAAACCCCATACATACACATATTTAAACCACTCTTTCAAAATATCAGGATATGTCTGGTAGGAGTTATTGCTCTTGGTGAAAATAATCACAGCAGAACTAGGACTTCTGATAATTAGTTGAGTCAAAACAGGTCTATGTATTACAAACAACAGAAAATAAAATCCTTTCTTATTTCTGCCTTCTACATTTTGGGTTGGTTTTGTTCTCAAACAACAAGGCATTCCCATGGAGGTACCCTGTAAAGCTGAAATCTCTCCTGTGACTTTCAATCATAGTATCACAAGCACATTAATAATGTTATTTCTGATTCAAAAATTTACCTATGTTAACCATAGAAATGTAAAAGTGGTATCTCTCATGAATAATACAAAACTAAGACACAAGCAGGCTACAAGCATGCAGCGGAAGTGACACCACCCATGATTAACTGAATAGAAATTAGTATTCTCACATGGTGCTTCACTGTGCACTTGCAAGAAATAACACCAAATAATTCAATAAAGCAGTAATTAAAAACCTGCCTCAATTCTCCTGGTACTGTGGCAATCATGCTCCCACAACCTCACAGCTGAGCACAGAGAACTCAGCTGCCTGCATTGTACTGCAAAGAAACAATCCACCCACCACTGACTCCTGCTGTTTCATAGGGGATCCAATTACTGATATCGTTCTGACACTAGAGATTAGCTGATTGCCAGTTCAGTGTGCTTACAAAATCTTATGTGTCACAGGAGGCCCTTTACTTGTTTCTGTAAGACAAACAGTATTTTTTTCTAAATCTATTAAAAACCCACTAGAATATATTTTCTCTCATGTGTCGCACTTCAGACCCATCTTGTTGGACAGAAAGCAAATTCTCCCTTTAAAACTCCTGCAGAACTAATATGTGGTGGACATAGCAACAAAAACACACTTTTAATTGTGCTTTTCAAAGAAGAGACTTAAGAGAAGCAGGAGCCACCTATGCCACCATTTTAGTACTCAGAAAGACCATGTATCTATTTGAAGTCTGAGATCACAATTAAATTTTTTCCTAATTAAAAAATATTGATAGAACTTGCATTGATCTTTTTCCAAATCTAAAAGCACACTGGAATAAGCAGTTGTGAAAACAATGGTTTGATTTATTTTAGAAAGTGCTTTTCTAATCTCCAATGCTGTAAATAAAACTAATTAGGACTGCATATCAGTCAGTTAACTTCTGTTATTATTCAATGAAAACACATCAGTAGGGCTTCAATACTATTTTCCTGTTACAGCTCTTGAATTGAAACAAAAAGAAGAAATAAAAAGACAAATTACAACTAGGGCAAATTAGTATCTAAGCATGAAAGGTCAGATGCTAAGAAAAACAGGGAAAAAAGAGGATGAGCATTTTCTCACCATCAACACTGGTATTCTTACAGGCAGACATTCTAATGACTGCTGATTATTCAAGTGTCTAGACTGTATCTGCATATGAGATACCAAGAATACCCTCTTTTAATGCTCCAATGAACTTTACCATCTATTCTAGAAAACAATGTCTTCATCAGCTGTGACCAGACACATTATATTACTTTGAATACCGTAGGATTTTACTGTAAATAACACCTTTTCTGGAGAACAAAAGTTTAAATCAATGTGGAAAAGGATGTAATGCCATGTAGACTCCAAATAAAAGGGACTTTGTTTATGCTTCTATATACATATAAAAAAGGGACACTTTGCAATCACCATTTTAGTTAATTTCAGCAAATCTCCCTTAAACAGAACTTAAGCCATAAATTTCTGATGTTCAATTTTACACAATAACAATATGTGAATTTTGTCTCAAATTATTAGAAAAAAATACTTTGTTTACAAGTTATGAACAAAGACTACTGACAAATTACAGAAAACCAGGGTTTAAATAGTGTTAAATAGACATACTGCATCCAAATCTTGTTTGGATTTGACTATTCTCTCAACACCTGTCTTGGGAAAAGAAAGCTATGGAAACTTGCCAGTGAAAAGTATATTAAAACTTTATCTTATACCCTAACAAGGGTAAAATAAGTCATAGAATCATAAAACAGTCCAGGGTAACAAAGCAGTTCAGAGCTTCTAACCTCATTGCATATTAAAAAAGCTGGGCAAGGCAGGGAGGGTAGGGATGTCAGGAGCCATCTCACCACCCCTCTGCTCCCAACAAGGATCAATAACCTGGGTCTTCCAGATGTTTCCCTAACTCATTCCCAAAATTGACACCAGGGATGCTGCAGCATCTCTAATAAATCACCTGCTGTCCTTCACCAACCTTACATTTATAAAGTTTTCCCTAATGTCTAATTTAAATCTCCCTCACTACAATTTAAGTGCATTATTATTCTTGTGCTGCTCCCCACAGACAAAGAGGACAGTTTATTATTTTCCTCTTTGCAGCAACCTTTCATGTACTTGATTCTAAACCTTTTATCTTTTCTTCAACAGAATAATTCTTGCAAATTGTGGTCTTTTTTTTTCCATTTTTCTGGAATGCTGATCCTCCTGGTTGACTTTCTTTGGACTTGCATGAAAGCCACAGACTAACTAAAGTATGATATGCAACTGTAAACACACTGTTAACTTCCATAAGTTAACAATGAAGAAGGAAGTTATCCTCTTCTTTGCCAAAATACACAAATACACTTGCCTGCTGCACTTAACACTTGCTGAGTGCTACTGGTTTTAAACTACAACTGTGCCTCAGCAGTTTTTCCTAATAAAGCTCTCAAATGGACAATAAAAATATGTATCTGCCTAACTTAAAGCCACTTGAACAAATTAAAAGACCCCAAACCTCATTGACTTAAATTTTGCACTTTTTGTGGTGTGACTTACCTTTACATCATTTCATCACCTATCCAATACATATTGTTTGTAAAGATTATTGTTTCATTAGCTACGTATTTAGTAGGTTGTTGGACATTTCACATAAACATTCTTAGTTGCTATTCAAAACCAGGGGTCACAAAAATAAACATCATGTTTTCATACACCTGAAAAAATTTACGTCCGTTAAGAAAGAAATATAAAGAAGTGCAATGTATTATGAAGATAAGTGGTTCCTTTTGAAAGAGACAGTGACAGTGAACTGTGAGCAATAGGGATCTAACAGATCAGAGGGATTCCCTTGCTCCTCATATCTCACACAGGTTAGGTGGCTTTGCTCCTCTGGCTCTTGTTATACATTACCAGCCAAACTTTCTAGCTAGTGTCCCCAAGGCTGGGATGCTGACCATGGAATCTGTATCATTGGAATAATAGGGATGTTATTATGTGTTAAGAATAGGTGATTTCTTATTAAGTATTAATTTTAAATGACATTACTGAATTATGTCATTGGTCATTAATGAAACAATGAGCCCCTGACTATATACCCTTCACCAATTCAAAGTCTGTCACTAGCGATTAGCAACAGTGACTTTTTTCACTGAAGCAATATTATCCTCATTTGACACTTGCCCTCAGTATTTCCCCATAATGTATAGCCAGCACTGTGACATTACCAGAGCATGAGCATGCCTGCACGTTATTCCTTACTAGTTAAAGCTGCCCAGGAAGCCTGAGCAGATGTACTACAAAGTAGAAATGTATGTTAGAGATAACACATTCCAAGTAGGTTTGCCATGCTGTGGCACTAAACATTTCCAACAACTTATCAACTGTAGAGTTGCTATTTCCATTTTGTACTCAATACCTGAAAGCATTGCAGCTGCCTGTGGCAACACAGTAAATCCAAAACTTGTTGGAAGAAAATAAGTAAAATAAAACCGCTTCCTGTGGGACAAGTCAAAGTCTCACCACATCATCCTGAGACATCAGGGATTCTGTGTTACCTCTGCTTTTTATTAATAATGTGGCCACAGTCTTTCAACAACTCTTTCTGAAGAGGAGCTTTTCTTTGGAGGCGATTTATGTCATGGAATGACCTCACTCATCCAGAGTCAAAGGCTAAGAACTTATGGAGGTTCTCAGTATCTATAGTATATATAGTCTATATAGTCTATAACTCGGTACCCAGAGAAGCAGTAATAAATGGGTGTATATCTACCCAGTGGGGAATTTCATTTCACTCTCGGCCCCAGTCATTACCCACACAATAGGAACGAGCAATGGGAATTCACATAATAAACTATTACAGGCTTACTTCTTTAACTGCATCTCAAAATAATTTTTTGTACCAGAACCTATAAACAGACTATATTCCACAACATGAGAACTTTGTTAACATGATAAAACAAATGGTATTTGCATCTCCTAAGAACAGAGAAATGTACTCCTCATGAAGTTTCTGCTCTTCTCAGTGTTGTTGTCCTTGGTGAAAAAAAAACCCAAAACATTAAATAATCTTCATTTTCTTTTCTTAAAAAATATTTGAATAAAAAAGTGTCATTAAGTAAAAAATGGGCAAGAGTCTGTCTTTCTTACTGAAAGTTAAAATACATTTTCTATCCTATTGAAAAAAGTTTATGTGTTTGACAGAGTAAGTAATAGAAAAATGTAATTCAATTAACTTGGTTTACAATTCACACCAGCATATTGTCAGTAAAAAAATAAATAATACTTTTAATGTAATATCCAGTTAAAATCAAGCTCAGCAACTTACTGTGAATAATGGAATGTGTTTCTAGATTTGGCAGATTACTAGGGAAGAAATTAAAATATTTATGAATCAAAGAACACTGAAAATGGTACACAGCAAAAAGTCAATTTTTATTTCCTTTATTTTTTTTTTTTTTGTGCAATGTGTTGTGGTACCATTTTAAAATTAAGATATGAAATACTAACACAGTTTTAAGCAATACCTCTCCACTGCCCTAGTTTGTAATCAGTATTATATTTCTTCAAGCATAAAAATTGTAATCTTTCTCTTCTCCCCCCCCCCCCCCCCCTTTTTTTTTTACATACTTTGGAGATATCTCATTATAGAAATCTAACATTATCTAGTCCATTTCTGATATCACTGAAGTAGATATGTAGTCATCTGTGATCCTATGCAAGAAAACACAGCAAGGAAAGTAGGTAGTTATTAAGGGAGCAAAAGAAGCCACTTACATACATTACTGTATAGTAATTCAAAAGAATAAAAGGAGAAGAGATGAAGCTTACACCTCTTTGTTCTTTAAGCCTTGAATATATTACCTGCCCAAGACTAGGCACAGAGACCACAAAGCAGCTGCTGTTTAAGTAAACAAGTGAGTATTTCTGTGTTTCCTAAAAAGAATTTATTTATTTCAAGCAGCTGATTTGGTATCTCTACAGTTTCTTCCTAAGATAATTTATACCTTTATTTTTTATTTTTTATTTTTTTTAGTCTATAAGAAATTAAAGACCACTGAAAGGCAGAAACAGCTCCAGAAAATATACAATGAAAAATCAAGTTCTCATCCCAGAAGATACTATCTACATGCATGAGTTGCACAGGTCCCGCTTGTCTGGGTGATTTCAATCACCATAGAAAGCTCACACCCTGGTCATTTCCAGTCCTGCCTTTTGGGTTCAGAATAGCCACTATCAAATTATTTCACATTATTCAGATTATTTCTCTAGGCAAAAAAATATGTTAATTAGCTATTTCTCCCCATGTGTCAGTGGATGGTGTTCTCCACAATGACATTTACAGTCGCTATTCTCAGCAGAAGACTGAAAAAAAGAACAAAACTTTTCTCTGCAAATCTCAGAGAGTTCCCACACTACAACCTTCCTACTCTGACAAAGTAGAATGCGAAAGTATCTTTCTCTCTTTTTTTCTGTGCACCTTTGTTGGACTAAAAAGTGATTTCAGTCTCTAGCTATGAAACCTGCACCATTCACAGGCAATAAAATTACAAAAGCTTGCACCCAAGTGCAATCTTAGTAGCTTAGAAAACAAATTTGAGAAAAATATAGGAATTGTTTTAAAAAAAACAAATAAGAACTATATCTCCAAATCTGAGGCCCGAGAGTCATGTTTTGTCCAATCACTGACTCATGATTTATCAGAAATTAATCTATGCTCAGCATCAGCATTGTCCAGTACTGACTCTCCGAAACTGGTCCTTTACTAAGAACTCAACAGAAAGGCTAAGAGATGCGAGGAGAAGTGCAGCAGAGAACAGGAGAAAACAGGACGGATCCGACCTAAGCATTTAACCTTGTTGACAAGCCTGGACATTTATTCTTGCTCTAACGCTCCCAAAAACAGCAAGGAGCAGAAAAAAAAGCCCTGAGATTACATTTTAATTATTATTTGAGGACATACTAATTAATTGTACTTTGCCAAGAGAAAGGAATGGACAAACTAAAATTCTGAAATCTTCAAATTAAGTGCGTGCGTTAGAAGGCTGCGTGCACTACGGAGGGCAAGCGCTGACATTTATTTTGTATAATGGTGAGTGTCTTGAGGGTAATTGGAATATTATCCCTACTCTATGTGTCAAACATTAATGCAAAATCAATAAGGAGACATGTCCCTCCCATTTTTCACCCACCTGTGTTACCCCCCAGAGAGTTTTGCCACGCTCAGTGCCAGGCTCCTGCAGGATGCAGGAAGAGGCTCACTGCAGCCCTCCTGCTCGGCACAGTCTTGCTGCAGAGGGTCAGTGACGGCTCAGCGAGCCCCCAGCATCTGTGAAGTGAAAGCACAAGGTGAGAGAAAGATGATTTGTGGTAGCTTTACTGCTCTGTCAGCAAGGCCTGAAAAGCACGAAGTACAAAGGTTGTTTTCTACAATACAGGTGACATCCTAGTTTGAAATGACACAGTTGGAGTTGCTTTGTGACAAGTGTAGTGTTTAAGACATGACAGAAATAAACTCACAAAAACAGCCACACTGCCAAATACACTTAGACTCACATAAAAGCTTGACTTGATAGCCCCTGATTAATTATATTTTTTTTTTCCAAGAAACGTTTTCCTTTCAAGCTCATTACAGATTAAGCTTCACTTAATAGCTGAAGTAGGTCTTTAACAGGCTCTACACTTCAGTTTATCTCGCAATGAGACACCACCGAAAACTTCAGAGTTAATCAAAAGTGTCACAATTACAAGGGAAGAAAACCTCGGAAAACCACAGCACACCGATGTTCTCTGCAAACAAGCTGTAGCAGATCTCCCTCCTTGTTTTCATTCTCCTGAAACACTGCTCAGGCAGCTGTTTCTCAGCTCATCACCACAAAACTGCCAGTCTCAGAGGACCTTTGCTTTCCCAGACAGTATGCATCCCTGAAAGTCACTGGCACCTTTCAAACCAGGATTTTAAAAGATTAATAAAAAAAGGATTTGAGGGCGTTCTCTAACACATTTCTTCTGGTTCAGAAAAATACTACAGTCTTATCATCTTCAGTTGAAATTACACCAGCTAAGGCCACTTCCTACTCCTGGTTGCTGAGGTACCAAATCACCACTCCTAAACACGGTGGTTTTAATGCTCAGATTCCCATCTGGATCTTTTTGCTGGGTATTTTGCTTTATGGAATGGAGCTAAGTTATTTCTCTGTTTTTTCTCCACCTCAAGTTTTTGAAGCTCAAGGCCAACATTTTACTGAGGCACATGGGAGAAAGACCGCTAATTCCCATGGCACAGATGGGAAATAGATCATAACCACAGCTCCTCACATCCATTGACTGAAAAAGATACCACACTCAGTTATCACTGCCAGGATATGAGATATTGTTTAGTGAAATAAGATCAATGAGGGGACTAGTCAAAGAAGTAGTTCCTGCATGCCTCATTGCTGAGGATGAGGAGACAAACAGGACCCCAATATTATACAAAACATGGAAATTTCTACTGCTTCCTCAAGCAATGCACTCCACTCTCCTGATAAAAATCAAAGCCAAGAAAACTTAATATCCCAGACTAACATATTTGTCTATTTTTCAAAACAAGATCTTCAGAAGAAAAGGGATTGCTGTGGAGAGCTGATAGGATGTTTGGTCTTGTCTGCAGATTCGTACTGGCAGCAGATCCTGTATGGGGATGCCATATCAACTCACAAACTTGCAGGGGCCTGTGTGGTTTGTTCACTTTCACAAAACAACAGCTTTTACAGCAAAGGACTTTACAAGACTGGAGCTAAGCAAGTGTAAGGAAAGTTTTGAACCTACTCTAGTTGCATCACAGCACATGATGCAAAGTCATCTAAAACATTGTGGCTCACACCAATTTCCTTACCACAAGAGATCTTTTACTGTTCTAGTCAATGCTCACAATGATCCTGAAAACAGATTGCAACTTTTCAAAGACTTTGTGACTAGCTTGTGCATCACTGCACCAAGTCATTTCATCAACCACTGAAAAGCAACTTTGTTCAGGATGGCTGGTAGAAGAGGGTTGGTCCAAATTATGAACCTATGACTGAACAGGAGTTTGGCTAAAAGCAAGAACTTACCATTACAGAAAAAGCAATGGTGTTTTTGTAGCTGAGAGAACAACCTCCACAGAAAAAAAAACATCACCACCTCAGCAGAGCCCATGCTATAGGCTTTATAGTGGTGAAGGACCAAACAATCCCTTCTTGGAATCAAACCCGTGGTTACAGACAATGTAAGTATTTCAAAAATCAATGCTTAAATACCATTCTCCCTCAAAGGTCAACTGGTGGATGTATGACATCCTACTGAAATGCAGGCTTTCCCACACTGCTTTTAGAGAAACATGGTCAGAGAATGCGTTATCTCAAGCAAAAGTTACTGAACAACTGAAGTAGGGCATTTACATATATATGCAACATGTAATCAAGCTAAAACAATGAACACATCATTATATTAGCCAACAGTTTGAAAGTGCTAACTCAAAACTCCCCACCTAAACCCCACATGATCATATGATTATGAGCTGGGAAGTTAGCCCCTTCCTATTCCTAACTAAAAGGCATGGGAGTTCCTCTGCATATACTGGAAACCTCATTTGTCTATATATTGGCACTTACCTGAGTAAAAGAGAGCTACTGACAGAAACAGTTCCGCTGGTATTAACTGGCTACAATATTAATCTTTTTGGGCATACATGAACAATAAATGATTCTTATATCCAAACATAGCAGAAATACAAACTGCAGGAAATGATTCCTCTAGCCCTCATGGAATATGCATTAAAAGGTTCAACAAAAGATATTATCTTTACTATTAAATTATTGATGAACTACTTCTATTGTCATTTGTACTTCAGTTAAGAGAAATGAAAGCAAATACTAAATTTCTAAATACAGCATGCCTGAAAAAAGCATGTTCGTAAGCCCCAGGATTCCCCACAGTCCCAAAGGGATTTTCATAACCTCACAGGTATCTTCAAGTCCTAGAATTTGCATTTTACTTCCCAGCTCAGCTTGCAGATGTTTAAAAATACATGCAAGAAGACAATTCGCTTTTGGCTACACATCTAAGAGGTTCAAACATCTGAATTATTCTGTCTGAGGTCAACTACAATATATGTGTCAAATTAGGCTGAAATCCAGATGGGAAGAGCTATGAAATACTAAGATCTTTAGAGCTTGGGAACTTGTGCCTATTTCTGACCAATGCACACCCTCTCGGAACTTATTCCAGGAAAAGCACATATTTTCAGGAACCAAATCTGAAATATAAGCCTATACCTTATGAATCTGCAGACTTCACTCATTTAGATTTTGCTCTTCAAACAGATATAAAATGTGGATTATAATAGCAAAATTTAATTACAGTTTTTGTTGATTTCTGGAAGTCTAGAAGGGAAAGGATGTACATGTCATCATATGCACTCACTTGCAAACCAGATTTGCAATAAAGGTAAAACACCGGCTTCCCTGGGCTTTAACAATCTGTATTGCTGTACTTATTAATATAACCAGAAAATATTTTCCAAGAGTTCAGGATCAAGGCATATATCCTGCTAAAGAGGTATACAGCCAGAGTAATTCCACTGAAATGTTGTTATGCTGTATAGATATAGTAATAATTATGTACATATCTCAAAATACTGCAGTTAGTTATAAAGAGAACTAACGTTCATCCCAAAGCTTATGCATTTTTTTTCCACAGTTCAAAAATTGTGAACTAGTAACTGAGGTAATTCTTACAATTCATACTCTTAAAATAATCTCACATGCATTTCTAAATGATGGAAGATATTTTATACAATATCTATCTCCTGAAACATTTCAACCAATTAAGGTAGTGCTAAACAGAACTCAAGTGGTTCTGCTCTTCGGGGATTCATGCTCAAGTAAATTCCCAACCCTAAACCCAAAAGCAATCTTTGCTTTCTCTTGTCCTGGAATAGATAGCACCAATATTAAAACTACTCATGGGAAAGGACAACGCAAACCAGAATTATCCATAAATGAAAATGCTAATGACATTAGCTTTTTTTCTTTACTAAATACACTAGGATTTGAAACCCAAGTAGAATTTTAATAATCTAAAGTAAAATCAAATAGTTATCTGCTTTCAATACTGAAATTAATCTCTCTCCCAGAAATTCCATCCCATCCACACCAGCTCCCCAGTCTTATGTTACTACTCCTTCCAGAAACAGAGAATAGAAAAATGAAAGAACAGTGGAAAAAGGACTGTGATGTATTTGTAAATGTTTGTTTCAATCCTGAAGAACTCAACAGTATAATTCACTATGTACCAGCCAAATTTTTTTCAGAAATAATCAACATACTGACATAAACCTGGAATATAAGCCTCAAGTACACGCCAACATACTGATTCCAAAAAAACGCCTGAGCCTGCCGTTTATCAATACGGTACAGATAAAAAGAATTTGTGTAAGAAGTAATTTCTGGTATTTTTTTCTTCCCTAATTACCTGAAATCAAAATCTAAATAAGACTGTATTCAACCAAATTCCTCTATCTGTACCAGTATGAAATCAAAAAGAAAAAAAAGAATGCAACAGAAAACCCCCCAAACATCATCGTTATCAAGGAGAGAGAGGAAGAATCTATTCAGTCTATCTTGTCTGATACGCAGTTATGTGTGTGACGCAAAAATCTGTCTTGTCTGCCACATACTGAAGCTGCTTATGATATCATTTTGACATCAGAAAAGTAGTAGAGAACACTGCAGCATGAAGTTTCCAGAAATACAAAACTGAAGCATCACTTGGATCCATTCTGTAAGTTGAGTGTGCAACAATAAATACATAATTCCTACCCAAGACTTGCACAGCTGCTCGAAGACTAGAGGACTCCAGTAAAAGATCCAACCTCCCTGATCACTGTGAGTTCCTAATGAACATCTGTGAATTATCTCCTTACCTAAAACAGACAGGAGCCTGAATAATATAATATAAGAAGCAACATTCAGTGCAACTTTTAAAAACTATAGAAATATGCACTGAAATGTGTATCTCCTATTTCTGGAGAAAACAATCCAAGGTCCCCAACTTGCAGGAATAGTCCTGCCATTATCCTGAATGCTGTCTTTGACCATGGCTCAGAGGCAGTTAAAGAAGAGTCTAAAACTAGGGCACACTCCTCCCACTTTCTGTTAAATCACGGATTTAAAGTTAATTTGAATGAGCAGACTCCATCTTGGACAGTTATGTTTAATAGCTGCCATGGAAACCTTCACCTTCTTCCATGAACCTCTCTAATTCCATTTTTAACTCATTTATAACTTTGTTCACCTTAATTTCTTATGGCACTGAGTTCCACAACCCAGCTTCACACTACTGGAGTTGTAAAACTTGCTTTTCCTGTGCAGCCAGAAGAGACATTCATTAGCCATTCTCTGGTCACCTTCTCCTCACACATCCTGGTGGAAAGAGCCACCTCTGAACTGGTTGTACTATAAGAGAGAGACTTCTCTTTTTTTCTTCCCTTAATTCTTACTTCAACCTGTTCAGCCTGTTGTGAACACAGCAGTAAATTTCCTCTTCAAAGAAATTCCCTCTCTTCCGCTGGCACACTCCTGCCAGGAGACTCATGACTGCTCCATCAGTCAACTCTGTCATTTTGGTCAGTACCTCTCTTCCTGAGCTGGCAGCTATAACTAGTAATGGCTGTATCTAAATTAGCTACAGTATTTGTGATCATTAAAACAACCATGGAAAGCTGTCTAACCTGCTTACTGATTTCTTTATTTTAGCATACGCTTAATCTGCCCAAAACTGCCACTTTAGATACAGGCCCAAGAAAGCTGGAGGCTCAGGGTCTAGATCAGAAGTCATAAAAAACCTCTCAAAGGTGAAATTCATTTACCAGGAGCCCTGCCAGTAAGAATAAAATGAATGAAAAGGAAATTGACAGGGGATGATGAAAAGAAGGCATAATTTCTTTAGAGAGAGCTGATGGTAGCCAAACTTCTTTGACTGAACCAATGGCCGAAGAAACATATTTGTCTGTATTTCACCAGATTCAGTAAATCACTTAGTGAGACATGGAAGATACGATGGTTTTAATGAGATGACATTAAGAAGGGAAAAAAATGATTGAATAGTAGAAAGCAGCTTCAGTTAGTGACATTTCTTAAGGCAAGAAACCATCCTCCCTGTCACTGCAAGTTATGTTTTAAACCTAAAAGATAAAAAAACATTTAAAGACATAATTCCGTATAGTGGAAAAAAAAAAAAAAAAGAAACAGACCTTCTAACAGGTTCCACCTGTAGTGCCAGTGATTCTTTAATAAAAGCTGTACAAACCTGACCTCAGCCTGAAACAAACTCTACAGAGTTGCAGATTGTTATAGGTGGCTACCATATAGTCACAGGGTAGATAGCCCCTTTGAAACAGCAATCATTTGAAGGACGAATGGGATTAACTCAAGTTACTTAAAAGCCCTCTTTTCTCTCTGTTTCTCACCCCCATGGGCACTATCTCTCATGAAGGCAACATTCCTGAAGAACAATGAAATTGTTAGAGCAATAGAGGGAAACCTCATAAGGAGGGATTAAAAAAAAACAATGCTACACAGCAGTAGAACCAAGGCTGTAAATTTTTTCCTAACTCTTTCTTCCAAAAGAAACATTTAGAGAAAATGGTAACATTTGCTCCCACACCCTGAAAGTGCCCTGCAATAGTACTAACATAAGTTAACACTATTCCATTTCTACAGACGTGTTAGGACATATCGCACTAGGAGCTAAGCAAGTTACATGAAAACTGTTATCGTTTTTTTAACTTAGTGTGACTCATGCCAGCTGGACTAGTCTAAATATTATTAAACATCATTAAATATTATATTTAAGCTTAAATTGTGCCAGCGGGGCTAGTTAACAAGAAGAAAAAATAATATTTTAATAAATCATATTCAGAGCCTGTGGTGGTGGGTGCTACCCTGAAAACACCCAGACTTACATACAGTCTCACTTATTTTCCACAAATGGATAGTATGTCTACCAACCCTTCTGGCAGCATTTCCACTGCTGTCACTTGGTAGCAGATTTAAAAGGCAATCCAGGAAAGCTTATGATTTGCTGTAAAAATTAATAAGTGCTTAAGTGCCTTGATCATGTTCCAAGGGGATCTCCCATACTTACAAGGCTAAATTTCATTGACTGTCCCTGGAAAATGACCTGCTTCCCATTACTGCCAGCACTATAACCCTACTTTTATCCTGGCATCTCTAATGTACTCAAAAAGGCAAGTCCTTTCAGCACAGTGCTAAGGAAGACAGCTATTGTGAATAAAGTGATTATTTTGCAGCAGTAAAAACCTACTGAAATGTGCTTTTACAAATTATGGTATCTACACCACGGCAACACTCAATGTTTTACGAATATTCTACACATATACCTGTGTATATGCACAGACACAGCAAGCTATAGCAATTGATGTGGTTTGGGTTTTTTTTTTTAAGAGCTAATGATGTTTATAGTCTTAGAAGCATTTCAACAGTGACAAATACAGTTTTTCAAAAATTGCATGTCAAAGCTACCATGCCTCTGGGAGGACAAATCAGCATGCGTTACATCTGCAACTCTGCAAGCACAACTGTTAAGTATATTAGAATCACCAGGAGGAATGCAGAGTACATCAAAGGGAAAAATAAAATTCATGGCAGATAGTAACCACTTTCTTCTTTACTGCAGAAAATACTAAGATGCTGAAAATTGCTCATGCTTAAATGGCTATTAATTACAATAAGCCTTAGATAGTCCTTCCCTATTCCCTTTCCTCTCGATGCTCCCCCAAAAAGTCTGAGAAAAATTGAAATGGCTATGTAACAGAAACTTGCACAACCTGCAATGATTTGCATTCAGAGGTGAATTAAAATTCCTCTATGGTTTTCCTATATGGTTTACGCTATAGTGGAGCTTCAGTTTTAGTAATTTTTTTCTAAAGATAACTGAATTTTCCAAGGGAAATTTTAGAAAAAAATGTTTACTAATTGCACAGAGAAAATGGCTTAAATGCCCCCGTCCTCTGCTCTTCTTCTCCCCCCATTCCCCTGGCCTCTCCTCCTTGGTGCACATGGCCTTTTCCAGCAAAGCAACTTTTCTCTCTCTACTTAACTAGCCACTTTGCCTCTACTTATCTACACAAGCAGATTGTCTTGCTTTAAAATTCTGGAAGTACTCCTTTAGTGAGGGTGAAGTGCAGGAGTTTAAGACTGTCTTCTAAAGGTTAATACAAGCATCCAAGAGTCATATTAAAATAACAACTGCAAAAATCAATTCAGCATGAGACTGAATGCACTAAATTCAGCCTTAACACCAGCTATGGCCTGTGGTACCATTTTCAGTTTTATATATATATGTATGTATATATATACGTACATATATATATAAGAAAATGATACAATTCTCATTTTCTAGCTCCTAAACAATTTTCGGAAAAAAAAAATCGAAGCAATTTAACAGAGGACTGACAAAGAATTCACTTTTTCACTGATACTTAATAAACTTCTTCATAATACCAAACAGTATGTTGCATGCAGTAAAATACACATACATTCTACTAGAGTTAGTATCTAGTGTAAGTTTATGGTTTGGAAAGTGCCTTTGTGCCATCCCTGAAGTCACTGCATTCACAAGGATGAAAACAAGAGTGGAAGTACACCTTTAAAATGTGTTTCACATTTTCTTCTAGTCCAAAATTGCAATTACTACACACTTTATAAGCCTGCAGCCAGTTTTAGTAAACTGCTATTTACAGCTCTTGCATGACAGCCAACAGATGAAAGCAGTGAGTGAGAGCTCTCATTCATTGCTGCTAGCATCACACTGCCTTTCTGATCCCTTTCTTCAGAAACAAAGATTAGGTGCAGGGAAATAAGGTAAAGGGTTATTTTTAAAAGTCCGTATTTTTAAATCACCATCCAGGAGCTGGCTGAGTTGAGCTCTTATTAGTTGCTTCTCATCTCCCACTTTGGTATCCATGGAAACCTCGCAGCAGCATCGCCTGCCTCACTATCCTGAGGTCTTCAGATTCAGTTAATGCCAAACCTGGCCAGACAAGCCAGCAGAAGATAATGGCAGCACTGCTTCAGTGCTAAGGTCCATGTTGCTGGCCTCCCATTGTGTGCAAACCACATATATGAAACATAGAAGTCATCTCTACCATATCGCACAGACTTGGGCAAACGGCTGAACCAAATCCCAGCTGCTTCCCTTTCTTCCACCACTCCCGGACAGAGGCATACATGGACTGGGATGAAGAACACACCTCAGTCTTCATAAACCCACAAGGGCTGGAAAATCAGTGAAGCGGAGGGATGTCAATCTATGTAATCAGCACAATGAAAGTTACCTGGCTGCTAATCAGGGGACTTTTCCAATTCTTACTCCTTTTTCCCTGCTTCTTAGATAAACATAGCGGACAGTATGAATATTCAGAAGTGCGTTGTAATAACAACTTTACTGTAGAAAGACACACTTGGAAAGCCTTTTGTCCATGGTATTTGTCTACTTCAATTAGTTCATTTAGGAAGGAGAATGCTCTTTCTAGTGTCAATCTCTTTTTTTTTTCCTGTGGAAATCCAAAGAAAGGTGGACTGTCGTTACATGTCTGAGAACTACTGCAATAATACCTGAATATTATTTTCCCCTTTGTACCTATTAGGCCCTGCAGACAGTTTCTGTTCAAGAGATGTTCCAACTGTGTGTCAGATATCTTGGCAATCCAGAAGCAACAGAAATTATTTTTCCAATGTATTGAAGCCTCAACCTCTACATGAAACATGAACTTACTGAAAAATCAAACCATGCATTACACAACAGATTTGGAGTTTTGGTGGGTGTTGGTAGGTCTACAGATTACACTATAAACATGAATAACACATGAATATGTGAATATACAAGTCACGTGAATATGTGACTATACTCTTATTGTTTTTAATGAAATGCTAAAGCAAACCAACAATCCAAACATGTACCACGGTGCAAGAATACATTTGCATAATTGGCTTTTATTACATCTAGAGTTATGAAGGATTTCTAAATATAAAGGATGTATATGGACAATTATTAGTTTTTAAGTGAATTTCATGGACATAGAAGGCGATGAACTGAAAGGAAAAATGTCAGGTTTTTGCGACAACAGTTTTGAAGCAACATGCTGAACACAGCAGTGATCGCAAGTTACTTCTCAGGGAGACTATTATTTTCTACAATATCAGTACACATTTATTTATGTTGGCAAAATTTTGTGTCCAAACCACTTAATAGTTCCTTTTCCCAGAAAGCAATTTTCTAAAATTGTGTCCTTTAACCTACTAATAAATAATTTCTTTTTCAATAAAAGTTTTCAAAGGTATAATTTATTGGGCAATAATAGTCAGTATTATGGATTTTTTTTTTTTTTTTTTTAATGTCTGTGTGCATTTCACTGGATGTTAAGTGTGCATTTGGATTCTCATCATAGAAAGAAGAACAGAGTCTGCTCAAATCAACATTCCTATTATAGGATGGTAGGGTCAATGCAACAACCCTACTAAGACACGCTGAGCTGATCGTTTCACTTGACAGAGAAACTTACAATTTCTCCAATCACACTCACTCTCTTTCAATTTGCCATATTTCATCAGTGATGGAAAACAAGGATAGTGCTACAGCGCTAAACAGCAAAATGAAGACCGGTTCAGTTTCCAACAATGAGTCAATTTTTCTAATCTAGTTTCCAGCTGATGGGCAACTAAAAGTTTTGGAGGCCTCAGTTCTCCATCCCCAGATGCAAAGGCCTTGTCATAATAACAGGAATTACTATTTTTAAGAATATATGCAATGAAAATAAGATTGCTACACAAGTTATTTGTAAAGATCATACTGCTGCCTATATAGTATAGTTGATGTAGAAAAAAATCACAATTTAATGCCAAAATATGAGAATAACACTACAAAAATGGATTTCTTCAGATTCAAGTCAATGACATCAGCAATGAATACGCTGCCACCATTTTCTGATGCCGCAGGGCCAGAGGAAGATGACAGCTGCTATAGAAGATAAACATAATGCTGTAGAAGTGCTCGAGGAATTACTAGCAAGAAATGAAAGAGCAAACTTCTCCTACCTCTTTAAACGAGAGGGCTAGAAGCCATGTAATCAATAACAGCAGACTGAATAAAAGCAAAAGAAGCTAAAGGAAATACCTTGATGGGCTAGAGAAAAACCTGCAGAGGTAAGAGACACCTCTGGAAAATGTAACTTCTCAGGTTTAGTAGTGCACTTGCGGTTTAATCAGAGGATGGCACACTGAGAGCATTGAGAATTGCATCTGCAATTCAAGAGGATCTCCATTCTCATTCAGGTTTAAGGGAGTAAAACCTTTGTCAAATTGAGTGACCTACAGATGGATTCAAATGTGTTTTTTTGAAAGAAATGACACTGACGGTCTGGAGCAAGAAACACCGTACCAGATCCCTTTTAAGAATCAAGTGCAGCGAAGAAAAGCATCCTAATCACAGTGCTATTTGAGACTCAAAATCACTGAGGTGCATGTCTTTTCTCCAGAAAGCAAAAAAATCGAGAGGGATGGTGGTATGGTGTGCCAGAGCTGCTTTTCCACAAACACTGGTTTAGCTCCTGCTGGAGCCCCAGGACTGCCCCTGCTGAAAGGGCTGACCTGCCCTCGCCAGCCTCACACTGCATTACAGCCACTGCCTGGTGCTGACACCAGGGCATGATCAGCCATGCAGACAGTTGGATCAGGTGATTGATCTGTCTGAAAACTAACCCTACCAGGAGAAGAAAAGAAAGATTAGTTTTCAGTTGATCAGTAAAGCTTTAGAAGTCATTTCTACAACAAAGAGGGGGCAGGACAGGCGCTTTCAGTGGCATTGCTGGCCCCAGGTCACCTGAACTCTTCAAAGGCTCTTACTCGCTCCTTCATGCACTCAACCGTTATGCTGCTAAGCAGGTGACCATGCATCAAGTGATCCACCATAATCATCTGTGTACACACCCTTTGGAGAGGTATTTAGTTTAGTGTAAGGCAGCTTACCCCGCAATTCAAGCAGAGTCAAGCAGATCATTACCGAGCAGCTGCCCCAAAAGATCTCCAGCTGAAGGGATGGTAACTACTTCTTCCTTGCATTTTGCAAAGAGAACAATACATCACCCCCTGTTTGGGGAATGAAAATATTTTATATAATTGGTCAATAGTATCATCAGGATGATTGAAGATGATGAAATTGATAGAGAGAGACAAAGCAGACTGCTCTCGCTGAGCTGGGCTCTGGCAGAATCTATTGATTTACAGCAAATAAAACAATACAGGGGAAAAAAATTCAGGTAATCTTGAGGGTGTATTCTGGTTGCCACTTCAACAAAATGGATGCTATGCAAAGCCGTATTTCTCACAAACTGTAAACTGACCATGCACAAATTATACACACATAAACACAGAGAAATTAATCTTAAAGATTATGATAGAGGGTGCAAAATTATCAAATAAACAGCAGGAGAAGCATCAAAATTGCATGATGAATTCAGAATTGGACCTCATGATGCTACATTTAATCATACAACTACCTTTTTTGTCTTTTTGATAGGGCCCCTATCTCATTAAGTGTACAGGAAGACTGCTACTGAGTAACAGGTTATTTAATCCAAATTACTCTTTTCTCAAGCATCTTTAGACTGCAGAGTGATATATACAGACAGTATCAAAGATGGAAAGGCATCCAATTGAGAGGAGTGATGGCACACTGATGATACCTGGATCAATCATCAGATGTTAAAAGTGTTTGTGCTATTACTGTTCAGCATCAAACTTAAAGTCTTCCTCTGCAGGTAAAATAAAAACCACCTGAGTCAGACCCTCCTTCCACCCTCCATGAGACTTTAGTCAAAATGATATCTCAAGAGAGAGAACAAGAAAAGTCCCACAGATAGACTCTGAGGTATGGCAAATTATACCAGGAAATTGAGCGTAAGAACACATTAGTAGCCTTAGATCACTTAGGTAAATATAAATGCATGTCTGATGACAAACAGTGACACTGGTAGAGACAAATACATGGTGTTCACTTGTGAGAGACGGAGAGATTGCCCCAGCATGTGCTCAGGTGGGTGACTCAGCTGTCCCAGGCGAAAGGAACAAGAGCCACAGGCTTTTTCCCCAGTGAACCACTCATACCTTGCTTGCCACTTCCAGCCAGAGGGAAGAGTAAGCTGGGTAAGCCAGATCTCATCTGGGAACTATCTCATCTCTGGTGTCCCCAGCATGTGATCTGTGCCAAAGCTGCGAGAGAACTCAAAGGCAAATAACAAATTCTTTAGTTTATAATTCCTCCATGCTGTTTTACTGGTGTATGACCTACTGTAACCTGGTACAGTGTAACAAAGACCTTAGTCAAAACTAAATGTACCTTCCAAAAATACATACACAGTTTTGGCTTCATCCAAAATTCAAAAAGTTAAGGGAATTGGTTTTACATGTCACAGGTGGACACATATAAGAGAACATGCAAACATCTCATGAAAAACACAAGGGGGGGGGGGGAAATCCTCTAAGATTTATGATTATGCACCGATTGGTACATTATAATATGATCTATTCTTCTACTTCTCTTCCAAAAGATACTATTGGTTGATAATGTTAGAGAATTCCACAGTGAATATATATTAAAAAATCTGTACATGTTATTGTCAAGATTACATGCAAAATTGTGCAGGTTCCTCCACTGTTATACCCTTATTTCAAAACCTGGACTATAAATTAGCCAATAAGGCAGCGGCTTACAATAAAGAATAATGATTAACTTTATTTACAGATGACCACTGATTAAAATAAGCTTATAAATACTTCCTATTTTGCTGCAACAATGTGCAATTTGATGGATCTCACTAATATTAAGTTTCATAAAGTCTGCTACAAAACTTAAAATTGCAATATCAGTGAAGGAAACCTGATTAATAAGCTGAAGGGACTCCCAAAAAATGCAGTGATGTTTCTTTCTCACTTTGGTACTCCACCTAGGTGCTGGTGACATTTTTGCCAGTTAATCAACACTGTTGCACTACTGAACTACAGAGATACTCTATTTGCATTCTCTTAAGTACACTTTCTGAGCTCTGAAGTGGGAATGTCAGTTATCACACTTGCCTTATAGAAGACTAAAATATAACAAGAACAAGGGCATACTTTGTGTCCTGTTCCTATAAACCCTTACACCTGAAGCAGTTTCTGTCTGTGCATGCAGAAACCAGTTAACTTAAATGCAGGTGTGAAAAAGACCAAAGATATACACCCTTCAATAAAACTTTAATCATTGTGCTACCCAATTAAAATTTTCATCAGATTAAAGAATTAGCTATTATTCTCCTTACATTTGTAGAAACAAATAGTTAACACTGAAATACCATCACACTCACAACAAATTACTACTCATTAGTATTTTTACAAGTTTTTCTAAGATATTTCTCTTTCATAAACTTTTTTTTTTTTAAAAAAAGGTATTTTTCTTTGGTAGTGCTTAAATTAAAAAAAAAAAAAAAAAAGAAAAGAAAGAGAAAATCAAAAGATCTGCTTCCAAGTGTGCAGAACTGGTTTAACAGTTTCTTATTGTATAAAGCAGCCAGTAGATGAGCATGGACTATTACAAAGCACCTGCACAAGAAGAACATTCAGGTTAGTTCTGTAACTAGCATTTCAAACCAGTTTTAGCAAAAGCTACTAATAAAAAGCCCTGAAGCAGTCGCACTATTGTGAAGTAACCCCAAAGAACTGCCTCTGCAAATTTTGCTATCAATCCGATGCTGAAAAGCAGCTCAGTGGTTCCAGAAACCTTTGTAAATTCCATCTCCTTGAGAATTTATTCCAGTAGCAATTACCATCTACAGAGTATACTGGGAAAATCTGTTACCACTATTGAACCAAATTTTAAAGATTCACCTGAGGTAGACTAAAAATTGTCTCAATGGGCTCAATTAAAATATCTCACCATAGCCTATTAATAAAAATAAGCTAAGAAAAAAACAGGCTTCAGGAAATACTGCTTTTATTTCTAGGACACTAGCTTAAGCATGCATACAATGAAGAATTATTTTTGCTCCGCATGTGCTTAGCTATACTGAACTCTATTACAGCAACCTATTCCTTACCTTTTTTAAAAGCAAGAATTTGGGGTTTTGAACAATACGTTTGTTATACTATCAAGTCCTAAGATCAACAATTGATGACTTTTGCCTCTATGGACTGGTAAATCTATGTTAGCCAGTTTAGTAGAAGCCATATTAACATCCAGCTCCATATAGTTTTATTTATTATTAGTCTATTTAAAAACAAAACAAAACTAAAATAAAACAAAAGCAGCAAAGAAACCAGGAAAAGATTTTGCTTGTGCTATTGTGTATTCAGTATTACATGTGCTTGGTGTAGGTACAGCCTGAGTGACTCCCAGCAATTTCAATGCAACAAAATTATTACTGCTCATATTATAAAAACCATTCTGTATTCCCAATTACCTCTTAGAACAGCTCCTTCTGAATGAAATTCTAATATACATGAGAGACTAAGCACCATTAAGAACCACACAAGTAGTACATGCCTGGTAATAAAAAATATGTGATATGACTTGAATACAAGGAACTTGCCTGAGAAACCGGGAATTTCCTACAGCCAAGCCACAGTTTATTTGGCTGCAAATACTTTTACAGTTAGTAATAATGAAGGCAAACTGCGTAAGAAATCCTGACTTTTTACTATCTCTACAGAATAAATAAATTCATAATTGATCAATTATATATTCAAGCAAGGAAACACAATGCTGGCCTTTCATTGTCAATTGACATACAGTCTCATCACCAGAGAGCACAAATGAAATGCTAATGGCAGTGAAGATGAATGCCAATTTCCTTCACTTTGCTCCAAGTTTCAGTGGCTCTCTACAATAAAAGATAGCTGTTTGTGGAGACTGGCTTGTTCCATACCATTAACTCAGAACAAAACATATTTTTAGTGGGACAGCAGTGTTTACTTGTAAGAACTGATGAATTGTACACCACCATTTATCACTTGTAGACAAAGACATTCGGGCACAATTTTGGACATAAATCAAGGTACATGCTCCTAAATAAAAAAGGGATTGCTTAAGTCTCTAAAACTTCATAGATTGAGGTCAGATTGGCCATAGCAACCAAGAATGGTACTTAGGCCTCCAGTAAGACTTAGCAACCAATAAATGAGCTCAGATCTCTTTTCATCTCCACTGGTGTGAAAGCCAAAATTAAAAAGATTAGATCACGCTGCACCCATCACAATAGACTTCACAGTGAAAAAGTCATTTCTAGCCTTTGATTCACATCCAATAAATAACATTCATCCCTTCCATAATGAACAACTTTCAAAGTAAATTGAATCTCCATAGTGCTGCTTTTCCTTGCTGCACCATATTTACATAACAATATATCACAGGAAGCTCAGAGTCCGTCTTGCAAATGGTAGGCGCGTCCTTAGTGCTGATTACATTACATTCAGCTTTAAAACGCTTACCATTTAAACATAATGCACTGTAGATTAGAATAAATAATAAACAATGTTTTAAATCTTGTGGTATGAAACTTTGTCATCATTTCAATATGGAAATCTCATAGTAAACATCTCCCTCCCCCTTTCTTCCTAGTCCTTCCATTTGAGATATTCAGCAAATTCTACTTTCCAGGAGCACTGATGATACTATCTGTCTCGCGCTTCCAGGAAAAAGGATAGCACGTTATTTCATTTTTACTGCCTCTTTTCACACTGCTGCTATTCTCTTTTTATATATATTTTCAAGTGCTCCACCAATTCTTCTTAATGTTCCAAACACATCGGTAACCTATTACTCCAATCTTACACAAAGCATTAAGTATTGTTGTTTTTCCTTTCCCTAGAGTAGTATTTATTTGTAAGCAGGTGAAGCTGATCACAGCTTCAGCAATCTAACACAGGTCTAACATAAGAAATAAAAAAACGCATCCAGCAAATGTTTGTGTTGTATTGTCACTGTATGTCCTGTATTTCTCTCACTCAATTTGTCATTATTATAAATGGATCATTGTTCCTTTCTTACTGCAGGTTGCATAAACTGACATTTAAAAGAAAGTGTTTGAAAGCAATATATTTAAGCAAAATTTCTAAACCTAATTAAAAATACGCAGAAGTAATTTCAGCCCTCTGCAGAAACAACTCATGTAGATTATACTATTTGAACTCAGCAGGGAACCTCATTAATTTTTAAAACTCTCTGACCCCAATGCAGTTAAGGGTGTAAAAATAATTACGAATTAGGGTTGAGGGAGCACTGTTTTAATATTGCATGTATGCTATCAGCTACACAACATTTTACCAGATATGGATATTTACTATACCTAAGCATAATTTTAACATAGGCAAAATGAAGCTTCATGGTTAATTTTAAAAATGCAAATGTTAGAAACATTGTATTTTTAAGAAGGTAACTATAGTAGCTAGTACTTCCATGGAAAAACCCTGCCTGCTTTCTGCAAACATTCTCGTAACACAAAGCACAGCAATTACAGGTTGTAAAAGCTAGTAACAGCCTGGATACAGCAGTAAACTCAAATATTTCTATAACAAGGCACGTTTGCAACCTAACAATTTCCAACTTATTTAGAAGGCTATAAAATACTTGGCTGAGGGTATAAATATTCTCTCTTACCTAAAACTTGTCAGAAGAAAGATCCTTCTCCATTGTTGTCACCTCCAGTGCCCCCTCTTGCCACCATGGAGATTGGTTCTGCTATGTTTATTGCTCTGTGCCTCAGTTACAGCCGTGACACTAATCTGCCTGCACAGACCAGCAAAGGGGTGTGTGTGAATGTGTGTGCGTGCATGTGTGAGAAGAGAGCCTGCTGACTTCAGGACTGGGAACCTAAACCTCAGGCCAAGTCAAGGCTGAATGAAAATGATCAAAGCTCTGTCCCTCATCAACGAAGTAGACAAGAGTCCTCCCCCCTCCCAATGAGAAGTAGGGCTGTCATTAGGGATTCCCACTGAAAAGCCTCTAAGAGAGGCAGACCTTCTCCATATTGCTAGTGCCTGCCCAACAGTCCGTGCAGAATACAGGTAGCTATTGTTCCTGAGACAGATATGTAGTCAGCCACTCAGACTCTGACAGATCTCAACAAACCAGTGAGCCTGCCTTCAGTTTAACTCTTTATCTGCTAGCACTTTACTTTTAACACAGATCTTCTTTCGCCCTGGAGAGGGAGGGCAGGGGAAAAAAAAAATAATAAAAAAATCAGTAAATTGTTCTGGTTGTGCTAAGAAAAATGTTTTAGGTTTCACGTACATAGGCAGTAATCCTATGCAAATTTAGGAGTATTGATTTTAATTTTGAAATCTCATCTAGTCTGCTGTTGGACAACACAGCAACAAGACTTCAGCAGTAAAACAGGATTCCAATTCTCTAAGGTAAATAATTCTTGCTCTGCCTTCCTTTGAATTCTCGTAATACATGGAGAAATAAAACAGTTTGAATATATAACATGCATCTTTGCTCAAATATTCTAGGTATTAAGAAACAGAGCAATTTAGTGCAAATGCTTCAGCAGTTTTTCCATCAGTTCTCAGCAGTGACTGGAAATGGAGTTAGTGTCTCCAACAGAAAATTGTGCTAGAGCAAGTAGATAGCCAATTATCTGCCATAAGAAGCAGCAGATACTCATTTCAGTCTTGCAGCAGTTTTATATTTCAATGAGGAGATTTTACTTGCACAAAAAGGTGGGTGTTTTTATTTTATATGACATGGAGCTTAAGAATTTATTCAGAAAGACACAGTCAATGAAGCTGTTTGACAAAATATCCTCACATTTACACTCTGTGTTGGACTTTCAGGAAGCAATGCGTTATTATATGAAAAGCTAATGATTCTGCATTCTGTATAAGTATTGTATAAGCTCAGCCTATATGTAAGACTTCAGCTTTAAAACACTTTTCTCCTTCTATTTAAGCCAATCTTAACTTCATCTCAAGCAGGTTGCAGAAAGATGCGTATGTGTATGGGTGTACTTGCCTTAGGGTGGGTGGGTTGGATTGTTCTAAGGGAATTTTAAGCTGTAAAAGTTGAAGATTACCAGAAAATATTTCACATGGCAGTAAAATTAGATTTATAAAATGTAGGGTTTTTAAAAACAGTTCAGACTGCTAAATCAAAGACATAACATCAAAACCAGTATTTTAACCTGGCAGAACCTATCAATTCAGAGAAGCCTCCCTACCCATTCCATAAATAATCACTTTATCAGCAACTTCAAAACGACATGTTAAAAACTCCGCATGTCAGTTATTTTGAAACTTGCCAATGGTCACTTTATAGTGTTTCAAAGCAACCTTTTCTGCATGTTTGACAATTTAATTACACTCATACAAAAAATGCCAAGCATCCAGTGCCTTTCAAAATTCTTCCAGTCCAACAAGAAAACAAGCAGACAAGCAGGAAAGGAAATAAGGGTTATTCAGTGTAACTCACCCTGTGTGGCAGAATACCTCTAGACTACCCAATGCGTTTTAAAGAACCAGGACACTGCATTCAGCACTGGTCCTGTCTAATTCCAGAGTATCTCATTCATGTCAAATGGAATACCAGCTCTTAAAGACAGAGATATCCATAGGACTGTACTTTTTAGCTTATGTAAATGCCTGGCATCATGTAGGGAAAAAACCCAAACAACTTTCAATCATAAATATATTTACAATTAATAGTTTTCATATATTAAAAAAATAATTTATTACAAAATCTAAAGCATTCTGCACCTGTTCCCTTCTGTTTTGAGCAAACTGTTGTCACTAAACTGAGTTAAAAATTGCTGGGGAAATATATACCAGGCAGATCCCCTGAGTTAGTGTAGAGTGAAAAAGAGCTGTACGAGCCCCTTGCAAATGACAATGTGGCCATGAAGCTGTATCACCAAAAGGCTGTGGAGTACACGTTTTCCTGCCTGGTAATGTATACCCTACCCAGCACACAAATACCACTGCAAAATGGAGACCAGGGATACTGTGCTGTGAAAAGAATGGTCTGAGGTCCCACCAAGGACCACGTGACAGGTTCCTGAGCACAGTCATATTCTATTTCAAAAATGACTGGTTAGGCCTTCCTCAGTGTAATACCCTGGGATATTTCACCCTGAACTGAGCCTCCCGTACATCTTCCAACACCTGCTACATCTTCATCAGCTGCCGATTTGGTAGCTACACGAACACACACGTCATTCAAAAACAACGCAGCATTAAAAAACATCAGTTTATGCAAGAATGAAAAGGAAGGAAAACTTTCTGCGGCGAGCTCATGTCAGAGCATGGCAGCTCGTGGGAAGTCAGAGAAGTCAACGCTTGCTAAGAAGGCATGACTTCTGCCTCAAACACCCTCCCTGCTTTTACAGAAAGAAACCCAGGCTGTGTCTGTGAGGGAAACAACTCTCTTCAAGTTTTGAGACAAGAGGGAAGTATTCTGCCCAAAGACTTTCTGCGCTCTCTGGAGGTCACCTTTGAGCAGGAAGATGGCCATTCTTCCCTGACAAGTCTACCCCAAGTCACTGGTAATAAGATGCCTTGTTATAAAGTACAAATGATGGGATTTATGTAAAGGGTGATGTTTGTCTATTGGTTCTAATGGTTGGTTTGGGGGGGTTTCACAACAAAAACACAGAAGCACAGAGAGAGAAGGAAAACAGAGCTGCTTAAGGGGGAAGAAAAGCAAGGATTTTTTACTTTCTTTTTTTTTAATATATGAAAATTGTACAGCTCATCTAATAAAAGCAGGCATTATGGGCAAAGCATTGGATAAGTAGTCTCATGTACCATGTGATATTTGAACAGTTTGAATTGATTTACCAAAAGGAGAGCATAAAGAAAGCCAGGTATGTCCTGTATAACAATCCTGCATCTGAGAAATCTGCTTGAGAACAGACTGCTGGAATCATTTCTTTCAGGTAACCCACACAGCCCCACTTTGGTGAACAAAGCCACATACTGGTATCACGTATCCAGTTTCCTTTGGAGATCCCATTTTAATGATTCCTTAGTAAATACCTTTGTATTTAAAACTTATTCAGATATAAGAAAAGCACAGCGTTCCAGCAACTGTGTTACAGAGGTGAAAAGCACATAATGTATTCAAGTATGCAACCTCAATTAACCTTTTGCCTCAGTTTGTGGACAAACCTATCCATAAAAAGTGAGCTCTCCTGCGATTAAAAATCAGTTTTAAAACTTCACATTGTTTATGGCTACTTCCCTATATAAAAGAATATAACATAAGGGGATCTTCATGAGCTGTAATTCAATTTTAACTCACTGTTATTCTTGATCTTCATTTCCTTAATATAAAAGCTACTGTAAATCATCATTTGAGAAAGCACTGGGCTTTTTTTTTTGTTGTTGCTTTCAAACAGAATATATTTGTTTAAAATGTGATAACTAGACTTCCTGTATCTCAGAAAATACTGAAAAACATAAGATACCAAAGCTAAAGGTATAAAAATATTTAGACTGGAGCCAGTGCCTGTTTTGATTAGGATGTAGGAAAGTCCAGCATGTAGTTTAGAAAAAAACTTACAACTAACATATGCCCAACTACGTTTGTACACTGTAATGTAAGCCAATAAGGAATTACAGTTGATAAGGTATCCTTAGTTTTCCCAAAATTTTTATTAATGAAATAGCTTTTCTTTAAAATGCTGTGCTAAAGAGTGCAATTCCTCCCCCTCCCTGTCTTCCCCCACAACTCTTTCACAGAAAGATAATTAGGGTATTGCATTCTTCACTAGATGCTTTGTGAAAGCAAATGTCAGGGATTACAACTCAGCAAGATAATTACAAACACTCTCCATAATAACATAGGAAACCAGCCCCAGAGGTACATTTCACCAGTTCATGTTCCTCTTACAGATTATACTTTTGATACATGATCTTTTAGGAAAAATTAGAAGTTGACAGTATCTTTTCCCACTCTCCCCCTTCCCTGATTACTTTAGCGCTAACAGCAGCAGACAAACCAGTGTTCAAATAAACGCTTTTCTTTTGTAAGACTTCAGATTCTGAATCCCAAATACATACTGTACAAAACCTCCCTCCATTCAACACTAAGCCCAGAAACTTACCTAGCTAGCTGCTAGTACTGGTAGTACATGAATTACAGCAACAGGCATATTCTCACATTGTTGAGAAATTAAACCATCTCTTTTGAAAAAGTTTACTTCCTAAATTAATCTTGTACCCAGTTCCATATCAAGACAAGAGTTAAATAGGATAAAGAGAACAAGGTATTACCTTATTAAAGCAAACAAAGGAAACCCACAAAAATATCCCAACCCCTCAAAACAACACCCCCACCCCCCTAAATGTGATGAACATTAATAGAATTTTTCCCCTTGGTTCTTTAAGAACATTGGTTTAAGTAGCCAGACTACATTACAGATATTCCAGTTTGACAATTCACTTGTTAGCATGAATTTATATTTACCAATTGTTTTCATAGGATTATATGGATTTGGACCTACCTCTTTAAGCACTGATCCACAGGAATTGCTGGTTTCAAAAAGCCGTAAGTAGCTGGGTGAAGAAAAACCAGTCAGGACTTCCCCTGCAGCTTCAACCTGCCATGGATAGTTTTCTTCTTTGGAATCTTTTGATAGAAGTCAGAACACAACATGATTTATTAATGTGCAAAGTCGTTACAATTCAGAGCTAAAAATGTTATTGGACTTCCCTCCAGCTAGGGCTGTTTAAGAAAAAGCCTTTAAAAAGCAATTTAATTCCATTCCACAAAGTCAAATTTTCTCCACAGATAATTGGGTTTCATTATACATATAAAAAACTGCAATGAAGCCAATATGCCAAACTATACCTTCTTTAGGATTTATATTTATTGCTGACTGACCTGCTTTTGCAAGAACTGTATTTTTCTACAGTTAACCTGAAATCCTTACTGTTACTAACATAAGCACACAATATAGTAGAATTCTCCATGAAATGTGAATATAATCAAGAACTCTTCTCATCTCTCACACTTAAAGACAAATAATTTCATCCTGTCACTGTAATAGATTAAACCTTTATACATAAACTTGATCCATAAAAGTTAAAATATTCACAATGTTTTGAGAGCTTGAAACACTTAGAAAGTTCTTGCCTGGTTTGGGTCATTATCAGTATATTTTAAAACTGCTGTACAAAAGCCTGTTATTTTGTATACAATAGTATGTATTATCACCAGACATGTTTGTATTCAAAAAGTCTAAGAAAAACAGTGCTCTTTATAGCATGCTGGAACACCAGACTTGCAAAGCTTATACACTAACTACAGCACAACAACAAAACAAAGAAACCCAAAAGCTATCAAAATTGGAAGTGCAAAAATAGGTATTGCATTTTTCCACAACTAAAAAACTTCACAAAAAACCACTCTCATTCAAGCCCTAATCTTGTTCACAGCAGAGAGTTATGAGTAAAAATAATTTTCAAGCTAAAGCAACCGAATGCAATAAGAATACTTACCAGATACTTTATCTTGCTTAGAACGCATGTCTTTTTTCTTTTTGGTGTTTTGTTAGGGTTTTTTTCTGTTTTTTTTTTCTGTTTAGTTTTTGTTTTGTTTTTTTTTTTTTTAATAAAACAAGGAGATTGAAATTTAAAAGCTGTATTAGTTACTGTCTTCCTGTTCCTGCAGCTCTTCAGTTGTAGGTACAGAGGAGCTTGGCTGGTATTGTTTTGAGATAAAGAGAGTGGCCTGTGTGAGCCAAGATATTCTGTACTGTCTGAGGATCTCTGCAGTGTTCTTAAACTGCTCCGCTGAGGCAGGTATTTTTTGCTGTCTGTTGTCCAAACAGGTTCATCAGAGAGCTCCTACAGCCACCTTCATTTTTCAGTCGCGGAGGCCCTATGTGCTGAGAGGAGAGGTTTCTTTCTCTCAGTATTTATTTGCTTTTGGATTGGAGGAAGAGGCTCAGAGATTTTCAATTTGAGATCAAAGACAGACGCATGCAATGGGACGAAACATAGTTTTCTCAATTGTGCTCAGAATAGTAGTCCCTGAGTTCCCACATTCAGTGCTCCCAACTCCATAAGCTTCACAGGGAAAAGAAGATGGATAGTTATATATATACACACACACAGGCACGCACAGACACACACACGCATTTTAAATATATTAGTTTTCCCCCTTGCAGCACTACAGTCTCTCTATTGTCGAATAACAACTGTATCTGAAAAGAAAGCACTTAATAAGGCTAAGGTCAGACTGCTTAGACTTGGCATTTGCTGCGATAACAAATCAGAAATGATAGCATCGTACAGATTTATGAATTTTTTGCCCCCGCAGTCACAAACATCAGACGTTTACTTTATAAAGAAAGCTTTTAGATTCTTCCTGCAGTTTCCATAGTGATTTCATTTTTTCCCTTTTATCACAGATTGGCTGAAGTACTGCTACCCTTTGTGCTTTAAAAGGCTTGTGCTACCAACTGTCGATATAAAGGCACTGTAGCTAAAGCACACATGCAACACACACTGTCAAAAATAATTGAAACAGATAAATGCTGGCTAAAATAGGTTTTGGTAATCTCTCTGCTTGTCCTGAAGAGTACAGTAGTATTTCATCTGAATAAATGTAATTAACTTGAGGCAAACATACTACTGTTCTGTTTCCCATAACCTATGATACTTCTATTAGAACACTCGTCACACAAAAAGCTTTAATAGAGCTTACATCATGCAAAATGCCTATGCTAGTTACACATAAATGAAAGCACTTCCATTTTTTTTTTTTTTTTGGAACCTTTTAAAGACAATGCTTATGCCAATGATATTTTTCCTCTTTCTAATAAGTTTATTCTTTTAGAGAGCCTGATGGCTTAAGGAACAATTACAGTGTCTGGCAAAACAAACAATGCTCTCTCCTGCTGGAAAGATAACCACCTTTCAAAGTAAGCCTAAAGGATTAGTTTCTATTTAACCCTTTGCTAAACAAATGAGACAGTTGTATCCTTAACAAAGCAGAACTCAGCTAAGTAAACACTTCTATTCAGTAATCATGCCTTTAAAAATGTAGTCTTTGGATTGCAGAACGCAAGCACAGTATTTCCTTATGCTTCTTTCATCCAGCCTAAGGGAAAGTGGGTGCATGGTTAACCCTAGCCAGTTGTTCCAGTCTCATGAAAGTTTCTATTCTTGTAAGTCAGAAATGGTCTAAGTTACTAAAAATACTGAATTGATATCATGTAGTGACAAAAGTATAAAAAAAAATAAAATAAAAAAATCTTCGAGCTGGAAGTTTTCCAGGTGACTATAAAAATAACAAGATTCGTTATTTTCATAAAAAATTGGCAAACAATGCAAAATTCACAAGGACAAGTATTTTTAAAACCTAGAGAATACAGTACAATTAAACAGATAATTTAGAAAAAAAGAGAAAATCAGACAACATTCTTTTGGATGTATTTAGAACAATGAATTTTTTTATTTCTAAACAGATTGTCTACAGGAAACTATCAAACTTCCTATTTTATTGTCATCTATTTGTGAGGGGAATTATATAACTGACTTTTGCTGTTGGGGTATTAAAATCAATTGTTAGGCATTCACATCTACTAAACAGGCACTGCCTGCGAGCATAAAGTATGCTAATATTACCGTTGATAAAGTTTATTGAAAGAAAGAGCTTGCAGCATGGTTTAAGTGAAGAACTAAATGTAAATCAATTACCAATAGAGATTGAAAATAAAAAGCAGACAGTTATTAAGATTACGTTGATTGCTGACATATTCCGCAAGTGGTCCTGGCCAAAATAAGGACAGATGCCGCAGTTTTGGGAAAGATGCAGGTACAGCTGATGCTTCCCTGGGACAAGAGGGTGGGCTAGCAAAGGTCCTGAAGGTCCTGTTACCCCTTGGTAAGCAGCCACCAAACTACCAGTCGTAGCAAACCTGACAGAATCTGGACCTATTCTTCATACCTGTTTTCCACCACAACAATCTCAAGGGTCATTTAATCAGCCAGTTAAGCACTACATTCAAGTAATCAATGTCATTTGACTTACGATGATAAATATTTTCTTTGTGCAGATTTTTCATGCGCTGGTAATAAAAATAATAACCCATGCTAAACACGAGTGATTAGAACCCTGACTTTCCAATCGAATTATGACTTTTCACATTCCCTTTTTTAAACATTATAGTTATTTTAAAAACCTGCATGCACACATACAAAACCTGAATTACTTTAAAAGAATTTCTATGCCACAAGGAGAAAACATTGTGGTTGTCTAAAAATAACTCATCAATAAAAACATATGAAAAGGTTTTGTCTTAGAAGAGTAAGGATGAGAAATCCTTTACAATACAAAAATCATTGAAGCCAGTTTCATCCTACCTAGAAACACTAAATGATGTTCTCATAGGACTTTCTTTCCAAACTTTACATATACAAGATGTTCTAACGGTTTCTGCGAGATTCACAAGGCAACTGACTTTCTGGGGATCGCATAAAACTGTTGAATTTATCCACTGCCTTTCTCTAAGCAAGGAACCCTCGGGAAATTATTTTTCTAGAAAGAAAACACAAACTAAGTATTTTTTTTTTTACCATTAGAGACTAAACAGGGCATTTGAAATGAAGAGTTGACTAACAGTCTAAGTTAAAAAAGAACTTCATGCTCCTTTACACACAGCTCTGCATAGACTCTCCTTGGAGAAAACTCTTCAATACAGCAGGAATGTGCTAACTAAAGGAAGTGAATATTTGTTGCTATATGCTTTTAGTTAAATCTCTTTCAGTATAAATGATTCTTCAGTCATGCAGCTGATGGGCATCCAGGACATTCACTCATTCTCTTCATCAAATAAGAAAAACAGGTCAAGCTCAGAGTGTGCCAGTCCTTCCCACACACACACTGTGCAGGCAGACCTCACGCAGACACTGTTTGTCTTTCAGCTTAGGCAGAGAGGCTAATACTTTTAGATCTCACAGTTATTCATTAAAATAAATAGTTTTAAAAAAAAAAAAATCCAAAGAGAATTCTCCTTCCTCAACAATTCTTCAGCAAGGAGACTGTTTCTCTTCATCCTCCAGACTAGCAGGTAAGGAAAGGAGAGAACAGATTAGGTACCAAAGAAACAGAATATATCATTCTGAGTTTCCCTGTATCACCTTGCAAACTACCCCACAAAAAGAAATGAAAAGTACTTTGTCAGTGTCATTCCTGGACACATAGTGAGGGACCATATTCTACTTTAAGAAACAAAAGAAACATCCTTTATTTCTTTCACCTAATGTTTTCTTAATTTTTGCTTCCTGGGAAAAAACCTGCTACTTTCTCAGACTGTCCAAGACTGTCCTGTCCCCCCACCAAGTGTGCTTTTTCAAAGACTGAAAATCTGCAACCTACCATGAGATGTGACATACAAAATGTTTTAAAAATTACAGTCATAGTTCCATCAGCCAAAACCTCTGCTCTCTTAAATCATTGCATGACAGCATATCTCAGATTGGAAGGGACCCATAAGGATCATCAAGTCCAATTCACTAGACTACCTGTAACTAAACCATATGACTAACAGTGTCATGCAGATGCTCCTTGAACTCTAACAATACTAAGGCTTAGTGCTGTGACCACTTCTCTGGGGAGGCTGTTCCAGTGATCAACCACCCTCTCATTGAAGAACCTTTTCCTAATGTGCAATCTGAACTTCCCCCAATGCATCTTCCTCCCATTTCATTGTGTCATGAACTCTTGACTTACTTACCCACCAGAGCTAGAATTCAGAAGTCTATTTTCTACCAGCCAGTATCAAAGATAGGCACTTAATGCAGCATTAGGAATTCCCTATATAGGGTATCAGGCATTTCCTGAGACAGAAAAAACAAACGTCCCCACTGAGATCTTGATACATGTATTTGGGGGAAAAAAGGCAGCTTTTTAGACTATCTCTAACATCACAAAGATATTTCTCTTATACAGTACGTGGAATATAAGAAGTCACTTGCTTCCTAACAAGAAAAGAAATTACCAAAACAGAAGGTGCACTGGGAGCTAGTTCTAAGCTCCTAAAGGACAGCTGAACACTAATTTTACTTGGGCCAGTGTTAGAGAATACAGAAGTTCCTCGATGATTTGTTTTCAGTGACATCCCAACTTGCTAAAATATGCAGATATGAAACTGTTTGCTGGGAATCTTCCTTAATGAATGAAAGCATCAGATGCATCCAGAAGAGTGCCAGCTCTTAACTGAGGAGATAACTAACTGCCTATGCCAGCCCAGTAGAAAATTTGCACAGAGATTTTTCCCTTCAAATACATGGGGAGACATAACTGTGTACACAGAAAATCCTCAAACACGTTTTATCCATTCTTTGTAAAAAGGCTGCTTTCAAACATTGCAAATTTTTGCTAGAAGACAACTATTTGCACGTTATCTACACGTTATCAGTATCTATTTGCACATTAGACGGGAGTGTGCTTATGCATGACTACTTCTATACATGCATCTGCTACAGCTGTGAATGCAACTATCTGTAGTTACTACAATATACACATTAAAACCAACAACAACCAACTTTGGCACATCAGCAAGAATACACACATTAAACCCTTGCCTTAATACCTGAGAATTTTCTAAAAGGTCATCCAGCAATATGATCCACACCTATGATGTTATTTGGTCCTCTGCCCTTTTTCATGGCTGAGAAGAATGTCTGGAGAAAAATGGGGTTTCTTTTATTTTATTGTTTTTTTATATATTGCTGTGTATTTACACAGACAAGGGCAAAAATGTTCTTACCAGTGAAAGCAGAGCTTATTTATGATTTAAGATGATTCTTAGCTCCTGGGAAAATCACAGTCTTGACAAGATACCTACGAAGACTTTTTAACACTACCAAAGAAGCTTACACTGCAGCAAAAGAATGACACTTTCAACCACATCATCTTGGAGCTTAGGACCAACCTTTAGATCGGAAGAATCCATGGGAGGAACTTGCTTGGAATCCCTGACTAAAGTAAATTTTAATTATATACCATAATAGCAAGAAGTGGCCTCAAGAAGAAGTACAAGAACAATAGCATTTAAAAAAGGAAAATCACATTCAACACATATACACACAGAGCTAACTTTACAGTAAGTATAGATGAAGTATCTGTAGTTTCTGGTGCCAAGAAAGCTCCTCATAGAGTTCTGTAAACTTTGCAGAACACATTGCTCATTGTTTCTATGCTGCATCTTTTCATTTTATTGATGGAATTTTCCAACAGTACCTCTGATTTTTAAAAAATGTGATCTATTTGCCATGGGTCTGAAACAAGAAGACAAAACAAAGAAATGCAGTGCTCACCTTCCAAGGAATGCTGAGAAAGGGATCTCAAACATAGAGCCTTTCATGATTGATACCCATCTGATTAAATATGATGAGGCATAAAACCAGGCACCCCAAAACCCCAACATTTTACTCTGTCCTCCCACCCTAGAAAAATGTAATGCATTTTTACTGTGTAATTTGTCTTTACTTATGAAATGTTGCAAGCAAGCCAAATGAGTGTGTTTTTAAATGATATTTTGCCTTTATACTGGAGCCTGAAAAAAATAACTGAAGAAAATATCTGAAGAAAAACATTTTACATATGTTAATATAATAACAAGCATATATTCTTCAGAAGGAGAAGACCTGTACAACATTTGCATTTCAAAGACTATGTTAATCAGGAACACTGATAATGTGCAAAGCTCTGCTAGTTTTATCCAAGTACAAGTTAGCATTTTCCTTAAGATAAATCATAAGTGTTTTTATTTTGTTAAATCCCTTATTACATTCAGGAGAAGCTTTGTGAAAATCTAAGGCAATCAATACTGAGCCTTACCCCATACGCTGTGAATTAAGATAAAACTTGATAATTTTAGGATACACTAGATCTTTTAAAATAATACTTAGCATTTATTACCTACACTAATTAAGCTTCAACGTGCCTGTGAGGCAGGCAAGTAAAACCTCATTTTACATACAAGAACATTTAGAGTAGACAGAAAGGTTATGTACATTGTCATTGATTAGAAAGAAAAATCTCTGACCCATAGCTGGAATTCTTTGAGCAAGTTGTCAGCACACATCCACACTGTCAAGTTCCTCCTTCAACAACTTAAACAGTTTGTATTAAACACGGAACAAGGAAAAATTAGACAAATACAGAAATGTGAACATATTCTCAAGCCAAAAAACACTCCAGACAAATAACATTAAGAGAAGTCAATGACATGCCCTGCTTACTTCCACTTCCTTAGAGTTCAAGGAAATACAAAGGTGGAAGGGAAACTGGGAGACATAAATATTGATAATTATAAAAACACTGAATTCTGTCTAGATCTGTCCAAGGATTTGATGACAATTTGATTATTAGAGTTCTGTGGTTACCTGCAGATCAGACACAGTAGAGAAGTGACCATGGAGGTGATGCTGTATTCCACCGAGTAGAAAAATATCCCTTAGGGAAGTAGTTTGCTCTTTTCTGAAGAAAAAAGAAAGTGCTTGGTGCTCTCTTGGATAGAAAGAGCGATCTATTTGTGGTGTTTGCTCCCAACTGAAGAGTGACTTATTTACGAAGTCTTTCCAAACTCAGCTGTATGAAGAGTTGCTACTGTTAACTTCATCTGGATGTACCCTGTCCAGCGCACAAACTGATGCAGAAGAAATGAGCAGGTGAATGTGCCACTTTCAATGACAGATGGCCTTTGGGCTGAAGGATTTGAAATATACTCCATTGTGGCAATTTATATAACAAACACACCCACAGTGGTGCTGTGCTGGAAAGAAAAGATTTACATGTTAGTATGACAACTCTGTTTAAGTTCTTTTACACATAACCAGATCCCTACTTGCATGCAAAAGCAAACATAGTGAGATTATCTAAATTCTCCAACATGTTTTGGAGGCAACATCACACATAAGACTTGTAAGAAAATATGAACACATCACCCCTGACATTATCTTCAGCCACCCCCATCTCCCATCAACCAAGGAAGTCTTACGCTCAGCCTGTCAAAACAGGACTGCTAGAATTGGAAACAAACAATAAAACAAAAAAAACCCTCAAGGCATCTCAGGTCTTACATGCCCAAGCTGCACAGCGTGCATCCAAGTATCTCAGAACAGTGCCCTGAAAGTTGAGATTACACTGGGATCTTCTTGAAAGGAAATAGACTTTAACCTGCAAAGAATCTAGCAACATTTCATTGTTCTTCTCAGCCAAGTAAAGTGGTATATATTTGCACATACTTAGAATTTAGAATAAAGAAGCAGCTGTCTGGGTTTTCTTCTAAAGAAAATTTGAACTTTTAATAATCTACACTATCTTCTACTAAAGATATGGAAAGGCACATTTATTATGCCTTCTTTGTTGAGTTGTTGCCACATTTATTAAATGCCAGGTGAACTAAAGAGATGAAATGGCAAAGTTTTCCATGGGCTGGTAATAAAGCTCAAAGTGAAAATATAGGCATTTCCATACTGATTTTGATTAAATCAAATCACAGAAAGCAAGAATCATGCTAAGATTTACTTGCCACCTCCTCAGGGCTGCTGTCACTGTCTCCCTTGCCTCCCTCTTACATTTTATCAGGAGAGCAAAATAACCACAGATGAGATTGCATAAAAGCCAGACTGAACCAAGAGAACTTAAAAGTTTAAAATTCTAGCATGCTAGAAGGCAAATTAACATCACTTAAGACCAAGATAATTTTACTTTCCCATATACTTTTTTTTTTTTTAATGACACCTGCTCTGTTACCTCATTTGGTGGAAGGACTATCAAAGAAGGCAGCAGGGTACTGAAAACATAATCAAAGGCTTGAAGGAATTTGAAGTAACTGGCCTGCCTAGGCAATATTCATAGAGTTTGTAAAACAAACATCAAATAGATAATTGCTATCAGGAGGTAGAATGCTCTTTCACAGTTACACAGAGGACAACCCCTTAGTTTGGCCAGAGTTCATGCAGAGCAACACTGACCACTGGAAGGAATAGCATGACACAGAGTCCATTCCCCATTTTAGTCAGTCTAAGGCAGTATTCCCTTGGTACAAGGAACATTTCTTTTGGGTTAGACTTTGTGATCTTTCAAGGCTGGGATTTGAAACATGGTTCAAGGGTAGCCTGAACCTGACAGAACCCAACTCTGAAAGTGTTGCTCATGCCTCTAAGCTAGTAATGATTCAAAATCTTCTCTCAACGTTGTTCAAAGACAGCATGAGATTAGCGCACTTCTATGCTGATATTTGTGTATTTTGAAAAAGATTAATGTCTCGGCTTTACATTTGCATTCTATGTACTCATTCCATGGAAATAATGCATTAAATAGTTAGCATATAATTTGGGTGTATATCAGCAAAGCATGCATCCTATTCTCAACACTGGCTTCCCACATTAACATTGTTGCTAAACACTGAAAAGATTAACTATGTGAAATATACTCATTAGCCTTAAAATGATCATAACAGATCTACACCGTATCCTCAAATTGCTTTTCAAAGCCTTGTTTCTATTTTTATAATCAATTTCCTAACTAAAGTACATTCATCATTACGAAAACAAATCAAGTCATACGCACATTTTCGTCTCCTTGTGACAGACATTGATTGAGAAAGGAATAACTAGTTTCAACCTCCAGTAAACAGCTGGTATCCTTAGATAAGAAAATCTCTGCACATGGCCAAGCTTCCAGTATTGTGAAAAAATGATGCAATAGGAAGAAAAAGACAACACAAGCCCCAAGTGTTTACATGAGACAACATAATTTATAACCAATATTCATAACATAATCACCACATTCCTTTTTTGTATTCTGTCACTAAACTGCAACAACAGCTTCCTTTGGCGTCACTGGATTTGTTCCTGGGACAATAAAATGCATCACAAGACATATCTGACTTTTGGTATGGGAAGATCAGAGGAGAACAGTTGAAAGATGAACTTATACAATAATTAAGCTTTGATAGATGACAGTTCACCCTTCACGACTCAATCATAAGATCTGCATGTTCTGAAAAGTCAGAGCCAGACTCAATCCCACTACCACTTTAGCAAGTATCTCAGGGTAGAACTTCAGCGTCTGATTGTCTTTTTAGCACAAATGCTGTAAGAGCAATTCAAACATACTTCCCTGCTTAAAAATTTTATCACCATAGTGTCATTTTATTTATAGACACGACTTCTATAAAACAGTAACTCAGATATCACATTGGGCAAATACATTAAACAAGGGCAAACAAAGACTAGAATTCGAATAGCGGTAACTGTTGTTCAAACCTATGTTTTGTCTGATTCACAGAGATGGCATACAAAAGGCCAAGCAATCAGCTTGCAGTGACCATACATATATTTCTTTCAAAATAAATTAATGAGAAAAATACCGTTTAGTGATGAAAACAGGGGATTTCTTTGTGAATAAAAATCCTTTCCCCTTTTTGTAAGGAACAGAAAAAGTGATACAGAAGATGTTAAATATCCTTCTTAAAAAAAAAAAAAACAAACAAAAAAACCAACAAACCAAAACAAAACAAAACCTCAAAACAAAAGAAACAAAACCAACCAAAACCTCTCCATCTTTTTTGTCACTGTAAAAGGAAAACTGAAGAGTGCTCCTCTTAATCTAGACTAGGCCATCACAATCCTTCCTAAATAAGGGACAGAGTACTATAATCTCCTTATTGGCTCCCCCCTTGCTCCAGGATGCTAGTTAAATGAAATCACCAAAGAAGCTGCTGTCCCTTCTACGCAGTGCACCATACTCTTGGCAGGCTAGGCAGGAACAAAAAAGCATGCGTGGTCCTTCTTCAGTTAAGTACTTAGAGCAAAGTTGCCTTCAGCTTCCATAATTGAAGAAAAAGGCAATTGGCTCTCAGGCCATAAACTCTTGCTGAAAAAGCAGCTGAGATATGAAAGAAGCAGGAAGAACTAAAAATCCAGATGACAAAACTTCTAGAAAAAAAAGAAGAAAAAAAAAAGGGAAAAAAAAAGAGGAACAAATTAAAATCATTCACATAGATAACTACCAAGAAGGACATTTTTAAACTACACTTTTGTTTCTTCTTTAACTCCTTGGTCCTTTCCATCAAATTCAATTTATTTTAAGTATGCATAACCACTTTTCAGAGATTGTAGATTATTTCCTGTTTTAAAGTGTAAGCTTTACACATCAACAATAATAAATCACATCTCTAATATTTTCAGTCAACGACACTTAGCTATAATTCCAAACATATTTTTGGTTGTACTGTGTCTCGTGATTCCGGAGGTGCTTGTTTATTGGTATATATTGAAGTAAGATTGATGCCAGTTCATAAATGGCTGGTTGCAAGATATATTTTCCATATTCTTCAGGAAAAGATTGTCACAGTCAGGGCTTGCTTGTGTGATCAGAACAGGGATCTGGGACTTTATGACTTGACTATTGACCAAGCTTCCTACCACTAGAACTGTCCAGGAAACACCCACACATGAGGCTGCAGGAGGCAAAAAAAGGCTACTACCACTTCTTTTACTGAAAAAAAAACCAAAAAAACCAAAAAACCCCAACCAACCAACCCCCCAAAAAAAAACAACAAAGAAACAAACAAACAAACAAAATTAAACCACAATCTCTTTTCCTTTGTACTACATATGAAACAAGGTATTGATTTCATATGCTGTAAATCCCAAAAGGACCATGTGTCGTACTGGGTGAAAAATTTAAAAGAATCCTTGAAACATTTTTAAGGGGCTATGAGGAGATGGAAAGAAAGAGAGTGGGATTAAAGTCATATAGAGTCATAATTGTTCTTCAATTCTGCAGTAAGCAGAGATCTTTAAACAGAAGCTGCCTTTACAGGCTCCCTACAATGATACACCAGTAGATTCATTTGGTCCAACACCTCACTCAGAAATCACCTAAAGCTTGCTGCTGCTGCTGCCCTGTGCAAAGATTAAAAGGATGATCTTGGACTGAAAAGCCAGTGAAAAGAAACTTATCTCCTATGCCCAACCCAACCAGAAGCATCTGCTCACACTGTCTGTCAGTCTGTTCTGCAGATCTAGTAAAAATGTTCAGCTGAAGAGACAGACTTAATTTCAAATGCATTAAATTATAGCCACACTGCCACTTGGCACAATGAGAAAGAGCTTGCCCACTCCTTTTCTGTTTAGGTATAAAAATGTGCTTGTATTGCTTGCCTTTGCTTGGACTGACTGACCTTGAGGGTTTGTGTTGGGCTTTTTTTTTGTTTCTGTTACTTTGTAATGTGTATGCTGGATAAAAATAAAACAAAAACAAACAACACTGCACAGTGTGATGCAGGGGAAGACTTGGATAGGATTAGTTCTCTTGTTTGTTAAAATAGTAAATCATTGTTGTGTTGTCCATGATGGGCTGAACTGCTATTTTACCTGCTCCTTTCCAGCATATGTTAAAAGAACTGATTAACTGCTTTCAGCAAATGACATTTATGTGTTATTCCCATAAGCATTTTAACATGTGCTCCTCACAGTATTCCAGTCCTTGGAAGTATTGCATGACTGCTGTCTCACTCCAGCTTGAAGGCTGGGAAAAGCTTCTTCCAGAACACTAGCTTTCTGAGGAACAGGAGCACACCACCTCTGAAGGCCACATTCCATCTGGTATTCAACACCAGCCAATGCTACAGAAGTCCTTCTCCTGAGGTGAATACAATGTATACACAACATTGTTAAAACTAAAATGATGATAAATACCTAGAAGGACACTGGTCTCTGCATTCCTTAGTATTTAATGATCTTCATGAATGGCCGTGGTTTCAGAAACCTCTTGTGTGGGAGAAAAGTTGCATCAAATGAATTAAGAAGGCCTCCCCCAGATAAGACTATGGGTGCGTGTGTGTGTGTGTGTGCATGCAGGACACAACCAGGACTATATACATATACCTATATTGTACAGAGATATATACACAACATACACCCCTAATGTCACAGCTCCTCAGAGTACTCACAGCCAACAAAATAGTCATGCAGCATCAGTTTGGGATGACTTGTCTCTGTTTTTCCCATGACCTCCTCTTTTCACATGGAAAACTAAGAAATCTAAAGCACACCAGCCAAAGCAAAGGAAGGAAAATTGTAGCTAAAGTGTTTACCATGAAGCCAAGATATTTATAAGTAACTCAGCGTACAAGAAAGATGAAAATGAGCACCAGTTGCAACAGACATGCTTACTGACGTAGGGTGAAAGAGAGGTATTAATGCAAGGGAATGTCAACACACTGAGCTGCAACTTTCTGTCTGAAGTACTGAGGTTTCTTCTTTCCCCTTACTCAGCATGTGTGTGGTGGCAGATCGGCCAAGGCTGCCTCTGAAAAGAATTTCTAAATTATATTGTATAACCTGCAGAATCTGTTGGGTCAGAAAGTAGTCGATTTGAGTTTATAATCCCTAGAGACATGCACTTAAATTCAAGCCAAAGGTTATTCCCTTGGCTTTAAAATTTCCCATTGCTATATCTGAAAGGAGAAAGTTTTGACAACTGAAATTTAGGTCTTTGAGAAAAGAATAAAAAGACAGTGAATAAATGTCTCTGAATACAACACTGCAGGGGTCCTCCTCAGAGCCTGAAAGATACTCAAATAAGAGTTCTAAGACCTGTCCTTTTCTAATATTTGTCTGTTTTCTTGCTGAAAAAAAGTAGCTCTAAAAAGGGAAATTCACTGTCTTTAACTAAGTTGTAGGAAATAAAAGGCATCACCTCATAGTATTGAGAAAAACCAAAAGTAACCATCCACCTGATGAACACAAGGGACAAAAAGAGTCCCAACGGTACATTTTTTATCTGCTTGACCTTCAATTAGCCGATATTCTTTGATTCTCTGGAATTACTTTGTTGAAATATATCCTCTTCCATAAGCAATATTAATAATGTTACATCACAGTCTATTTGCTATTCTTTTTCCAATGAAAACACAGGAGAAACTGACTTTCAGTTCCTTTTTTTCTTGCATTGTTTAACAAAAATCATCAAGTGCAGATCTCTTCCTCATTGATTAGCTATTGTTAGCCTTCGCAGCTATGACAAGAAGGGAAAATTTACTATTTCAGGGAGCAGCAAAAAGGTCAAAAACTTGGATGGAAGGCTTTCTTCTGAAATCCAAGCAGAAGTTTTAGAGTTACAAGTCTATTACAAGACACGAGAATCTTAAGGCATTCTCAGAAGTTGACTTTTCTCCAACTAAGTTCTTCTTTCACCTCTAGCTTCTAGTATCCCACACAAGGCATCACCTCCTCCCTCTCCCCTGACAGCCTTAGTCACTAAGATCAGAATTGCCATCAGATCTGCAATGCTTACATCCAGGCTTGCTCTGCTGATGATAGAAAGTCTCACCGTATACATTTCAAAGGTGGCCAATAGAGTCCAAATGCTCTGGGACCTTTTCCAACTTGTGGCAATTCCATGTATCCTGGTCCCATTCTCACACCATTTCTCCGCAGGGAAGGCAAAGACTGCCATTAAACTCTACTTACATAGATACACTTTCTCTATTGAGATAGATTATATCAGAGCCCTGAGGGAGACCCAGGGGCACTCCGCAGCCTTTCCCCCCACCTGTCCTGGGCTTTAGCTGCCTGTGCTCAAGGCCAGCTCCAGCAAAGGTGCTTCTAGCCAACCTTGGATCAGCTGCTGGGAGAAGAGCTGCCAGTAACCTGCCTCTGCCCCTCAGCTCAGGAGCTGTTTAAGCTCCAGCCCTTGGCCCTTTCCCGTGCTGTGCTGTAGGTACACCTGTGCCTTGCAGATCCTCAGCCACTGGTCCTGGCTTGACCTCATCTCCACCAGCCCTGGCCTTGCAAAGGGGCTCCTGGCCCGGGCGAGGGATGTTCGCCGTGAACAGAGGCTACAACGAGAAGGAGACGCAGCAGCAGAGGGCAGCACACTCAATGCTGAGGATCCCTCTTCAGTCCTCGGAAGTGCAGAAAAATTCAGAGAAGCGCCTTAAAAAGCCTGGCTAAAAGATCTCACTGTCTGGCTTCCACTAGCCAGCACAGCTCATGAGCAGAAATACACACAGTTAAACTATGTGCCAGTTCTAACTTACAAACTTCAGTTCTACAATTTCGATTATGTTGGCAAATAATAATTCTGAGTGATAAGACTTGCATAGAGGGTTAAAGATAGGTGAGTTGTGTGTGACAGAAGGGAGGCAGATAAGACTGAGATACAGACCTGAGTGAAGCACAGGACATCAAATCACTTAGCTGCTTCTTCCCCTGCTTTTTGTACTTTGTGTTGGAGGGATACAAAGTCTAGCACATTTCCCTCACACTTGATTGTCTTTTCAGATATGCTGGTTTATATTTACATTTCAAAATATATACACAGTTAAAATTAAGGTAACATCAATATCATCAACAATCAAGACTCAGGAAATTATAACCTACTTCTACTAATTGAACCTAGCCAAGCTGTACATCCCATCCTTTAATCATTAGTACCATTTAGCTATCAACAGTGTACAGAAGGCAAAGTACACCTTGCAAGAAAGGGAATTTCTTTCATGCAGAGAAAACCAAACGGTAATACAATAAGTATTAGAAATCTAAAAAAAAAATATATATATATATAAAATAAAAATAATCTATTATTGTTAAGCAACTGAGCTAGTGTAGCCATAAGAACATGCATCTTTTAATTTCCTGACTTCAGAGTGTAAAAAAAATAATTATTTTTATTAGTAAATCCATCTCAAAAGTCATGAGCTCTCCCAATTTTACTTGTTTCTCTTCCGTGATGCAGAAAAGCAACACCATAGATGAGACTGCCAACCTCCAACTTCCAGCTCAAACAACATATAAACCCAGACATTTCCCCAGTTTTTCTAAAAATTAAGATGGGGATTGCAACCAGAGAGAAAACACCTGCATCATCATGCCATTTAAAATGAGAAAGTTGAATACAGTGCTCTTTCCAAAAGAATTAGAAGGAGAAAAGGGGGAGACTTCTGTTCTTGCTTTAGTTTCACTGTACCACTAAAAGAAATAAATCCTTTTAAAACAATCTATACTATCAATTTAAATTTCCACCAGGATTTTGCTCATTTATTACAAGAAATCGTTTATGAATCATTACAGTACAGACAATCCAGGGCACTACAATGACTTAGAAATAGGCAGCAGTAAAGCCAGCCTACCTACGTATTTATATCACACTTATAATGGCAAACATTTTCCTTGGAACTATAACTTATTTTGAGTGATTTTCACTTCCTATACCACATGATAAAGAAACATTAGAGGTTACATTTAATTTTTATGGGATTTTTTAACATAGCTAACCAGGTTTATGCAGTCAATACTATCTGCTCTGTCAGCCTGCTTACCACCCTCATTAATCACTTTCTGAACTGTTAGTTTTGCTGAAATTTAACTCGAGGGTGGAGAGGTTAAACACACTCTTCCCACAGGCATTGTCAAAAGAGACTTCTGGTGTGTAAAGAGGGACAGGCTGTGGCACAACCACATGCACCAGAGAAGACACCACAGGAAACAGCTCAGGCACAAAGCCTATGAAAACTTTCAATCAGTGTTTGCATCTTTCCAAGGCTGCAAAGTAAAATTAACCACAAGACCAAATCAGTAGAAGAGATTTAATTAGTACCAGTGCCCAAGGAACTAATTGCTTTTATTATTTTTACAGGGTGCCCAAAGAAGAGAAATGGTCTTCTTACCTAAGAAATACTGTGTTTATCATGCAGAGAAAAAAAAGGAAGTAAATAGTAAAATTATGGTATTGTAAGCCACTTCGTATTTCTTTTGTATATGCTGAAAGGAAATAAATTATGTCATACTGTTGACTTTGCAATGGTTTTTCATTAAACAGCAAGAAAGGATTGCCAGCCTATTCTTTCCTTCCAATTCTTGCTTTCCATAAAACACTCAGAATGAAAAAAGCAAAGGCACCCTTCGTACATATACAACTTAATAATAGCCTTCTATGTATTGAATGGGGACCACTGCTTGCCTTAATATAGACAACTAAGGGGACTCCACATGATAGTAAAATTTAACAGGTTGTTGCAAAATATACAGCTAAAGCTACTTCAACAGCATAAGGATCCCATGTTTTACATAAGGAGTATTTTTAGGCTTTATTATTTCAGTTGTTAACAGAAATGCTGCTGCCCCAGCACCCATGGGGTAGTGTGTGCATCACACAGCTTTTAAGGTTATCACAGAGGTAATGAAACATTCAGGGACGCTAACATCTCTATGCCTAAGTTTTGTGGTCATTGAAAAATTGCAAATTCCAAGGCAGGTTTCAGCGATCCAACCTAATAAAAAGCTTCTCATGTTTGTTTGTTTTTCCTTTTTCCACCAGCATGGGTTCTCTCCAAAGCAAGAAAAGAGCTTTATATAAAGGAATATCCCCATGATTTACAGCATCTTCACCTACATGCGCTTAGAGGGTGGGATTTTTCAAGCTTAAGTTATAGCTGCATTTCCACTATATATCAAAAACTCTCACAGAAAGCAAATCGAACTTCCAAATGAAGAACAATATTGCCTGTCAACAAAAACAGACTTGAAAGAATATATAGATTCACAAAACTTTGTGGAAAACAGAGGATAGACCTAACAGTATTCTAAAAAAAAATGTTTATTTCCATTTTGTTAAACAGTTTTAAATGGTTCTGTTAAATACTATTCTCCTCTCTTTAGCTACTAGTGTTATTTCTGTTTTAAGTCATTGAAAGAAATTTGCTTAATGTATGATCACAACAGAACCTATACACAGAGAATATATGGAGCAAGAGAATAAATGGAGCAGGCAGGCTACAGAGCAGACATCATGCTTTCTTCGAGCTTATTAAACTTCTACAGTGAAGAATAGCCCTAAAGCACGCAGCAGAGTAATCTCACCAAGCATAACTTTTGAGGTGTGCTATTTCTTTGTAAAACTGCAACCATTCTCCAGGAACCTTCACACCAGGCTGCTGCTACTCATGTCCATCTCCTGTGCATGGTCCACATCAGCAGTTCCTCAGTTCAGGTCCGTGTGCTGAAAGACAGAGTGTACTTACAAATGGGGTCACTAACCTACTGGGTAGTCAAACCGCAGGTGAATCACAGCCCAGATACATGTCATGGGCCCCTGAAAAGGAAACTTTGGGAACTTCTGCTCCAGTCATAAAAATGATAGCAGTAGTCACATATGTGGGTCTAATGCGTCAGCAGCAGGTGATACACAAGGCAAAGAAGATGAAGGGGGAAAAAACCCACACAGAATATGTCTCATTTCTTCAGGAGGTTCAATTTTCTTTTTCTTAAACTAACTTAAACTGTGTCTAAAAATTACAATACTTTTGTTTGTAGCAATCCTGCCATACCAGTCTGTAAAAAATTAAATTGGGTTGGGTTTTTTCTGTCTGCTTTCCCCTTCACTTGCTTGATCTAGGCAGACTCATCTGCCTTTCTCCTATGGGACTAAGATGGTACAAACCTTGTCCTCCTTAGGAAGGAAAACCAAAGCTATCAACAGTGATACAGTTCTAAAGGTGATTCAGGGTGCTGAGCAAAAGCATCTCCAACTCACAGCCCCTCAAAATTCCACAGTATCATTTTGACATCATAACACTCCAGGTTTTCATTACAAAAGAAACCAACACAGCACGTATATCAAAGTGGTCTCCAGGTCGCTGCCTGATAAAACAAAGGGGTTGCAGGACCTGTCCCTCCCATTGCCAGACACAAACCATATTACAAATGGTAGAGGACAGACCTTCAGATGCCTAAGAACAGCCATAAGTTGGCTTCAAAGGCTGCTGAGATGGCAGTGGCAGGGAGACGGAAGGGAGTCCTTCTAAAATTTACCTAGCTGACTTTGGAAGCAAAATTGAAACAATCTTCAGGGTGTTTGAAGACTGACTCACCCAAAACAGAAGGATGCGGTAGGAGAGCAATATGCTAATTGAGCATCATTTTTATTTGTATGCAGATGCACAGAATTACAGGCATAAAGACACTGAAAAGCACCTGAAAGAATATCTTTTCTCCTAATAAAATATTTATAACTGATCTAATCTTAATAATGGCAAACATTCAAGCAATTATAGTCAGGGAATTGCTAGGGAATGCCATGAAACTAAATGTCTAAAATGTAGAAATTACCTTTAAGTCATCTCATTTGAATGAAATGATAAAAAATTATGTTCTATTCATTTTTTATGTAGGCATTCTTGTAACAAACAATGTGGTTTAGTCTATGTAACAAAAGTATCATAATTAGGCCTTTCTTAAATAGATACAAGTTTATTAGCTAATGTATCATGGGTAAACCATTCCAGCTAATGCAGCTATTGCAGCTAATGTCATGTTTTAATTCTTGCCAGTTGCTAGAGGAGTTATTTATACGCACAGCATGGAAGCTTATACTCCTGCTTCTTTGACTGCACATGAAAATAAAGAACATTCAAATAAAAAGAGTACAAAATTAACAATTTAAAATCTCAAACCAGACTACATTTTCAATAGAGAAAAGAGAAATGGATGGATATGGCATGATAAATAAAAGATGTGCTTTGGCATTTCTCTGTTTTAGTAATTTGGTTTATATCTCTCAAGTAAGAAACAACAAGGAATACTTTGGTTTTGAAAACTAGCACATTACTCAGAAACCAGGTTATTTAATTGTGATAATTGTCTATTAATATTCTAGTGCATGCTAAAACATTGGAAGTTCTTTCTTGCCCTTCCTCTCCCAAATCTGACTTTTCTTACAACAGATACAAATTTGGCCAATCTCCCTTCCTTCCAACTCCTTTCTTTCAACACACTTTAAACAAAATCTGCGAGAAAAAGAGAAAGAGGAGGAGAATTTTGTTTCAAAGTGTCATTGCTTATGTTACAAAATCACAGGTATCAAAATAAATTAAGACTGACAAATTATAGATGAGATCAGCCAGTAATCAATCCCTGCTCCCAGCCCAAGAAAAATCCTTAGTTCTCTTTAAAAACCAGATTTGATTACTAAATACATTTCTGCATTTCCTTATTTATGAGCACTTTATCTTTTTGTCTTCTTTTAACACTGCTTTGGCCTGATTTCTGAAGAAATTAGGCTTATTGAGATCACACTTTTTATCTAGGTGTAGTGGATTTTTAATTTGTTGGCCAAATTCAGTCAAAAGTAGGAGTGGGATAATGATAAATCTAAACAGTATTAGAAGTATTTTATGATTTCAAGAGCTTACATTAGAAAGCACAATGAGCCCACCTTGCAATACAAACCAACATCTCCTAAAATGCACAGGCTTGCTGAAATCCAACAGTAAACCCTATCAAAAAATCCTGAAGAGAAGGTTTTGTGTTAAATTACTTTTATTTTTCACTTACTTTTCCTTTTAATGGAAAACTGCCTTACTGAAATTGTAACAATAAAGAAAATAGTAAAATGGTAGCTTTCCCACCAGAATTTTACAGACAAAAATTCACCTGGGCATTCTGGAATCTTCAATCAAATTTTTGCATATTTTTATTATCACAGGTCATTATGACAGTATTACAATTTATTCATTATGTAAGTATTATATGCATAAAGCTGCATTTTACATATATGAATGTATATATACATGCTATATATTAAATGCATACATATATTGTATACATGCACACATGAATATGTGTATATATACATATTGTATGCACAAGCACATATGCGCATAAATACGTGCCAGTTGAAACATTTCATCTTTCCTTAACCAAAAGATGTGTTTGTACTACAATATGTAACAGTTTAGCATTTCTAGAAACAATCAGATTTTTTAAACCACTGTGAAAAGAATCTTAAATATAACCAAAAAATAAGAGCACTTTTTTTCAAGGAGTCACACAGAAAAGACAAGGGGTTAACTTAGTCTCGGAGAGATTCAGACTGGACACAAGAGGAAAGTTTTTCACAATAAGAACAATCACCCACTGAAATAATCTCCCCTGGTAAGTGGTGGATTCTCAGTACTTAACACTTCTAAGATTCAGCTGGACAGTATGCTGTGACATCTTATCTAGATCATGCTTCTACCATGATCCTTGAGGTCCCTTCCAAACTGGGATTCTATGATTGATTAGGAAAATGTTATTTACTAAAAGGGTGGTCAAGCACTTGAACAACCTCCCCAGGAAAGTGGTCATGGCCCCCGGTCTATCAGTGTTCAAGAAGTGTTTGGACAATATTCTTATATTTAAAATATTCTTATGTATAAAAGAGTATATTTTATATCTAAATATGTATATATGGTTAAACTTTAACTTTTAGGTTTTAGGTGTGAGGAGTTGGACTCTATGATCCTTGAGTCCCTTCCAACTCAGGATATTCTATGATTCTGTGACTCACTACCATGGGCTCCTGGAAAAATTGAAAATAAGACACAAGCCAAATGGCTTTTCCTTGTGAAAATAAACACAAGTAGGCTTGATACACACAAAAACTTGAATAGTTTACAACACAAAATATACACAGGGAAACGTGACACACAAGTGCATACAAGTCACAGACCCAAGTAAATAAGAGAAAGCAAAATTAATCCTATTCCTCATCACATTATGCCTTCAAAATGTCACTTATCAGTTTCAGAAGAAAGCACTTTATTGCTACTTTAAGGATTGGCTAATTTTCTGCATTGCCTTTAGATATAACATAATACTGTTCGGCGTTCTCAAGCTATTCATTGGCCTCAGGTAGGCAATTCCCTTCTTTGCCCTCTTGACATACTGTAATCTCATTCTGTCCTCTTTATTTAATTGCAGCCTATATAGAAGGCAGTCTCTCACAGCTATTACAGCATAGGAAAACATAAGAATATTTCAAAAAAATCTGAAGAAAGATAATAATATGAATCATAATTTAGGTATAAAATATAATTACAGTAATATGAAGATTTTAAAAATCCAGGCTGTAGTAGCTAAAGCAGCCACATGACAAGACAGTCAGCTAACAAGTTTCTCATCATTTTTTAATTTTTTTTTTCTTTAAAAATTGTCCTTGGAAGACTTCAAACTCCTATTCAAGGAAGTGACATCACTTTGTATGCATAGACTATAGAGATTTCCTTATCTAAGATTTAGTATACACCTGAAGTATCTACTGATCAGCCAGACAGATTTTACACAGTGAATTGACGTTACTCAGTTGCTGCCTGAAAGACTTTTTTTTTTTGCAGGAAAGTGTAAGAAGATTGTTTGCTTGTTTGTTAGAATTTATTCAAATATTTCAGTTTTGAAATGAGGATATGAGGAGAGGTTTAGGGTGAGGAAAATGAAAAAAAAAAAAAAAAGGTTCTGTAAGATTTTAAAAACCAAGAACAGGAAAACCTTACACGAGCAATATAAAAAGTAAACTTCTGTAGAAGTCTGACTAACTCTTTAGATTCAAGGCCTGTTTATGAGGAAATGCGGTTTACTGTAAAATGGATAAAGAACAACAGAGAATATACTAAAATAGAAGCATTTCCTCAGTGTTTAATCTCCTCTTCAGCTTCCTCCTCTTTATAATTGCATAGTACAGCACATTTAAACAATGATAGGAGGTGTTACCGCTTTTAGTAGAGGAGGTTATAATTTAGCAAAACTAACATTCTGTTGAAATTCAAGAAATTTATGAAAATGGCATTAGCAAGCATACTACCCAATTATGAATTACGGGTTGCACATTTTAAATAGGTTCTGAAGAGTAGCAATCTTGGTAGAGAAAAAACTATCAGCATGAAAAATATGATCTTTCATTTCTCAGTAAAAAAATAAATAAATAAATTCAGCAAATTCATTGTTAGAGAAAAATGAGCACATGATATGATTACATTTACACTTCCTTGGACAATCCATTTCTTCTGATTTTATTTTGTATGAACAAGTCTAAAGCAATATTCCACCTTGATCCCTCTGTCTCTTTTGATCACTTTTTCCTAGACAGAAAAATAGCAGAACTAATGAACTGAAAAAAAAAAAAAAATTAGAGACCACAAATTAAATAACAGATACCTATTTAAAATAAAAAAGTTATCCATTTATCACTACAAACTTGGCACTACTGTGCCAATATGGGCTAGAATTTCAAACCTAGTGGTCAATGAAGCATAAAATAGATTGTCAGAAATACTGGCTGAAATATGAATCCACTGGAAAAAAAATGCTTGAGAATACCTAAGATAATTAAAGAGAATCAAAATTGGCTGAAAATACCTCTAAAAAGTCTCTACCTCCCTCTCCCAGTTTATAAATGGCTTTCTCCTAGGTGACTGTTTCATACAAGTAGCAAAAATAAGCTTCCAATTTCTACATTTGAAAATGCTGTATATTTTTGTGGTAAGACAAATCTCTCCTTATCTGGAAATTTACTCTGTAATAGGAACTAATAGTGTCACCTGAAGCAATCTTGTCAGAATATTCAGGAGGCCTACCATCATGAAGCCTGTGGTGTGCTAACTGTGATGCTGTATGGAGTAGAACATTACTGCAGAAAACACAAATTCTTGTCAGGAAGAGACAAACTGAAATCAAATTTTTGGTGGCTGTAAGTCAAAATGGAATTAAAAGGAGGACTTAAAAAATATCATACTCCTTGTACTCAAGTCGAAAATAATCATCGCTTAACATACATCTGTTCCACATTAAAGCTCATGAAGGATAAAGCTAGCTATGCCAAGTTGCAATGATTTTCCTTAGGCCTACTTCCAGGGTACCTGGACCAAACCAGATTAATGAAGTGCTGCATACCCCTTGGCTGCCATTTTGGCTGAGATGGTTTTGGCTCTGCTGATACCATTCCATGGCTGGGCTACTTTTGTTTGTGAGCGTCTTTTCATTATTAAATGAGGATGCTACAGAACAAAAAGATCTAACCCTAAAATAAGAGCAGTTATGTCAAGAAGGAAAAGGTTAACAAATATCCACACCTATCTACCTAAATGCATCCCTATTACCACAATGATTAAAAAAAAACAAGCACTTAGCAAGCTTTGAGTTCCTTCTTATTCTGACCGTTTATTAAAAACGATGACAGTCTAAGCTGTTGATATACTGAACAAGGAAAAACAAAGAATGTATATATTCTGACTATATTTTTCTCCTCTAAAAATAAACAGAATGGAATATAATAAGAAAAAAGATTGAAACATGACTGGAATTTTTTTTTAATATGCCAAAATTCATAAGCAATGAAACAGCAGCTGTATCTATATTGGAAAATATCAGAGTTTAGGCTCAGAACACCCAACTGTGGTTTCTTTCAAAATACCAACAGTCTCCAATACAGAGTTCCTGAATGTTGTAAACAATCTCTCACCTCTGTTTCAGTCAGTGGAGAAGAGGGGCTGGTGAGGGAAGCACACAGACTGTGAAGAAACTGGAGTCACTGCCACAGAAAGATGGCAATATTCCCGGGTTGAACCAACCTTGTCTCTTGACATCAGCACATACAGAGATGTGTTACTTGCGGCTGAAAATAGGGGATGTCTGACTGCTGACAGAAAAAGAGGTAATGGCCAGCTAGAAGGAAGGGGAATGAAACGATTGTCCTTCCATCATGCATCTACTAGAAGGCACTCCAAAGCTTTTCTTGTCATATTTTCTCCCTTTTTCCCCCAGTGCAATCAGTCCCTGTAATCACACAATACTCACAATACTCACACAATACTCACTTTGGCCCAAACCATTTGCCAGATAAAGAATCAGGAAAGGTTGTGTTTGGGGGTTTGTTTTTTACTTGAGCCTAACTGGCAAAGATCTGGTAGCTTTTTGCATTATTTACAGTGATTCAGAAGTAGGGTTATAAGAACCAAGATTAATGTTGATTTGAAAGTCTGAGAGGCAAGCAAGGAATGAGTATCCCACTGAAGCTTTCAGCCCATATTCAGAGGCAAAGACATCCAATAATTCTCAGCAGTGAGCCCAGGACTGTAAATATAATGGCAACCTGAAATCTTCATGAGTTTCCATTTACTATTCTTACTTCATGAGTAGAAACACAATATTTACCAGTGATTGATATCCGAGGAACATAATCTGTCTTACACCAGGTTATTTATTTATACATGAAGAGTCCTGCAGCTCTGCCTGGAAATGGAGCGGATGCCCTGTGAAATGGAACAGATGCATAAGTATGCCCTGCACTGAGTGTTAAACTGTGACCTTCTATCTAAAATTCCTTAGGTGGTGCATCTTCACTCAATCTTATGGCCAAATCAATAGCTTACTGATGTTAGTAAAAGAGTGAAGCAAAAAACTCCTGTCTCCTCCTCCTTTAGATTCTTTCATGGCTGGGATTCTTCTCACACATAAGTACAACCAGCAGTATTTTAAACATATCTTCTTAGTTCTCACTGCAAACAAATCAAACGCTGAACTCAGGAGCACCCCTCACACACGAGCATGCTTAAATTCAGCTCTTTTTCTTTTGCTTGAACAGAAGACAAAAGCGTGTTTGAAGTTTAGTGAAATGTTCATTATTTGTAAGAAAGGAAAGCAAGGGAATGTAAATTGTAGGTATCTGTGGCCAGCAGCATTTCAAACTAATTAGCCGTTTAGAGGGTAACTGGGTCCATTCTGAATAGCAAAAGTTTATTATCTAACTATGTCATTACTTTTAGATTAAGGGATGATTCATCTGTAAATTCCTAAGTAAAGTAAAGTAGTGGCAAGGATTCATCCCCAGTTTTCCGTTTCTTGTATGAAGGCATCTAACACAGAATTCTCACACATCCCTTCTCAACATATAGAAGGGCAATATCTGAAGTTCAGAAGGTTGCAGCTCTGAAAGACAGGCAAGTCTCTCGTTTCTACATCACAGCTATTCCTGGAAGAATAACAGGAATAATTAAAATAAGTAAATAGAAGTTTTAATCTTGAAATACATCAGACTTCAGAAACATACCAGTCTACCTGAACTCAATATATTTGGCACCTATGAAATTACCATTAAGCTCCTTCAGGGCATGCTGCTGTATGGGGTATCTTTATATGCACATCTTTAGGCAACGACTTGATCTCCCTGTGATTGATAGAGGTGCTTACCATAATGGAATCATAATCAAGTCCGAGGTCCTCTGGAGAAATAAGAACAAATAATAATGACAGTAATGCTTTAATATCCTACTAAGCAAGAATCATTTCTGCTTTCTTGTAAGTTAATGTTTTTTTCCTTATCATTTATATCCATAAGATGTTGAGACTTATGTGACCACAGTGTGACCACACTAGGGTCTTCTGCAGAATACCAGCCATAACTAAACAGCAGCATGAAGAACTAACATATGTATTCAACAAGTCTGGGGTTCTTTAGATAAACATTTTTGAGTTGAAGAACTTGCCTACAAAGCAGAAGGGAGAAGCTTGAAAGAGGAAAGGGCAATTTTATCATTCCAAGAAAGCAAGAACCCCAGCATTTCAGATCACCACTGTATGTGCTTCCTGAAAATGGATGCATTTGTGAATTCTGCAGTGGCAGGGGACTATAAGAACCTGCATTTTTGTGTTTGGAGGTATATGAAATATGTTGGTTTAGGCCAGTGGGGAATGGCAGATAAAAGGCTAGTAGAGAAAGGCTGGGTAAGAGGCTGGATTTAGAACAACAAAGGGTGAATTAGTGGGGAAGGGGAAGAACCAGTTAACACTGATGTAAAAGGATTTGCACTTCTCTCAGACCTGTGTTTATTCTGCCATTTATGGATATGAGAGGCTAGGAAAAAAATTAATAATAATAAAAAAATGGCTTATTCTACCTTTGGGTGCTAAGCACCTTGAACAAATGGGAAGGGGGAGAAAAGGAAGCCATACAAATGGGAAGGGCAGACTCTTACACACAGTAGTAAACAGACAGAATGCAAGAAAAGCAAATCCTACCAGACACGTAAGATTATCTGTTGTCCCCCTCCTCCTCTGAGGTCCATAAGACACCCACATTCCCTGTTAATAACTGCAAAATGCAGATAAGACACAATGTTTGATGAAGATAAGCTCCAGATCTCTCAAAATAAAGATATACCACCTAAACAGATAAATATTATATGGCAAGGAATATACCTACAGTAAACAATTCTGTTGATGCAATGCAATTTATAATCTCATTTGTTGATTTCGGAACAACATGTTTGTCCAGAGCCTGTAGTAAACAACTAAATGTTCTCTCATCAGAAAGAGCAAATCAACCAAGTTAGTTAGTTAAGAACTATTCTAAGAATACTTAATAGCATCCAGGTTCAGTGACTGATTTTCTATTTTAAGCAGGAAGAGAGGTACAGCACAAACAATCTACAGGATAAAAGCCTGACAGCAAAAACTCCACACATACCAAAGAATAACGTGTCTATGACAGCTACAACAGCAGCAATTTTCAGCTTCTTACACTACTCACGCAACGCACTTTGCAGTCATCCTTCTTGCATAAATCTGTATGTTATAATTTTTCATTCCAATGGATCAGTTTGTATGCTCTGTATCTGCAAATGAGCCAGATAATACAGAACGTGAGAAGTGATTTGTGCTATCAGTGACATCAGGAGTTTTGCAGCTGTAGTTATTAACAGATATTTTTTCATCCAGCAGCATCGACTAAAATCAATCATTCTGATAACTAGGCATGGCATGAGCTGTCCGCCCTGTCATTTCAATCTGATTAATCAGACATACAAAGACCTTTACCTTAAAGGACCAATTGCTCACATTTAATCACAAAGATGCATCCAAGCATACCATCACAAGTTACTAAATTTACGTACAATTTACGTCTTATATTTTGGCAAATACGTTTATGATAATATGGCTGTGGCATATAGATGTATTGTTTCATTCATTCTAGAAACATTAAAATCTAAGCTAATGTGTTGTACTTTGAATCATTTATCACATCATGTTTGCAGCTTTTGAAGCTTCCATTATACACGTATCTATCTGCAGATTTATCCTAATAACCCAGGTGCAGATAAGTTATTAGTTATTATGTCTTCTTCAGACTATGCTTGCTAGACAGTGCGTATTTTCATCATAGATGAAAATTGACTTCATCTTACCTAAACATCCTACATTCTATTAACTGGTCTTCCTTTTGTTTCAATTTTCCTTTTAAACCTTGGAACAAAGCACAGTGCTTCCATTAAGAGTTATGCAAGAGCTGTCCTTTCTTTTTTCAGTTTTGGGGTGTGGGTTTTCTTTAAATCTGTTTGCTTTTCTTTTTAAAAGGAGAAGCATAAAAGAGAGTCTTTACGCAAGCATAAAACTCTACAAGTCAAAGTAGACCGCCCCAACAAAACCACACTGCTATGCTAAAAACAAGTTGAATTTCAGATCTGTCAAACCAGCAACATATTTGACTCTGCTTGAAACATCCTACATTCCAGATACACTTCTCAATTTAGGCCTAAAGGCACAAAAGCATTCAAGCATCCTTGGGTTCACCACTACTCAGCAAACCACACAGGCATATGTTTCACTTTCAGTTCAGAAGCCAATGAAATACAAGAATGGGCTTAAAATTCACTGTTAGCTTTAGTTTCTGCTGATACAAGTAGACAAGCCCATAATCTTTGGCTTTGCTGCCAAACTGAAGTAATATGTGGCAGACAACTGTATTATTTGCTATGTGTACCCAAAAGGTGACTCCTTAAGCTTTTAGATTCTTCAAAAGTATAAATTCAACAACATTTTACAATAGGGTATATTTTACTGAAGGGTCAGATCCATATGCAAAGAATTATTTTTTATTTACTGTTTCTACACTAGATAATACTTTCGCTTTATAACATGTACTTTTTCAGACTGTTGTACTTGAATCTATGTATGAACTGCCTTAGTAACATTTTTACATTTTACATTTAAATAAATACCTTTTAAAATAATTTAATAAGTATTTTATTTAAATGAGGCAACAAATTGTTAGTTTAAAATAAAATACAATGCGAATAAACTGGACCTTTCTTTCATTTGTAGCCCAAATGTCCAGGAGGCCCCTAAATGACAGGCTTCCATCCTAGCTGGGCTCTCAGAAAATGACAGGCTGTATAGGTTGGTGAGCACCACTTGCCAGAGAAGAGAAAGCATTCTTTTGCCAAATAATTTTGAAGAGAAGAGGCAAAGTGTTGGAAGCAACCAGAGGTGTTTATCTTTAAATAAATTGCAGAGACATAGATTCATGAACAGAATGCAAGTATTTACTCAAAACTGCACAGTGCATTTATTTGCTCAGTCCTGACCTGGGAGGTAGAAGGACACTGCTTTCCACCACGTCATGCACCAACAGTACATACATTATAACAATTCCAGAAGTTCAATCATCACTTAATAATGCAATCAACACTAGTCAGGCAGAATGTAATGGGAGTGTAATCACCACTAGAAACTTTAATGTAAGTGCCCTTTAAGATACAGAAAGCTAACTTTTCAAAACATTCCTCCTCATCACCCTAAAGTATTTTTCAGAGCAAGAACGATTGTTAATATTATTATACCCACCCAACTTTTGGTCTTGGTGTTGCAATGCACCTTTATCAAGTAGAAAACAGGTATCAATGAACCACACATCAACCTATAGTTTATGCAGAATATCTTGTTGGGGATACAGCAAGTGATATTTTGATTTTTCTTAAGCTCTGCAAAGCAGATTGAAGTAAGGATTTCTGTAGATACAGCCATATACAAATCAGAAATTGAGAAAATGCAACCACAGATCAGAACATTAGTGCATCTAATATGTAGCCCATCTCAATAGCTGCTAGCATCGAAGAATGTGCAAAATACCGACCGTTAATACATGATGATAATATCTCCCAAGTCACAGGTTGCGTCCATGTCCACACCGTTGTCACTGATAGCTACTCATTAGCCAGTTGTTGATTTTCGAGTCTCAAATAAGTTTGCACTTTTGACCTTCTGAAATTGGTAGAGATGCCTTTCACAAGTTAAATTCTGTAGTTGAGGGGAAAAAACAAAAATACTTAAGTTTCCTCCCTTCTCCTTCCCCCATCTAAGCCTACTGGCTCATAATTACACTGGATTCCCCTGGTTCTTTGGAAGATGATGAAGAGCTAGTCCCTGCTTATCCCCTCTGCAGCAATCATCTTTGCATTCACCTCTACCACAACACTTCCCACATATGTACTTCTTCTATGCTTTAAAGTTTCATTCTGTTCAGCCTTGTATATAAAGTCATCTAGGTACACTTTCTGCTTTTTTCTTAAGACCATTTGATAAAGAACTTGACAAAAAAATAGTCTGAAATTCAGAGTAAATTAGAACTATGTATCCCTCTTCAAAAGTTGAAAAGCTGTTAACTATCCCCCACTACATCACATTTTATTCATTTGATTTCTTTTCAATACTACACCACAGCAGCCCTCTGGAAGAACTTTTTCAAGTATTTTCTATTTATGACCTTACTGTTTTATTAAGTATTTTGTTATTATGAAATAAAAGGCTTACAAAAACTATCAAAATCATTTTCTTGAAGACAAGAAATTTCAGCCTTTTTTGATTTATCCTTCTATAAATGTTTTCATGCTCAGATTTTTCTGTATTCTCTCCGACACTTTTGTGTGAGACCAGTTGATACAATAATGTACTGAGCATTTCAAATCCAATTTGAAATCACTGATTTAGAAAGGCATACTAACAGGTTTTGACTTCTTTATTCCCACTCCTTATGTCTTATGCTGCATTCATGACTTCTCACCCTACAATTAGAAAACTGACCTGCCCTGACCAGAAGGCATATAGAATGGCAAAAAGCAAACTGCACAGAACACAGGACATTACAGCTTTACCTCTTTCTACCCAAGACCTCACAGCTCATAAGGAGCCTCTTAAGTTAGGGTTTCCTTATGTAAAAATAATGTAAATAAATCAACAAACAGACACAGTAAAGAGTAATTCCGAGTGGCTATTTTTTCTCACCACACACACAAAAAGCTTTTTTTTTTTTTAATGTAGTAATGAATTTTTAGCCTCCTGAAAAGAAACACTTACTTTTATTACACAAATCTAGTTTAAAGAGCTGAATGTCACAGGATATCATAGGAGCCATGAACTTCAGTGGGACTGTTCTTTTTGGCCCAGATTATCAAGAGTATCTTTCAAGAGAGGACCCAAGTAGGTATCCATTAGCCAGGTAGGAAGAATTTCTTTCAACAGATTATTGTAATTCAATAAAATATTTCTTTTATTTTCCTATTAATAACATAGTACAGCCAAAGCAGGACACTGAAGACAAAGCAGTGGCTTGATGGATTATGAAATACGTCACACAGCAAGGCCCTTGACTTTCCAAGGGGGAATGAAGCAATTTGCATGGTCGGGATTTTCTTCACTGATTAATTGGATTATATTACAAGGTTTTGGGGAGCGGGGGGTTGTTTCTTCAATAGGTTTTAACTGGCCACTGTATGCTCAAGGTCGATGTCTGTTACTTCATTTTTTTAACCTAATAATTAAAATGAATTTAAGATACAAAGCAGTACATTACTTCTTTCCAGTTGGGCTGACCCATTTTGCAGCTTCTAGCAGATGAATATACTTCACCTGCAAAAAAAAAAAACAACATATTTTGTCTCCTCAGAGAAAATAAATTTATCAATAATGAAGCAATATTATGATCAACTACAGTTTCATATGACTCAATTTGTAGAAGGAAGGTTACAATTTTAAATGGATTTCTGTGTGGAGAAAATTTAAAGAAAGAGTTGTTCAGAAAACCTATTACATAATGCTCCCCAAAATTTCTAACTTGAATGTTGTCTCTGAGAAGTTAGAAATGTGGTCAACATGGTGTTCAACATAATCATGAACTAAGGCTTCTGGAAGACTATAATGTGGTTATTCAAGAATGCCAGTGTCAGATTTTATCTCATCTGTAACTGTCATATTTATTTTCAATTAATTTAAGAAAGTGAAATACATTTAGGAAACAAGGAAAGTTGAGTTTATCAGAACTGAATCTGATACGTTAATAGTGTAAGTAATAAAATGAGGAATATTAACTACAGTCAATCGCTATCATCATACTGCAGTACAATGAGGATCACCTAGACACCATGCAATTCTTAGAGCTTAATTTTTTTTTTTTTTAACATGTTTAGTGTATTTCAGGAAGTCAACATTGTAATAATTTTCTAAAATAAGCTGGGGGGGGGGGGGGAGGGAGGAGTGATAGAGAGGAGTTGGTGGGGGCAAGCAAGAAAGAATTCTGCCATCATGCCCTCTTATGCCAAGCCTCTAGACACAAAGATGTCAAAAAGGATGGTTCTTACTGATTTAATACAATGAATATATAGAGAAGAAAATAAAACAGAATAGAGAAAAAGTCCCAGAACTTGTAATCAATATTAATATGGGGGGAGGGGGCTGGGAGAGAAAAAAATGAACAGATCCAAAGCAATATTTTAAAATAAGGTCACTAAGATATATTTTATGCATATTTCATCATTAACTGATATGAATATACACCCAAAAAACCTACTAAGAATTTAATATTATAAAACTCTAAAAATTGCATGGTATGTTCTAACTGCTTTCAATTGTCAAGTGAGATGTGGACAGTGAGATAGGTCTGAAAGCATACACAGATTTTTTTTTTTTTGTCATTGTAATATATTTGCAATTATAACATTACCTAAATTCAGCTTATATATCAACAAACATAGGAGCCAAACAGGCCTTTCCTTTTAGTTACATTGCAGTGATATGGTCATAATTGACATTTTTGTCACGTTGCTGCGTAAGTCCCAGTTTGTGCTGCATAAATGCACAGAAATTCAGCTGCATTTCACTGTTCTCTTCACCTACCTGCCATTTTACTTTCTGTTCTCTTCCACTCTGTCTCTTCCCTCCAGTCTTTCATTGAGAATTCAGTATTACTTCTGCTTGTTGATAGGAAAAGGAGGCTATAGTGTCTGCAGACTTCATGGTCCTGAACAAAAATCAGCAAAATTGCAATCAACATCCAGATAAGGTCCTCTAATTTTGTTCTGAATATGAAGTATAGTTTAAATCACAACACTGCTAACGCTGAAGTTAAAAAAAAAAAAGAAAAAAAAAACCCACACTAAAACACACAACCCTCAAAACAAAACCAAAAAATGACAAGAAAAGCCCCACAATGAAACAGAATATGTGATGAAATGAAAGAATCAGATGTGATTTATGCTCTAATTTTTATAGAATAGATTTAAGATAGGACACATCAACCATATTAATATTCAAGTCTTTCCCTTTAAGTATCACACAGCCACTAATCAGAGCTGAAGGAGACTGAGCTTTTCTCACACTATTCATTCTCATTTTAAAATGACTTAATTTTGAACTATTTTATATTCAAAACACTTTTCTTTATCTGGCATGTAACCCCTATAGTTCAAGTAGTTAAACAAACAGCACCTAATTTGATATTCTATAAAATTAATTTCAATAGAGTGGCTGATAAAACCCAGAAAGGTTTTACTATTTTATAGGTATTTCTAAAGTTTGTCCCTCCAGAATTAAATCTTCATAGCAGCCACTTCATAAGCAAGATGCTTTTTTAATGAGGTGTAACTTACATACCCAGTAGAATGTATTTCACAATACACCTGGTTGTGCTATTAACATATAAGCATATCTTAAGAAAAAAATTAAAACAACACAATGAAAAGCAAAGATTTCATCAGAGAATTACAGATCAATCATGGTACCCAAACCAAATGGTGCTCCTGGCACCACAACGGTCATACACTGGTTCTGTTTAGCAGCAATGTTTGCCTTACACAGTTAGCACTTCTTACCCATCTGAAACTCTCAGCTCAGCTTTTGCTTTTACAACCAGACCTCTGAAGCTGCATCTACTGGATTTTTAAATCACCAACATTTATTGATTCCCTTGTAATTTAGGTTTAGGGTTTTTTTCTGATAATAAGATTCAGTTCATCTTGTCACACTTGAATTGCCCGTGATAATCCCTGCTTTCCCAGGCCAACACTGGTTGCAAAACAGAATTATTGAAATGCCAAGGAAGATTTTTTCCAAGTACTATTCAAACACCTGGACTAAGGATTTTTCCTTTTGAACATCATGCAGGAATTTAAAGCATCTAAGAAGGGAGACAAAACTTATTACAGCAACATGGAAAGGGACAATATGAGTATCTTAACTATTTTTAGAATTGAAAAGCTTGAGGACACATCCCCCCATCAGTTTCAGGCAGCTCTGCACAGGGCCAATGGGAGTGGTGCAAAGGGTCATTCTTCTGCCTTGACCACAGCAGCATTCCAAAAATACAGTTGCACATATGTGCAAGAGTACTCCCATCCATCAGCATTTGTTTTGTTCACTCAAATGACTCAGCAATGTCCTGCTGCATTCAAAATATCAGGAGGGCACAGAAAGAGAAAAGCCTGGGCTGATGTTACCAGTGAACAGAGCCTCTGAGGATGGAGATGGCCATGAGAGCAGTTCAAACTAAACCTCTTGCCACCTTCAGCAGTGTCTAAGCAAAATCCTCCTACCCACTCAGTTCAGAAAAAGCAGAGGAAACTCACGACAGTGAGATAGGAGGAGACTGAGGAAAGTATGTTTATAGACAATAAGCGCGTACGGCACTTACAGTAAGAGCACTAATGGACCCCCAGAATAGGTACCAGTGCAGAGAGAAGTAGAAGGGCCAGCTCGTCTCTGAACTACCCTTCCAGATGCATTAAATCTAATTGAATACATTAGTCACAACACTTTTGTCTGTATTTATTTCTGGTTCCACTTATACAAAAAGCTATGTTCTCATGGCAGGAATCTCTGCCTCCCCACTTTTCCATATTACCTGTCAAATCACACACAGGCTTCACTATGGCAAAAGGTAATGGGCAGTGAGGTCCTTCCAAATCTGGACAAGAGACAAAGAGAATCTTCTGTGACTCCCTATTTTCTCAGGATGGTCCATAGTATTGCCATTTTAACAGAAGTCCTTGACGTATATGTCTTCTCTCTTGAAACCCACATATTCCACCCACATTCTCTCCTTTTTGCTAAGCCTGCTTGGCCAGAGAGCACAGCTCTTCATGAAGCCCCTTACACTGTAGGCGGACAGCAGCAATCACAGAACATATTGCAGAGATTAAATGAAACTTGAGGAAAATAAATCTTTTCTCTCTGATCTTCTAAAAGAAGTAAGAATTCAGAAGGGAGGAAAATGGTGATAGGAATAAGAGCACTTAGTGCTTTTTGAGCATGTGTTCTACCATGTTTCCAGCTTAGAGCAATCCAGTCATTGTACTTTTCACTTAAGCTGCAAAAGCTGTATATCGGCTGTACTCACTTTGTCCCATGATTTTGGATACTGGTAACTTTCCTTTCAAAAGCCTGAAATCAGTGCTCTGTAGAGCCTTTCTCACATCAATGGGAATAAATTTTTTTAGGGGGTATAATGAATTTCAGAAGAGACTTCCCTAACAGCCCACACTGCTGTCCATCTTAAGTACATTCCTGTGATTCCATGCAGAAAAGCAGTAATGAAAGGCCAAGTTTTCCAACAATACCTTGTTTCTTCCATGTAGAAGCCCCCCCCCCCCCCCCCCCCCGCCTGTTGAGGAAACATTGCTTTTTTGAGAAACAGTTCCTGCAACCTTCAGTTTCTCCAACCTTCAGTTTCTCATGTCTTTGCTGTACCAACACTGTCTCTTGTGAGAAGTGTCTCCCACTGAGTCACTTTTCTCATGATATTTTGCTCCCTTACAGACTGTCTATTAAATTGTCAGCTGTCACAGAGGAGCAACTTTGTGAACAGTTGTAATAACAAAATCTCTCCAATAGCAGTGTTCCCTCCATATGCATACCAGTGGGGTTTATTTATGCTCATAAAAATTGTTGGAGCTTTCTTGTATATTTTCCACAGAAACTGGGAAGATACATATCATCTAATCCAATTTAAAAAAAAAAACCAAACAAAAACAAAAACTCTTCATAAACTGTTTCCTACCCCTTATGGTTTGACTGCTGTTATTTATGCTGCTTTATACTCCTCATCAAGGTGGTCTAACCCTGTCTGTGCCATTGAGCTGGTGCCAGATACCTGTACAAGTGACACACAGAGGCACATCACAGCAACCTCCCCTCAACTGTGTGCTGCACTGATTAATGGGGATTGGTGCCCAAACATGCGTAAGAGGCTTGAGAAGCATCTGATAGCTGTTAGATTTCACTAAGCTTAGGTGTTGACACTTCCCACCCACCTTCCTCACCTGTGCAAGACCAGAGCGGGGAAGTGAGGCAGGGTGGTTAGACCACATTGACAAGATAAACAGACGCCCTTGAAAACACCACAGTCCTATTGATGTCAAAAAGCAATGGATTGGGTCCCTGTCAGACACAGAAAGCAGACATCTGCTTCACTGCAAATGCAAAGAGGAATTCATTAAATCAAGCATAGTCTTATTCCAAACCAAACACTATTAACATTTGAAGTGCTTAAAATTTTTAACTAATGTAAATTCTCTTCAAAGTCTCTTGATTTCCTGTGTTAAATAATGATAAATGTTCAAATCATGAATTTTATGATTTCTTATTATTTTATTGTTTAATTTTGTTGAGGCTTCTTGATACTTCCCCTGCGCTGCTCCCCCCTCCCTGTTCTATGCATTTCTCTCCCCCGCTGTGTGCATCTGCTGTGTCTCTCTCACTTGCTCTCTCCCTGCTGTGTACATCCACTATTCCTCCCCACCACTCCTATATGCATGTTTGCCATCTATCTCTCTCCCCCTCCTGCTGTGTGTATTCACTGCCTCTCCCCCTCCCCCAGCACATGCATCCATCGTGCATCTTCCTCTGCTTCTGCTGTGCACGAGTCCTTTCTCAGTAACTCCTACAGGCATTCAAGCACAACCTCCGTCTGCCTGTCCTTCCTCTTCTCTTTTTTTCAGCTCCTCTTTGCATATCTCTTATCCCTGCTTATCTTTATCCTTTTCTTCCTTCTGTCTTTTTGATATTCTGATTCCTTTTCTCTCCTTATCTGCACCACCCTTCCCTCGGCTTCCCCTTTGTACCATTTCTCTCCAATTCTCTGCGATCTGCTCTTGCAAATTGATTCTATGGGTAAAATGTTCTGCTTGCGCTGCAGAGGTGTGCAAACCTGCATTGCAAACCATCTAGCACTGTGTCAAATCTAATGGCAGCCAGCTTAATTTGCAGAGTAATTCTTCCTTCCTACCAACAGACACACAGGGTAGTCTCCCAAAAGACTTTCCCTACCCTTTTTTCCTCATATTTCTGCACTACTGGGTTTATTTCCATGTAAAGCAAAGTAGTTAAGGTATCTCAGTGCATAACTGTTAGGTTCATACTGGCAAAAGGAAAGGATCTGTTACAACACCAAGCCTAGCTATTGCAGTTAGGGTCATGACAAACTAAATATATTAATTATTACAAAATAGCTGTGGATGCTTATTGGCCTTGTGAAAGAGCAATCAGTAATGCGTAAAACAACACAAAACACTAGAAACTTGGTTATCTCTGCTTCCCTTCTCCTTGCCAGAAGGACCAGTGGTCATCACAAGTCAAGAGGAGCAGAATATTACAGGCATGGGCTCTGGCCACGCAAGCTTAGTCCCAGGCAACCCTGGAGACCCTGTAAGGTTAGATGTCCCTGAGGTGGCCAGGCTGAGATGGATGACTTTTAAAAGACAGAGAGCATCTCCTAGGCTGATGAACATTTGCTGGTTGGTGACTGCTTCAAGCTGCTGCTCATGACTGGTGTAGCAAGTCACAAGACAAACACTCTTGGCACAAGCAAGACTCCCCTATCTCCTGAATGCTCAGTTCTTTCAGCCCCCTGAAAAATGACAAAGGCACTTCCCATAACAACTGTTCACAAAGTTGCTCCTCTGCGACTGAGCTGACAATTTAATAGACAGTCTATAAGAGGACAAAATAGCATGGGAAAAGTGACTCAACGGGAGACACATCAAGAAGGTATTCTTCGTTATGTTATTCCACATATCTGCAATATGTTAAATCTAGAAGCACTAACCAAACAGTAACACAGACTGGCTTTTGAAAAGGCATATATTCATGTTACAGGCATGCACAAACATCCCGCACACCTAAGTCTTACTAAGGTTTTTCAGATCATCATCTACTTAAAAATAGATTGGAACTAGAGTGCTCCCACCTATCAGTTCTGACCGTAAACTTGGCAAAATAGTTCCTACTCCAAAATGTGCAGCCAGTTCTGTAGTTTTTTTGTCAAAGTCTTCTGTTATTGTGGTACTTTACCAGATTGCAAGTACTTCCAGAGCCACTGACAAATTTTATTGAACCATATGTGAGTTGTTAAGATTGTCAGTAAAGCACTCCCTGATATTAAATTCAATTTACTTTTCTTCCATCACAGACAGCACTGCTAATCTTCCTGTTTTTAAAATGAGGCAGAACTTTATATTAAAATTCATAATCACACCTGCTTTACATTTTGTATTAAATAAGTACGTTCTGTTTTAAGAGTGCATGATCAATGTCATTTTAGTAGGAGGAAATTTTGGCAGTTGCACAGAAAAAAGGGATGAAGGATTTAGTGCTTCAAAAATGACCTGGGATTGAGAAATAAGCTCAGTTGCTGAATACCTCTGTGAAAGTGATCAACGCAAAAATGGGTAACATTGCCACTGACATTTTCATCACACAGTTTGAGTGTTGACACTCCAAAGAGATAATAATAATGGTGCAAAAGATCAAAGTTCCTGTCGCAGGCTTTCTGCACTTTCAAGGAGATGATGGTACATCAATTTATACCTGGTTCAGTATTTAGAAATGTTCTTTTTCTTTCTTTATTCAAAGAACTTTAAGACTCATCTACATGACTCTGTGCTAATGAATGGATTCTACAAAGAAACACAAATTGGGCAGGTCCATACCTATATATGAAAGCTTATAAAGTGAACTAGGATATTTCTAATGAAAAGAACTTTATAAACATGAACAAACAGTGGGAAAATATAAGGGATATTCTTTTCCACATAAAAATACCTGTAATATTTTTGTTACCTTCCTAAAGTTAAAAATGACATTTGTATTTTAAAGAATAAGTCACCACCATATCCCAACCAGACTAAAAGTAATTTTTTCTTGGCCATCTAGAAATAGGTCAAACCAGTTCGAATTTCCTGCCCCTTTTGCCAAACAAACGTTCTTTATTTGAGAATAAATTTCCATGCCTTGACGAAATAAGCTGCTCACAGGAGAGTGATCTAACAAAAATGACTGAGGCTCAGGATATGAATGTAGAACTGATTGCTTGACCTGCTCTGTAACACAGCTCGTATCATGCATGTGCACCTGAATAGCTATTATGATTTGCACATCTTCTGTCTGAATGACTGCCATCCTATCTGTAATAACTTTACAAGTTAAATCACCATCTGTTTCACAGGCTTTCTAATGTTTGTATCTCCCTTTTCTGTCTGTGCTAGTTTTGGCTAGGGTAGAGTTCAGAAAAGAACAAAACTGTTTTCCTGTATTTTATGAGAAGAAGTATCCCTGCACTCAGCTGGAGAGCTAAACTAATGTAACTTAACTATCTCTATCAAACCAAGACATGGGTTTTAGCATTCAGAGGAAATGAAATGAAAACCAAGACCCTGTTGCCCCTATAGACAGCAAAATAGACCAAGAAACACATTACATATTTTCTTTCCTCTTTCCATCCTATCTGGTAAAGCTTCTTAAACATTAATGTAAGAGGTGATAATGAGTGTACATGAAACAGATCTCTGACATGTACCAACAGAAATGATACACTATTTATAAGGATACCATGTAGGTCCTAGGAAGCCGTTTCAATGCTGCTATTCAAGTCTTCATTATTAAAAAAAAAAATAAACAAAAACAAAAAACAAATAAAACATAAACAAAAAAAAAAACAAGCAAACAAAAAAACACAAAAAAAAAACAAACACCAAAACCAAAACCAAACCAACTCACACATCAACACACAGGAAGCCAAACCTCCCTCTTCCAAACCTAAATAAAAAACAAATCAAACAAACAAACAAAAAAAAGTCCAAAACTCAACAAAGCCACAATGACCTAACCTGGTCTACAAAACTCAGGGAAACAGAACATATGCCCTCCACCATCAGGGGAACCCGTAATCTCATTCCTTACATTTTTACTATGCAATTACAAAAGCAGACAATGCTGGCATCTGCTGCGTGTAGCTCAGAGATGATACTGTGCAGGTCAGAGATTTACAAAGGTCTGGCAGGAAGGGGCTCAAAGGTAACCTTTACAAAACATACCCCGATGTGGATTTGCAGAAGCATTCTGGCACAGTCAGAATTGCTATTCAGCTCCCAACAGTCCAGATTAAAAAGTCAGAGTAGAGATCATAGTGACTACTTATAATATCTTTCACACTGGACAAGATTAAGGTTAATCAGTTTGTCTCTCCCTGTGCCTCTCCTGGACACAGTCAGAATCTTTGGGGTTTCGTTAATGCTGAAAAAAAGTGTTACTCAATTAAAATGACAAATAGGCATTAGAAACTGACCACTTACAAAAGGAGCTTCTGCTATGCTTCTGTATGCTGCTCTATTATTCAGTTTTACTGACAAAAAGAAAAATTACTTTCCACTAGTTGTTTGTCATAGTCTGCTCTCTTCCCTCCCCATGACAAGCAGTTCAGAGAGTTAGCAACACGGTGCCATCTATCAGGAAGCACAGAAGCAGAACAGTTGTGAAGTCATTTTTTCTAACACACATACACCCTTAGTCTTCCCCTCCCTCTCTCTCACATACACACCTTTTCTCTCCACACCACAGTTTTACCCTCTTCAAACTGATAAAGAGCCCTCAGAGCATTTAGTTTACAAGTTAGAGATGTAGCCTTAATGGTCATTACTATAACACTGAATTCTGCTGTCAGAAGAGCCAACAGCCCAGGAAACCCTTGCCTGATCCCAAACATCACACAGCAAAACCACAGAACATCATGTTAATGACAAGGAGTCATCCTGTGAGCACACAGGTTCCTTCCCTTGCCCCAGGGCAGGGTTAGTTACACCAGCCCTTTATGCAGCCAAAGGCTATCTAACCTTTTATTAAAGGACGTCCAGTAGCAACATCTTCACACCCTCCCTTTGCACACATAACTATCCAGCAATAGTAACCTCTAGATTGCGTCAATTTTACTGTGGCCATTAACCAAAAATGCTTCCAAGGAGCCAAGCAAGAGCTAAAGCTTTCAGAAGTCCCATTGGCAGCAGTTGCAGAAGTTACCTGCACAGAATGGAGGGTACAAGATGGGTATTAGTTCAGAGCAAATTTTTACCAAAATGGTTGAAAAAAGCAAACATACAAACAACAACAACCACTCAGGGAAAAGGGAAAATAGCGTAACTCTGAAGTTTCTCCGTCCGTTACTACAAGAAAATGGGAGGAGTTATGCTACTTTACAAAGTTGCAGACCATTCTCAATGGAGAGTTCCTTGGGAATTTGAAACCAAAACAGCTCCCACACTGCAATTCCAGGATGAAAAGCAGGGCCCTGCAAGCTTTGAGATGTTAACCTCTCTTATTTTCAATTGCAGCACTACTAGCAGGGAGGGTATCTTGGGCATACAGACTTTTATCAGCTCCAAATAGAAGTTCCAAATATTCAAGAAACTGGATGCTGGCAGTTTTATACTGTCTTCTCATTGCAAAAGGAAAGAATTCATGTACAAAGACACTGTCTTCTTGCTATTAAAGCAAGCAACAGCTGAAAAACTCTGCTGTGTGAAGCATCTCTACTCATCTTCCTTGTAATCACCTTCAAAAGTCACCACAGATTTTGAAGTACAGGGCACTGAAACAAATGTTCAGTGCCTTTTAAAGTGTCCAGAAATTAATGAGCTGCCAGACTCATCAATTTCTAGAAATCAAGGTGACAGAACTATCAAAGACCCAGAGAAGTAACCACTGCGTTTTCTTGCCTGACCTTCTGTGATGATGTGCAGAGGAATGCAGGAGCCACAGGCCTTATTAGAGGGAAAGAGTGCTTTGTTCTTGTAGCTTTCAAAACAAGGTAGAATGATCTTTTCCAATGCAGCTGAAGCAATTCTATCACCAGTGTCATTTTTTTTCTGATGTCTAAGCTGCCTTCTTCAGAACCAGTTCTCTCCATAAACACAAAGAGCTGGCCGAAAGACAGTATGTGGGTAGCTGGGCGTTCATCCACAAACCCAGTAGCAATCCTTGTTAAAGGAAAAATGTACACTAGAAACCAACAGTGTCATTACTGTTTATTTGCTGACAGACATAAGCCCAGATAAGGGGGGCAGCTTAAGCACACGGTCCAGGTCTCTTGCAAGGATAAGAAGCCCACTGCTTGGAAGGAGACAATGTGTTTTGGAAAACCAGACTCCCTAAAACCTGGATTCTGCTTTTTTGGCACTCAAGTGTCCTGACTGATTATTCCAGCTCATTTTCACAGTCCCATTTGACAGACTTTGTCAGAAACCCACTCTGCCCTTCCACCTTCTCCCTCACTTCAGTTTTGGCCTTTTACTCCTCTTTTGTTTGGTTATCCCTTCCACCCCCCTTCCTTTTGTTTCTCTGACATAAAAATAGAGAGAGAGATGACAGGTGACCTGAGGAAAGGATCAATCTAGACACTGAGAGAAAAGAGGCCCAACATGGTTGTCTGTAGATTACACAAATAGGGTGATGTATATATAGGATGATCTATAGGTGCTAAGTGCCCTGACTACCTGTCCTGCAACAGAAGAACAGTTCAACAATAATTATTCTGAGGGAAATACACATACGACAGCCAAGCACAAATATGCATGAAATAATTCAAGTGCAGGTTATCTGATAAAAACTCATTAGTTTTACCTATTAAAAACAAAAAAAAGAAAAATAAAAAACAAAAAAGCAAGCTCCTAATGAACCTTCTATCTTATATGAAAATTTTAAGAAAATGTTGCTCAATTCTTACACCAGGCATGTCCAGCTACAATACCCAAATAATGTAATGCTTAATCTATGATCAGACTGTCTGGAGGTAGGCTTTTGCTTTAAGCCTAATTTAAGCTATTTTAAATTTTAAACAAGAAACAGACAGTCAGGGAATTAGTATTGACATATTTTTCTTCCCAAGATCAGTAAACTAAACAATCTCCAGAAGGAAATTAACAAAATAATATCTTTTATGAAAAACAAAAACAAAAAACCACAAACCAACAAACAAAAAAAAAAAAAACCCAGGTTTGTAAAACAGACACCTAATATAAATACAAGAATAGTTATGGTTAAGACTGCAACTTAAAAATGAGCTATAGCAAGGAAAATTAGAGCTACAATATCAGCTGTCTTTTTAATTAAAGTATTTTTCCTCTTAAAAGACATTTCAGTAGGACAAAAGAACTGCATTCTGTTCTCAATTGCTTGACATAACCTGTCAATTCACAGTGAGAAAATGAAATTGTATCTATAAATGCTGAAACACTGGGCCATTTATTAATCAGTCCGGTTTTTGAACTGAGTTTCCTACTAATACATTATGAAATCTAAATATTTTTTACATGGAGAAGCACATATGAAGTCAGTAGCAAACACACTGCAATAGCAAGTCAACAGCAAAAACAGTTAGTGCATTTATATATAGTACAAACTGCAGCAGAAATTAAAGTAGCAGATGCACAGAGCAGCAACAGTAAAACAGTGCAAGGTGTTGAAAATCCTAAGAAACAAAGAATCTTACAGATGCACAAGATCTACTGTGTTGAATTCCAATCTTCTTGTATGTATCTACACATCTTAACCCTGTTATGAAAACCACAACTTTTTAAATAATATTACACATACACTATGCCTATTCCTTTTTACCTCCACCTAGATTCATACAGGTACAGCACTCTCCATACTGACAATTATAGCTCATACTCATTTGCTGCTTTTTCTGCATACTTACATTAATTTTGTATTTCATTCATTATAGGGTTTATTTTACTTTATTGACAAAGGGCCAAAATCCTTAAAGTTGTGTTTGAAGTGTCATGCTGAGCAAGATGACACTTCACGGCGCACATGCCCAGTTGCATGCTGTCCCCTACTCCTACAACTCCTGTTGTACCAGCAACCATCTACTTCTCCCTTAGGTTTATTAGACATGCCATGGAGGGTCCCTTCCAGCTACGTCATAAGACAATCCTGTTTCTGTGTAGATTGCCTGGTAAAATGGGAGAAAGTGATCTGTTTTACATGCTTACTTGCTTAGTTTCTCAAAGATCAGCCAACCAGTCACCTTTTAAGGATACTGGGTGATTTTTTGCTTTCCAAATCAACAGCTAAGCATGACTGTAGACAATGCTGAAGCCAAGGAACATACCAGTTTCAGAGTTAGCCAGTAGCCCTTTACAAATCTCTTTCCCAGAATATCATGACTCCCAGATCCTGGCTCCAAACTGACCCTACTGTCAAAACACCTTTAAAAGGAGAGCTGCAGTTTGCTTCTCCCAGCCTGACACATAGTGCTTGTGAGGTATCCAGGCAGCAACTTCAATTAAATTTAATTTCAGCAGGAAAGACCTCTCAAGTGTAACAAAGAAGATATTACAATACCTACACTTAATCCTTTTTACCAGGTTGCCCTACAATGCTCTGGGTCTATGACATGGAGTAAGAAGTGACTGCATGAAATTTTCAGGGGATGCAAAAGCATTTAACACCTTAAGTAAAAAGTAAAAGAGACAGTCCACCATAGCATTATTGAGGCAAACAGCCATACTCGTTCCTTAAAGAGAAAGAAATCCCTTTGCTAAGCAACCCCCTCATTTTGCAATGCCCTCACCCTAGTGAGGATCTTTATTACCCCCGCCCCCCCTTCCCTCTACAATTGCATTTTTCCTCAAAAGCAAACACCTCCTGATGCCACCTTCCCTCTGGACATGGGGAGACAATGGCTTTTTTGTCTGAGATGTGGCAGATGGCACCCTCAGAGCTGAGATGCCCAAGAATCCTCTCCTTGTGGTTGCCATGGCTCATTAAAGCAGGCAATAGCAATGCCAGTGCTTGAGGACTGTCTTTTTTTCTGCAGCAGCAGCAAAGGCATTTCAAAGGAACAGCCATTAATAGCAGATTTCTTGATTCACCCTGACTGGCTGTTAGGAGCCCTGAAGAATTGATGCCACAACCATGGAGACAGATCCAGAGAGCATCACGTGTCTCCAGTCTGTGGCTTTTCCAGAAATGTCAATGATCACAACATCTGAGAAGCAGGAAAGAAATGTTGAAGCTGGAAGAGTATAAAAAAGGGAAGGAGCTTTCCTTAACTCCCTCTACATCAGGTAATTGCCTAGGCATATAACACTGAGGTCACGTAGAAAATTACACTATCGTACCATACATTATGAACATTACTTGACGCTTAAAAAAAACAACCTCGTAACAAACCAGAATTTGTGTATGTATCTTCTTATAAATACACCATTATTTACTCAACTTCTGAACTGTATGTAAAGAGGTACATATACCTCAACTTACCAAAGCAAGCACAATAAACAACCTAAGTATGTTTAAAACTGTATTCACCTCTGACTTCTTTACTTATGATTAACATGCTAATTTATATTGATTGATACTAGTTTTGTGATGGCAAGATTCAAAACTTCCAACTTTGGGGGAAAAAAGACACACCCCACCCCACCCCCAAAATAAAAACAAACCCTAAAACCTTCAGAAAGACTTTTTTCTTTTTATTCTCTAATAAATAGATAACTTTTCATTTTGTACTGCCTGTAGGCTTGGATAGTCAACATCGATTCAAGGTTTTATGTATTTCATTGTATAACAGACAAGCACAAGATCTTTCGCTCCTTTCTCTGCTCTTACTGATACTAGATCTAACAGATCGCATAATCCCAGACCTTAAACCCTTCAACACTGCACATGTATAGTTTTGCACTGCCTCTTAAGCAAGCCTTCGGTTATACAGCTCTCCTAGTCCTTAACTTCATCAAAAGACAGTAAATCTAAATAATTCTATTGACTTGAGCGATCAATTTGGGGATTCAATGCATTTTTGGATGAGGGCCCGAGGGGGGACAGTGGGAAGAAGGAAAGGGGTACAAGGGAACCTGGGAACCACAGTACTTACTACAGCAATACCACATCAGAAAGCACCACAAGCAGGAATTACAAAGCTCTGGGGACCCTTTTTGCACATGTACAAGGAACGTGCTTTAAATAAAAGAAAAGCTGAATGCCAAAATGCCTAGAGGGTCAGACAGGCTCTTTGTGAACTTCCAGACAGAACCAAGACACTGGAAAAACAGTCAAGTGCCACTGTGGATCTCGCTGTCAGTTATTAGGTAAAGAAATAATATGACCTGCACTGCAGAAAAGGCCTTGCTTCAGAATGGATATAGTAGTTCTGAGTATATATGTGTGTCTGTAGACAAACCATCTCTCAGCTTGTTAACAGAGGGTTATGTGTCCTGGCAAGTCTCGTGAGACTGTATTGCACAGACCGAAAACATCTTTGTAGCAGTTTCAGCTAATAGGCCTTTCTGCTTCCTAATGGACCCAAATATGTCTTTTGTGATACGAGCCTCTTGCTTTTAGATAACCAAAGCTTGGCAAGTGACTTATCTTCAAAACATCAGCATAGATTATTTGTATGTGCCCATTACAGGACAGCAGTCAATACAGGCTTTCTCAAATCAGAATAGATCTCGGGAGAAGTTACATCAAACTACAGAAGTTCAATACCAAACTACAGAACAAATAGCTGGATCCAGTAATCACCTGAATGGTCCAATTACCAATGGTCCAAAAGTGCAATTACCAAGGCTGTTACAGCATACTTAGCATCCTTCATACCTCCTTCACAAATGACAAAAGGAGTTAACATTATTCTAAGCAACATTATTTCGCAGTCTCTCTGTAAGCAAAAGGATAATAATCATAATAATAATAAAAAATTCAGCCATAATTCAAAGAAAAATAAAAGGGGGGAGGGATAGGGTCGACGACAAAAACAACACACCAAGCCACCAAACCAGTTTACATATATATAGCTTATATCTAAGAAAGGGTTGGGGGGGGGGGGGGAACTGCACTTTGACTTATTTTGTAATAAATAATGGGAGCACAGGTATGTTTATGTTCACAATTAAAAAGCCCCAAGAAAATCTTCTCTGCTGGCATTTTGGATAAAATTTTAGCAGACTCTCCAGTCTGCCTAATTGCTATGATACCGTACGCAGCCTGCCTCAAAGCACAGAACATATGGCATCCTCAAACGATCTGATATCATTTTTTCTTTTAAAACGTAGAAGTCGGTCATTGTTACCCCTCTGTGGAATTACTCAAACAGCTGCTACCTTCCAACTAAGAGGTAAGAAAATCTTTGCCTTTTTTGCTGCTGTTAATTTCACTGACACACTTCTGTCATATAATGAGAGTCGGTAATACGGCTATAATGCATTTTAATGTTGCATATTTGATCCGTGGTGTAAACAACACTTTGTTGAAGACTGACATCTACAAAAGGATGCTTTTCATGTTGCTTGCAAAGAAATACAAATCATGAGGTACACGCTTTAAACTGCAAGAAATTCATTTGATAACTAAAGCTATATGAATGATGATACACCGTTGATGTTCACTACTACAATCACAAATGTGACACTTGAACCCACTCATAATGCATAAAATGTATTAGTTTTAGAAATATTTTCAACTCTTTATCACCAAATAGATTATTCCTTTTTAAATTGTCCTTTACTTACAGAATAATGATTTGCTAAGATGTACTTTTAGTTTATAATTGGAAAGTAGATGTGTCTAATGATACCTTACTCAATCTACATACAGCAGGGTTATGAATTTCTGGTTTCTGAGCTCTCATCTTCCATGGTTCACAGATCCCATCTCTCCTTGATCATCAGGGTATCTCCCCAAATTGAACTTTTTTTTTTTCCTTTCTATTCTTTCAAACTGACAAATTTTTCATTCTTTATCAGAAGATTAATGAAATAATAACTAAAGTGAGAAGAAGAACACACCACCAAAAGATACAATGATAAATGACTAAAAAAACCCACAAAGTAGAGGGGAAAAAATAGAAATGAGAAAGGGAGATGATCAGATCATGATCATACACTATAGGAACCACACATGAACATCACATCTCCCACATGTGATGGGGAAAAGGGGGGCAGGCAGAAAAGGTGCCCGAAATATTTTTACAATTGAGTCATAGGGACATTCTCATAGGGATCATCCTGGATCCAGCAAGAGAGTTGACCAAGCTTTGTTTTCCTTTTTTTTTTTTTTTTTTCTCCTTTTGAGTTTTGGTTGTAACTCACAGTTTTAGCTAACAGATATAACCTTTTCTTCCAGTAGAAGAACACTAACGGAAAACAGTCAACAGTTAGAAGTTTCCAGAACCAGCAGATGACAAACATTTTTATAGCCTAAAGACTGCAGTTGTATTACAATTTATTAATAAATAATTTAATCTATTATAGAAAAAGTGCATAAAGTCCCTCCTGATAGTTCAAAGGCTCATATTAAACCATATTTTCAAAATCTTATGAACTCCAACACACCTGTATAGAAGAACAACCTATTCTGAAAAAAAACCCTATCATTTTACTATACATTAAGTGCCATCAGTATATTATTGGCCCTGTAATAAATAGAATTAACCAGGAAATAAATTACTGAAGAAAACTAACTACGTAAAAGATATAAAATGACCCAATAAGGGAAGAAATCACAAGGCATCCAATCCACAATATACATTAAAAGTCTTTGAAGTTTAATAACAGATAGCTCATAACAGACAGATCAGCAATGGCTTTGGTTTAATATAATTACCTGCCCCCCACCCCAGCTTCAGACTGAATGGGAGAAGCAGAGAACATACAAGTTCAATGTGTAACATGTTAAACATAACTTTCAACAATTTCAGAAACATCAGTAATTTAAAGAATTTATTAGAATTTATACTGTGGGATAGGTCCTTTCATGTTTAGGTCCTGCTCAAAACTCAAAAATATAAAACACTCAAAAAAATAGATATATAAAAGAAAATCATTGTGATGTGATTGAGCGTTCTTCCTAGACTTTTACAGCTTCTCCCAATCCTATGCTCTCATAGAAAGACATACATCATCTTTTCTATCAAAACTGTCTTCTTTTTACCATGGTTCCCTCCCTCAAAAATATTTCTATTAAGGTTTTCTTCTACTTTTATCAATGTAGGGGATTGTTAAGAATATAAAAATCTTTTCACTGGGATCTAAGTTACCTTGAGAACAGATATGCCATTTTTGCCAAGACATAAAACAGGCATCTCTCAATTATTTCAAATTTCAGGATTTAGAAGGGATAGTTGGATACATGCACATGCATATTTACATTACACTCATCGTATGGTAAGAATATATTCTTGTCTATAAAGCCCACCATAAGCTTGGAAAAAAATTACCAGTGAGGTGACACTGTCATTCTCTTGTGGCACAGCCAAAAAAGTTCCAAATAATTATAATCAGTTTACAATTTTCCCTGTTGGAAGTCAAGAGTTTCCATGGTGCAGAGAGAGAGATTTTCTTGTCAAATCATCTGTGAGATCTATTTGAAAGAAGCTTTACTACATACTTTTCCAAGCCTTATTTGCACTTAAGCCTGGTAGTGTAGGGAAACAAAAAACATTTAAACAGTAATACTTGAGATAGTCTGTCTGCTTATTAGATCCTGCAAGTTAACTGAAACTTTACAAAAAGTAACCACAGTGCATCTATGCGGCACTTGGAATTAAGAGCTGTATAACAAACAAAGTTTATCAATCATTAACTTCAATGCCTTCAATGTGAGCTCTATAGCAAAAAACCTCTTACAGGTAGCACATGATTACATCTCAAAGCCTGCACAAAAATCAAACGGAAGAAATAAGCACACATGCATAGGAATGACATCCCCATCCCTTAAATGTTCTCTTCCACCCTATGAGGACCTGCTAGATTTCGATCTCTTCTGCAGAAACCATACTTTTCATTTTCCACCTGCTTCTAAGTAGCATAAGGAACGCCTCCTCAGAAACAGTGTCCTCTATTTAAGAAAATAAACGAACAAACAAGCAAATAAATAAATCTATCTGAAGTTGTTTGACAACTGAACAACCAAATAGTCAAAACCAAAAAGCTCCAGGCTCCTCCAGCAGTCGCATCAGGCTGGGAGGGGGGAGAATTTCAACACTTCAACACCCAGTTCAAAAGCCAAATCCTTGGTTTCTCCAGTAGGTGAGTGATAGCCTTTCATTGCTAATGACACTGTAACGGCCCTTTCACACCTTTGTGAACTTTCTTCATTAAGAGCCAGCAACCTGCTAAACAAATGGATGATCTACTTCAGTGACTCTCAGAGCAGGGGACAGTTCTTTCAGCAATGCCAGCTGAAGCAGCTTCATCCCCCTCCAAAATCCTTTCCCTGCTTCCCACCCCCTCTTCTGCATTGCCATCTCAGTTAAACATCCTTTATTGCCATATATCCATATATGGTATTTCACAAGACAAAAAAACCCTCCGAATTATGATTTTTTTAATCATTACAGATCGATTTTTCAGCCACTTCTGTATTAATAAGTGAGCACTGTGTAGTTAAGACTGTAGTTCCAAACACAGTTTAATGAACTAAAAAAAAAAACAAAAAGGAAAAAGGGGAAAAAGAAAAAGCAGAAAACCCACCCTTACATGTATGACTTATTTCAAAACACAACATTCAGCAAGGAAGAAGACAGAAGGATAGGACTCAACTATCCGTTTATACGGCTGTGAGACTGCAGCACAGAACTTCAGCCTGCTCTGATCGCATGTGGATTGCAGTCGGTACTCCTCAAGGCATCACCCACAGCTTCCCAGGTTATGCACAGAGAGAAGGGAAAAGCTAACACCTCCCTTTTTCACATATGGTGCTAGCATATGCTAAGCAGACAACAGAACTGTAGAGCTGCAGACAGGAAACCAAAAACCTCTGCTTCAACCCACAGAATGAACAGGGGCAATTCCAGCAGTTAAATACCAGCAGTATGTCAAAATACGGTAGACTGAGCCCGTGGTAAAAGAAGCTAAAGATTTAAGTGATGGTCATCTGGTTGACAGCCTGAAGGTTACACTGTCAGAGCACTTAGAGGTAGAATTACACAGAGATGACAAAATAACTGGTCTTTGGTCTCTATTAGGGGAGGAGGATAGAAGGAAAGCCGATGCCAGTTAAGATAAAACCACATAAAATTCTTAAACCTAGATTATAACACTGGAATATTAGAAAATAAGTGCTTTTGATCTGTATTTCTGAGGAACAAAATAACAAAGGAGAGTTCTAGACTGGATCATCGCATTGGTACCTAATATTAATAAGCAAACCATTTCTGATCTTCATTTTTTTTTGGCTTAAAGATTTCAACTGCTGGTTTAATTTCTTCCCCAGTAGGAAGAAGTATTCCACTGTTCATTTAGTGAGATGGCAAATGATATTTACTGTCATATTACTGAACTCTGTATTTTTACCATGGGGGGTGAAAACCATTTAAAAACTGCCTAGTACAGTTCAGACCACTGTGAGTTTTTATTGGCTTCTCTCAGAGACAGCACATTTGCACCCAAAGAATATATTCTCACTATACAGGCATAGCTTAAAGTTTTTGGCTCCAGCACACTGTGTGAGAAGACACCGATTTTGTGTGCTCAAATCACAGCTGTATGCCTGGTTATCTGCAATCAGGAAATCAGGCAGGTAGCAAAGACTCTTAAGTGCTGTGCCAAACCAGAGTACCTGATAGACATAGCTATCATCACCCTGCCCCATACTGACATGTCAGCTGTCTTAAGCATCTGCTGAGGAATAACCAGGTTCCTTTTGATGCTGATCAAATAGCTCATAGTCACTGACAGGGCTGGTCCCTTCTTGGTGCTCCTCAGCTCCCAGAAATGCAATTAGGATCTCTTCTTGGCCCAGTCCTCTGAAGTAAGCTGGTTCATGCTGTTAAATCAAGAGAAAGCAATTCACCACTTCCCCCTCCCCCCGGCTTCTTTCCATAGCCTTTCTAACAGTGGATGATTCATCAAGGATCAGATGAGCCCTGCCAGCAAGGACACAATGCCTGGTGAGAGACCTAGGATGAAAAACCACTTTCAGCAGCAGCAAGCCATTAGATCACTTCGGTAACTTTGTGTAATCTCAGCCTATGCCCAAAGGATCAGTGATTATGTTATTACCTGTGGCCAGAGAAGAGGTGGAAATGTCAAGGAATAGAATTGATAGAACCTTTTTACCCAGACTTTCACAGCAACAGTGAAGCATTAATTTTGCCCATCTTTTGCATAAGCAGACACAAAAGTGCTTTTTTATAGCTACAGACTAACACTCAAATTTAAAAGCACTACAGAGACACTTTAGTAGAGGCACTAATTTGACAACTTTAGAAGCAGCAAGTGGGTTCAGAAGCAGAGAAAGATCTCAAACTATATTACTAACTTGGCTTGAAAGTTAAAGAAAAAAAGGAAAAGCAGTCTGTGAGATGCCAAAAAAAACACAACTGATCTAAGCTAAACTTGGAAGTCCATTCTAGTTGTACAGAAAGCTAAGAGTAACTTTACCTCAATCCACTGATATAGCCTGTTCACCCAAAGGAAGCAGAAAGTTTTGAAGCCCTGAGTCTGCTAAACCAGGGGTCCAACCACAAAGCAGCTTAGAAAGCAAAAGGACTAAACAAACTGGCTGTACACCTTGCTTCAAAAGATGTATGTTTCAGGCTTCACAAATATCATGGTCTTTACATTAGAAGCAGTTCTGCTTAGAGAAATCACCAGGCCACCTAGCTCAAAGCCTCAAGTAAAATAAATAAATAAATATCGTACCTTTTAAAAACAAGAACAATCACAGTGTAAGATCTCATGGAGTTAAGAATCCTGCCAAAGATCATCTTTCAGGGCTTAAACAACAGGTCAGGGAAGATATATATCAGCAAAGATCTCACCGGGTGTGCAACTTTGTTTGTGGTGCCATGTCTTGAAATGCACTTTGCATATGGATTATGAAAAACTGGCACCAGGGGTGGGATTCTGTGTTTACTGCCTCTGGAGGATCCGTAAGTTCTTAATGAAAATACAGTGTTTGTTAGAAATTAAGCACAAAGATCCTTCAGCTCACCTCAGGATCTTATGCAGAATGGCAGTTTCTTTCTTGCACCATTAATTAGCATTAGCAATAAAAGGTAACACATCTCATTAAATACGATGTTCTGCCATAGCTGTCTAATAATTTCATCATTTTCAAACTGTATTCTCTACAAAAAGCCTACAAAGATTTTTGCACAGGGATAACTTGCAGCTGTGTATATAATATCAATAAATGATATAACAAAACCCAACAAAATCCAGCTCACTTGCTTTTAGTTTTCCCTCATTATTCTTAGTAGGACAAACTTTGTTGCTTGTCTTTGTAGGGCTGGGTTAGGGGTTTTTTGTTGGTTGGTTGATTTTTTTGGGTGGGAGGTTTGGGTTTTTTGGGGGGAGGGGCATGTTGGGTTTGGTTTTTTTAATGAACTAAAGTATCCAGATGCAATCATGACTTCACAAAATGAACACATTTAATGATGAATAAAGTATTTTGCAGGATTGCATATCAAAGTAGAATTACTTTTAAAATCAAAGTCATGTCATGATCATTCTCTGTAAATATATGTGACTACCAGAAAGCCATGCTTCTATTCAGCAGAAACATAAGGCAACTAGCTTTGCTATACCATGATGATGCCAAATAGCGAATATTAAAAAACAGGAAAAAAATCATATTAAGGGAATACTGAGAACAGTCTGGCAGAAAAGGTGGAGACAACTGATGGGGACAAGGAGAAAAGGAAAATTTACTAACTTAATTTTCCCGTTCAACCCAAAATCTATGGTAGTAATAATAAATCCAGACAAAACTGAGTGTATTCAGATACCTTAAATAATAATATACTAAATAATAAAAAGGTAAATCAAATTTATATGTGATATCAATATCATAAACTGAACTGGAACTGTGATAAACTCGAAAGTAATAAATTCAGCATCAGCAGTCCACAGAAAAGTGTGTATATACACTGTGCATACACCTCTTATTACTGTTTTCATCACTAAACAAATTCTTGCCCAGTTATATGTAGCTACTAGTCCCAGTTGCTACTGAAAATCCACACATCATCAATCAAGCTCAACTGCTCCCCCAGAATGTATTATTGGAAGGTCAGTCTAATACTGGATAGCCAAGGTAGTGTTGATGAGAGTAAGATTATAAAGTTTGACATTTTTATACTAAATCAATTCTGAGTTATGTTTTTTTCTTCCCAGAGCGATAAACTACCACTGCTTCAATCACTGCACAAAACAGCCTGGGCAGTTATCCTCACATTTTCCACAAAGAATCTGTGTCTTTCCATAGAGTACACACAGCCCATTCTGTGCAGAAACTTCCCACACACTACAGTTTGCAAGTGGAATAAATCAACCTCAAGTTTAAGCTGTTACATAAAGTAAGGATCACCGCAGCATTCGGCCATTACTACCATTCCTTAGTACAAAAAAGCAGTAATCCTACTACAAGACTTTTCAAATATAAAATCACTAATGTCCCTGTAAGAAAAGTATTAACACTTTACTAGAGAAACAAAACAAGCTCCAACCAACATGAAAATTTCTCTGTAGGTCTACCGGAACGTATAGTTTAACTCAGCCTTCTCTGTGGCAAACTGCTATCGCATCAATTATGTTTACACTTGACCTGTTATTGTGTACCACGGGTCCATGCCACCTCCCATCTCAGCTGGAAGGTCAAGGAACAGTTGAGAAATGATGAAGAGCAGCTTTTTGAACCACCTCTCAGGACAGACTAGCATTTGTAGTCTGACTGAGAACTGCAAGAGATATCCTAACAGCCCAGCTGCAGCTAGGGCTTGTGTTGCCTTGCAACCATTCACAACAGGAAGACCACAGAAACTTCACAATCAAATGCTACAACTCAGCTGGGATGCCATAGCTAAGAAACAAGCACTAGACACTAGACCTAAATGACATTCAGTGTATATTCAGCCATGAGATCAGGTCCCTGTTCTGTTACCTCCACCCCACTGCTCTGCTCCAGGATATGCATGTTCTGGGGACACCCAAATCAATACAAGACATGACAGGACCCAAGATCTCCATATAAGCACAGCCAGTGCTCATATCCCTCCTTTCACATGCAGTTTACTAAATCAGTGTGTGGATGCACTAAATTAGAGAGAAGAATAAAAAAATGTTGAACAAACAATTTTATTTTTTTTTAATACCACATACAGAATATTCTGTCAAATTGTGGTCTGTCAAATGTAGTTTCAGTTATCTATTTACAATATGAAATAATCCTCCAATGAAAGAAAAAAGCTTTAGCTGAAGGAATATCACAGAAACCTACAATGATTCTGAAAGAAAAAAAAAAATTTTACAAAATATATATACTACTGAGCCCAAGGCACATCAACATCAGCTAAAGTAAAGGAAGGACTCCAGTGATGACCTGAAAGGACTATAATTAACAGGATGAAGAAAGTGATTACTCAAATGTACTCTGAAAGAACTGATCTTTATATGACATTCTCCAGGAGACAGTGCCAAAAACAAATAAAGAAACAAACAAAAAGCATGCTTAAAACAGATAGATGCCTCAAGTCAAAGCGTAAAATGGGATGATCAAAACATTGAGTTTCTGTTAGCAGAAGTCACGTATTTTGGGGAAGAGGGAGGAGGAGCCGGGGTGGGGGAGAAAATCTTCTCTAGTTATCTGAATACTAGAAACCTCTGATTTAAGAGAAAAATTTACTCTGACAGCCAAGACAACCATACTGCCTTGACTTCCATGAATATAGCTTCTTCCTGATGGAATGTCACAGAACTTCTGAAAGCCTCTTGGTAAAACTGGAATTCCTAAGGCTCTCAGGCTGCCTGATACATCACAGGGAGCATCGGGAGATCATAATTAAGATGAAGTGCCGATGATCTCTAAGGTCCATTCCAACCCAAACCATTCTATGATTCGATAACCTTCAGGCACTGAGCAAAGTCAAGGGAGACCACAGCGCACAGGTTGTCAACCATACACTACAGCAAAGCACATGCTCTAGCAAAAGTCTACTAAAACTAAAACATCTGCACTTCTCTGAGCTAGCATTTTCCAATTAAAATTTACTTCCTTCAGCTTTCAGTGGAATATTAAAAGAATTACAAACAGCAGGAAAATGAGAAATTCAAAGTCACTGAACTATTCAATGGAAGGGCCAGGAATAAAGCTCTGTAGTCCCTGCCATCTGTAGTTGTGGTCTGTTATCACAAAATTCTCCTCTAAGACTTCCACCTCCTGCTTTATTCAGACTCTCATAATACCTTAGCTTTCCACGTGGACACGTAAGATTGGAGAGCTGGCCTTGCCGGGTAAAAGACGGAGAACACTTTGTTTCATTTTACTGGGCAGTTTCTCAGCTGGGTTAGTCCCTTAATTTGGTCAGTGCACTAATCATACCAGTGCTTCTGTCAATACAGCTGAATGGTTGACAGTGGGAATGGGCATCAGGGAGCATCATCAATCTGATCCTGCCAGAACATTTTACAGTATCAAACCACAATCTTTTCATTAAATTAATTAATCTTGATTTAATTAACGAGTGAATTAAATAGCACTCTTTCAGAGATGGAAACTCATGTTGTCAGTAAGATACCAGACTCATGGCAAGCTCAGATCCTAATGTGCTACATCTGCTCTTCAGTAGACACTGTAGGCAAACACTAGAAATACTTAACAAGGTCAGAATCTGTCAGTGCCATGAGGTCTTAGAAACATTTTACATCACTGTAACAGAAGCCCTCAGAATGCCTGATGGGAAATAAAAACTTGCATACTACCTCCGCCTGCTGTAGCTACACTACCTTCTAGGTCTAGAGCTAAGTGGCTACTGTTAGCTAAGGAGAGATACGGACATGTACTCTTGTGCAGGATGAATGTACCACTGGCAGTTTCAAACAGCCTCAAGTCTGCTTTCTATAGTTAGTCAAGAGGTGGAAATATGTTTTTGAAATTTAAGCTAATTATTAATATTTTTTGAGAACAGTAATAGTACAATTATTCGGTGTTACATGTGGTAGATTGCCTCAGGTGAAAGGAAGCATGTATCCATATATTAAGTCTGTGGATTCTCTTTAACATATTTTACATTATGTTTCCCTTTTACTTCTTTGCAATGCTTTGCTTGGGGAACACTATAATACATCACTGACTACCTTTTATGCTTCTGCAAGTACTCATATCCTCAGTCTTAACTCTTCATTAGGATGACTGTCAGCTGTTTGTTTGGGGGACAGAGTTTTTAAACGAGAAATAAAATGTATCAAAATGATCTCACATTTCAAAACTACATGAGTAGTATAACTAAGGTAATCACTTCTCAGACAGTGAGAAATACCACTAGGCAAAAGGATACAATGCTGATAGATTATGTGTTGATTTACATGAATGTCAACATATTGGGAAGCATTACAAACCATTTAATCTACCATCAGAGTAGAGAACATTTAGGAATGAAAAAAAGACCAATAGTGCTTCATACACAATTTGGCTTGAGGGACCAGATGTATTATAGCTTCCATATGTCCCAGCCTACTAAATGCGTTTTTAATGGTGAGCTCTTGCAGAGCAAAATCTGCACAGTAGCTTGGGTAGTCAGTCAAAAAACAAAAATCATTTCATCCAGATTTGCCCTGAACTTTATTTCAATGATGCTTCTGCATGCTCTGGGAGCCCCACAGGGGTCACAGAAGGGACTGAAGCATCACAGTGCTCTTTCCTAACATAAACCATAATAAGCCTTTCTGGATATTGTACAATGTCAGGGATATTAAATATAGATTATTGTTCTTATGACTCAGTATCACAGGCCATACTGACTAAATATATTGAAAGTTTCCACAGATAGGGGAACACATACCAATCTGTGATAGTGATAGATCATTAGTACTGGAGCACTTCTGTGTATCAAAACAAAACTGTTCCAAGCAATTGTCTCTCCAACAACAATGCTCTGGTGCTGCAGCTCCCTCAGGCCTTTCAAATTCTGAACAATTTTTCTTGTTTGGTACTGATTCTAAAGGCCCCAGAGATCCCCAGTGGAATCAAAACCAGCAGTTTTCATTGTTTCATTGTACAAGCAGAAGCTCAAGATAAATAAGGCACAGAAAATTCATACCTGAAAATTACTTTTGTCAAGAGGACTAAAGGGCTAAGCAAGGGTTACTTAGTGCAACCCAACTTGCCATTTGGCAGACACCGGTATTAGGATCCCTTCTCTGGGTTCCATGACATGTATTGTTCACTGAGCAACAGAATAAACCCCAAGATTTGTAGGTTAATTAGCATTCCTTTAAAAAATTATACAATGCTTCAGTGACTGAAAGGCCAAACTTCTATTTTTACAAAAATTACACAGACGCATAGGATCTCAACTGTAATTGAAGTCTGGTAGGAATTAAGAGTTAAGAAACACTATCATGCAGAATACCTGAATGGGTTATTAACAGCCAGCTGAGATACTATAAGCTCCTACATGCACTTTGCTGAGCCTGTAGTGCAAAGTCAATGCACTCGGACAAATTACTTCAGACATTCTACACGCTAACAGTGCATGTAACTTGATTGCATAGAATAGTATTTTTACATGTCTAAAAATATGAGTTCAAGATATAAGTTATTGCTAAGTCATGTAAGAGCAATTTTAAATACAGAAAAATGTTCAGACAGAAGTTTCAGTGAACTGTTTTTTCTACTAGAAAAAAAAAAAAGATTAAATTAGAATACATGAAGGGGTAATTCTGCTGTAACCTCTCAGAAGAAACAGATCCAACTCATGTGCTTATAGCACCTAATATGATTAATTGTATGGACAAGTTTTCTGAACTTCCAAGGCAACCTGGATATTCCTAAATTGACAGCCTGCAAAAGCAGTTTCAGGAAAGGAACAGATTTTCACCTTAGTGGTCATAGCTTAGCAAACAGATCAAATTTCATTGCAAGCCACAGAAAAATTTCCCTACTTTTTGAATGACAAAGATGGTCCCCTCCCCCCCACACCCCACTGCATCTACCATCTGCAACAAAACTCCATCTGAAGTACCTTAAAAAACATTCAGCCTCTGATCATTACTTTCCTGCTCTTCGAATCCTGTAGAGAGCAATCATTGTATTACTGTTAAAGACGGCGAGTTATCAAACAAATACCTTCTAAAAAAATTCATATGCGTTATTTTATACTCAGAAAAACAAGCTTCTTCAAACTCACAAGGAAAATGAAATAGTTCCAGGTACGACGTTTAAATCACCTCCTAGATTTACAAGACGCTTCATACAGACTTACACTACTATCTACAAGATTTATTGCAAATGATTTAATGTTACTAAGATGCCTCTTTATTCTGTAATTTGCTCTATGCTGGAGACACTTTCACCCATTTGGACCTGCAGAGTTCTTTGTTTGTGCAAGGATGTGCTTGCATTGAACAGATTGAATGATGAAGGTATCAGTTAGCCAAAAATAAGTAAAGCAAACAACCCCCCCAAAATTTTAGTTTTCAATAGTTGCCAGTTAGACATCCTGAAAATCAAAATTCAACGTCAAGTCACTCTTAATCTAAACAGCACAAGGAATATGGGAAGGGAGATCATTTTGAGGGGTTTGAATGTTGAGGGTTTTTTTGCTTGTTACTGCAACTCAGGTATGATCTTGGAGAAAAAGAACAGAAAAAACTCTCAACACACCTGCTTCAGAGCTAATCAGAAAATTTCATGTTAAAGTCTCATTACTCTTCATTTCTCTCCACATTAAGCATGAACTTATGTTTCCTCTGATGAGTATGTTTACTAGAAATTAGAAAAAGTAAAATTTTGATGAAAGACAGACTTTGCACCTGGCACACTCTCCCAAAGCATCACATCTGTCAGACACAGGTTACTTACTACAGTGTTGCATCAAATGTCTTGCCCTAGTAACCAGTTACTGCCTTTCTTCCCTCTTCTATCAACCGTAGCTGATTAGTTCAATTATTATTAAAACCTTCACATCCACCAGATCTTAAACATTTAAATATGTGAAAGATGACTCTCCAGAATGCCTTTTGTTTTTCAATGAAACTATAAACAGTGAAATAATTTTGCAGTAGCTTGGGCTTCCTACAAGCACTGAATCAGACCACAATTGCTCTAGCACAATTGCGAAACAAATACTCTGTAACAGTACCTTTAAAACTGGATAAGAGATTTTTCTGTATGTAGCATGACAGGCACAGCACCTCAGTTGTTAAAGGCCAAAGCCATATGCCATTGCATGGCATATTTATTATACTTAATTTTGCAGTCTCTGAAACCAGGTATAGGGGTCTGCACCATCTACAGAAAAACACCTTATGCAATGAGGCATGGCTTCTAGATACGTAGTTAGTACTTGCAAACAGCAAAATTTCTTTACAGGCATAAAAGCTTTTTGTGTACTCACAAAACTTACTTTACTGGCTGAAACCAGCTCCCTGGAAATTACAGAACATGCTCTGCACCCAGAGTCCCACACTGAAATCAGCAGCCAGTGGTTTCACTCTTCCTGACCATGGGAGAGCAAGTAGAGAGGTGTGCAAAGCTTAAAGGGCTTAAGCCATGATAATGAGCTTGGCATCTGGAGAGACCTGGGACTTCTAAGTTCCCTCTTCTGCAATTCCTACTAATGAAAGCTTTAGGAATTTGGTGTTTCTTCAACCTAGCAGCAAAGGCACAGTTCAAAAGTGCTAAGTCATGAACTAGCCAGATCCTGGTATTTTTTTACTTTGCACTTACAGTATACTGTAATAGCATTCCTGTAACATTTTTGGAAGCACTTTAACTTCCCCAGATTTGAAGAGGTCTGAGGAACATCATTTCACAGTTTATTTTTTCTTCTTTTTATTCCTGTATTTTTGAAAAGCTTATGAAAACAAAACAACAACAACAACAAAAAATAAAAACAAAACCAAACCCAAACATATGCAGTTCGCCTTTGTAAGCCAGCAACAGGAAACAGTGTTTAAAACTGTATTAAAACATACCTTTATTTCACCTAGCTGGTAAACCATATTCTCATACGGAAAAGGCACAGCAAGTACCTTTTATACCCATTATTCGCTTATATTTGGAAATGCTGCTTTTTCTTTAATGAGTTTTTCTGCCTTAGAGAGAAGGTTGAAAAGACTGAGGCACAATTAGTTTTTGATGTCACATGATGCTCTGACAGAAGGTCAATTACAAAACCAAGGTAGATCACATCACTTTGTGGCCATTTGATGAAGCAGGACTAATGTTTGTATTTTATTAGTTAAACTCTACATTACTTATTAGGAAACTATACATTCTGCAGAACATGCATCCTGTTAAGAGTGCCAACAGTTAAGGCATAATAGGCAATGGGACACTGACCTTTACCTCATTTTGATTCTCCAAAGTATCACCCAAGATTCTTAGGGACAAGCAAATTAGATCTCCTTCATTCTAAATGAAATGTTTATAACATAACTACTACCCACTTAGGATATGTACTAGATATGAAATCCCCTACTCCATCGCAAAAGACCTAAATGAGATCCACCATGTACCCTGGGTGACGTGTGCCTCCTGTCTCCAGTCACATTTCCTTTTTCATCTCAGGATGTTTTTCTGTATATCCTCGTCAAACGATGAATTTTATACTCAATTATGGTGAAAAAACAGGTTTTTTTTTCTATATTCTAAAGGAAAGTATTTGTGTCTCTGCACAGTAAAGGTTCACACTCATTCAAACACGAAACAAGGAGTTATTCATGACTTTCGTCCCCCCCTGCTGGTCTCTAACAACAGAAGAGCACTTGAGGTAAAAACATAAGTTATAGAGAACAGAAGGACAGCAAATAAGGTTATTATTTACAACATCAGATAGAAAACCTGGTAAGTAAGAACAAAATGTTAGGAATCTTCAGCTTAAGTTGTGTATCTACTGGTAGCAGAGCAGAATAACTTTTGTGAAGAAAAATCATGCTATTCCTACCCTTTGGTTCCTGAAAATTCACCAGAACACCAGAAAAAGGAGAATGGATTGATATCAAGTTTCCAAACAGCCTTTGACAAAGTTCCATGTAGAAGACTTAAGAAAACTAAATCATCACTATGTGTAACAATAAAATCACATGCCATCGTAGAAAATAGCCAAGGCACTGAAAACCATAAGCTGTTAAGTTTGTCATTCTTTTTTCCTTTCTTTTAAACTATCACCTAAATCTACCACACAAAACAAAATTTACAAAACAAAAATACTGTCAGTGACATATGCCTGAAAATTTCTTTCAAGCATTTTGCTTAAAGAGGTTTACAAAATAAAGACTTCAAGAGCCTTTGATATTAAAAACTGAACAAAACATTTTTAGTCATAAAAAGATTTTTGCCTTCAGTAAGCTGTGATTATCAGAAAGCAGACAAAGCAAGCATATATTAGCAAGTATAAATAGCAGCACCACACCAAAAAAATTACATATCCCTAACTGCCAAAGACATTCACTGTAAAATGGCAGTTTCTATGTCTGGACAGCTCAGGGCACCATCTGTACAAGCCATATAGTTAAATTTTCAAGCAGATACCTTCACACTCTATCTTGTGATGCCCTCACAGGTGCAAGAAGCTCCTCAAAAATATCTACAGAGCCAAGGGACTGTCCTCTTTTACTTTCTCTCTCAAAAGTCCTCAATGCCTGGACCCCCCCCATGGTAGAACCTTGCAGCCCAATGAAAGAACCCACACTAATTGTCTGCCAACACCACAAATCCTTGCATGACAGGATCAAGCAACAACAGAAATTTGATCCAGATTAAACATCAGCACACAATTTTGTTTTTCCCACATTAGCAAGATCACACAATATCAAGTTTCTTCTGGCTTTATATTAGCTCTGGCAGAAGAAATGAAACCTGCTCTGGCACGAGACTTGTCAAATGTAAAGCTAATCTAGAAAAGCTTTCTTAAAGCCGTATTTAAAACAAATGGTTTCATCACCACTGCCTATGACCCTCAGCAGTATCACTTCATGGCCTCCCTACCTTCTCCTCCTGTACAAAATGGTCGACTCCTCCTGTCTTTTAACCCTTCAAAGGGAATGTCTTTCTTTTCCTTCTGACATCATAAGAAGCTGCCTAAATATAGTCTAAAAGTTGGGATACTTAGCATTATAGCAATAAAAGAATCTCAAGACATTGCAATATACAAAACCATAAAGAAAACTGGGTTTTGTTGAAAGTAAAATCATTTATAATTTGAAAAATATGCTACCCTTCCTAGAGTAACACTAGGTAATGCATTAAATAATCTCATTACACTAATCGTCTTTGTACCATGTATGAGAGATCTGAAAACTGATCACCAAAACCAATCAGGAAATCATTCCACAAGCCTAAGCACACAATCTCCAAGAAAAGACTTTTTGACTTTCACTTCCTCTACAAAAGCCATGGTCAAATATTAAGAAGACAATAAGCTTTGCTTATCTTTCACTGCTATAATGTACAGTAAGTTTTAACTGAAACAAAATGACTTCTGATAATCAGGCAGATGTCATTTTTCCTCACTACCCTTAAGAGGAGTAGCTCTCTCTTCAAAAGAGGAGATAAATTTTCCTGCTGAACTTAACATATACATCATTCCTTCATTTTGGAGCATAAATAATTAGAGACTAGTATGTACGTTTTTAACTTTGTAATATAGCTTGTTTTCCCCTTCCATCAAGAAAAGGGAGAAAACTTGAAAACAAATAGGGGTAATACATTGGAGCTTAGGAACAAATAGTAACCACACAGCAAAATCTCTTGCTAGTTATCTAGGTTAGTGAAAGTAGAAGAGGCCCTGAAAAGCTGTAGAAAACATTTAAGAAAAAAGCTAGTTGACTTGACAACAGGATTTGACAACAGATGCAGAAAAGAGCATTTCATGCTGCATATTGATAGGCTCTTAAATAAACTACAGAACTAGTAAAGTAAAAAAAAAAAAAAAAAACCAAAAAAGGGGTTTGACAACAATAGTCAATAACAATACTGCCCATTTTCATTGTGATTATGATACAGAATTAAAACTATATCATGATGATGATATCTGCACAATTCATATTTTTTACTGATCCTCATTTCCACTTCTTCTGAGAAGTAAAATATAAGTGGTAGGAAATATAAAAAAGTATGGAAAGGCCAAAGAAAAGCAAATATCAATTACTCTGACATTTGAGGACAGTTAGATTTTTCAGGTTATAAATGGAAAAGCAACATGATACGAATAAGCGAATAAAAATGACACTATTTCCAGTGTCATTAGGCTGTACAGACCTTTACAGGGGACACGGCCCCCAGGCCATTGCAACAGAAGGGAACAGAATGATAGCACCATTGCTCACTTTTCCATTATGGAAGTCTGATACCCTCCTCTGAGAACTCCTGGTCTAATCCATCTAAGTAATTCCTGTTTCAGTTAATGTTTCACATAACTTACAGATATACACCTTAAGACATTTATCACATAAATTACATCATCTTAAAATGGCAACATGGCCAATTTAGTGTGCTGGAAAAAAAAAGAGAGAGTGAAAATATGAACTGATGACAGGGAAGAATCTGGTCACAAATTCAGTAGGTATTATATAGTTACTAGATAGTATTTGCAACCATGCTGTGAAAAGACAAGAAAAGACACAGATACCTGTAAGCCTGTATGTATCCACAAGCCTAACAAGTTTCATAATGCAACATTTTTTTCCTATCGGACAAAACCTGATGAAAGCCTAGTTCATGATTGCTGACATAAACCCCACTAAATTGCGGAAGAAGTGGTTTTAATACCACTTCTCAGCAAACAGATCATGATTATAGTGATGTGCATTGTCTAAAATAGAAAAGTATGTCAGGTTTTGTTCTGCAGCAGAACAAAACCTGTTTTGTCCTGTTTTGTCAAAGAATGTGCAAACAACCTGATTTAGAATAAAGATTTATACGGGTCAGAATGAATTCCAATATGTCCTCTGGTTCAAGAGGCTCTATGAATTTAAGACTGTCAGCAGACAGTCTGAACATTTTGAAAATGTTCCACGCATCCCACCCTTTCTATTTCAATATGGATAGGAGGCACGGGACTTAGTAACCCAGCTTCTCTAACCTTTCTTCGAATTAAAGACAATACATGTGGTGTTATTTTCAGAACTAAAGATTCCAACACAATTCTATAAAATCATAGAATAGTTAAGGTTGGAAAGGACATTAAGATCATCTCGTTCCAACCCCCCTGCCATGGGTGGGGACACCAAACACTAACCCCTGTCACCCAGACTCTGTCCAGCCCAGTCTTGAACACTGCCAGGGACGGGGCATTTTTTTTAAACCAAAGGTATGTTCCCTGTAAACAAATTAGCTGGCACAAAAGAAAACTGCTTTCTTGTGGACTTACATACAGAACTCTTCAAAATATTATTGAACATATATTGTTTTGTATTTATATAAATACCACCATTAAATTACTCTCCAATTTATTTTACAGAAAAGCTTAAACAATTTTGCTTACTTAAACTGCAAGTGAACTAGTCTTGCCCTCAGCATTTACCCTTCAAAACATTCCAGCCAATTTGAAAAGGAAACGTGGTGCAGAGGCGAGAAACAATACAAAAGAGCTCTTTCCGTGCAAGTAAATCCTACTTTCTTCTTCCATTCAAAAATAATGTCTCTAAAGATAAGTTCTTCAAAATGCACATGGCAAAACAGTGACACTTAACAGAACTTCTACAGTAAACTGATAACGTCTGTTGTTAAAGCAGTCAACTGGATTTATAGAGTCTAGGAAAATGCTTAAGCAAGAGGGATTAATTATTACTAAAGTGACTCCCAAGCCATTAAATTTTATCAAGTGCAATTTCTTGAATAGATAGCTCTTGACAGCTGACAAAATGTTAAGCTTTAAAAATATTACCAAGCCTAGAACTACCTACCTCCAGAGGATTTCGATTTTCTCACTAACATCCCTGTAAGGATGGCACTAACAGCTCCGTACTGATCATGTTCTTATTTTCAACAAATTATTAGTTCATAAAGGCAGAGGATATAATGCAGCAATGAAAGGAAACTTGAAGTAGAGTTTCAGAGTTAACAAAATGATCTGACAAACATTAAAATGTAATTTATCAGATTATCGCAACTCTCACAGTCCCCCCAGTTTGTTCCTGCTGAGTAATGACGACTGTCTGAAAGGTAACAGGAGTACAACAGCCTGATAATATTACAGCATGATCGCTGTGACAATGCTCCTGCGATTGCATTTTGCTTAGCTATTCAGTCATTCAGGTAGGGTGCTTAAGTAGACTGCTGACATGTAAAAACACTGCTTCTTTGAACATTGTAAGTGAAGCATTCATCCTGCAAATGTCATTGTTATTTTGATCATAGTGTTCATAAATTGGTGAAGGGCTAATGGAAGCTCCAAGTGAACACTATGCAATCCAAAACAAACAAAAATAAAGACTCTGAAATATTATCAGCCTTTTCCTGCACTGTATTAGAGCTGCAGCACAGCACAATATCCTGAGCTTTACCCAAACCATCATGCTAAAATAACAAATTATTCTGACTTCTCCCCAGTTTTACTCAACACACAATATGCTTCTCCTAAAATACAAAACACTACCTCCGCATCGAATTTTTTAGCAAGAGTCTGTCCCTATTCAAAAGGGAAATCAGTTTTAAAGCACCTTCCTCAAGGGAGAAATTTAGGAGGAAATTTTTCTACTAAAAGCTTTACAGACTTATATCTAAGACAAAATTTTATTCTGTATAACAGTATATTTCATTTATGCACATACATACTGATAAATCAAATATATCCAAAATTAAATGTCCTGAAGATGCATCCTTAACTGCCTTATTCATAACTGTCTTACTCATCAAACCTTTGTCTTCTACTTACTTTCTTTTTTTCTTTTTTTTAAGGGTTTACAGGGAAATTTCTCCTTACTTAAATCCTGCCAGAGACAGATTCATTTGTATTCACTTATGTTAACAAAATCCCTTTGGCTCAAGGTGCAGGCCAAGTTCAAATAAAATGTAACTTTAATTTAATTAAGTGTTACAGACCTTTTTGCTTGTTTTGGCTGAAAGATTTCCACTGAAACCATGGATGAGGATATTTTTCAGGCAGCAACAATGACTGGGTAAACATCTCTACTGCCTTGTAGCTGCTGCCTGGGAGATGGAGGCAGATATTGCTATAAATGTCCAATTCGTTTACTGAAGTTGCATTAGGAGGACAAAATTTGTGCACAACAAAATCTGATTCAATTTGCAATTTCTTTGAAAGTGCAATAGAAAGCACTTATTTAATACAGTGTTTGGAGTCTTGCTTCTTTTAAGGTACTATGCTCTGATTTTTCAACATCCACAACCAAACCTAATGTGAGTACCACCTCCTAAGTAGAGTGGAAGCAGTGACTGATGGCTTTTGACCAGAAGCCATTGCATTCCTGAATTGAAAATTAACAACAACAAAACCCCAAACCACTTTTAAGGCAGAGATTCAAAAAGAATGAAAGTACCAGTTATGAACTCTGTTCTTAGAATACGAGAGTGCTGCATCAGTAAAAGAGAGGTGGCTGAGACTAGAATTCATCACGTTAAGACATGACTATATGCATGTAATAGTATGCAGGTGAGAAGTAAAAGCAGATCACATAGAAAAAAAGCAGCATAAAAATAGACCATAAAAAGTCAATTAGTATCCCAAATACAGGAAAACCAGGTGGTGCAGGAACAGATTGATAATTATAAACTGCAAAAGAGAACATTAGGATAGCGAGATGATAACGCTGAATAGATGAGAAGGAAAACTATTAAACTTTCTGAAAAATGTTGCTGTTAAAAAAATAGCAAGTCAACAACAAAAGACAGAGGAAAACAAAAGAAGCTAAAAGGAAAACATCTGCAGTATGTTACAGAAACTTCTGTCTCCAGTTGAGTTAGCATTTCTTACACTTTTCTTATTCCACTTTTATAGTTTCTCAAGCTCACAGCATCACATACATGTAATTGTTTGCTCCAGTAAGGAGAGATAACGATCACACTTTGTACAATAATAACTACAGCTTAATTTTGTTTTTTATCCTCAGAAACCAGTGATGTTGATCACATACCTAACAACTCTCTTCACTGACAAAAAGGTACCTATGGATGTAGCATGACCACGCAGCCAAACTAGTCTAATGATTGCTTGCTGCCATTGCGGACTGTGCATCCAGCATTGGCATTTACCTACCCAGGGCATGACAAATTGAAAATAGTAAAAAACAAAAAAAAAAATTGAAAAAAAAATAATATCACCAGTACCATCTCTCACAAATTTAGTTCCCTCAAAACAGCAAACTATATCAGACAATTAAAAAAGCTAATCTAGAACATGAGATCAGACAACAGACTAGGAACAGGACTAGCACCCTGCCTCAGTGGCAAGAAATTAAGGTGGTTTAAATTAGCTAAGTCATAAAAGCACATTTCAAAATCCTGAGCATTTTCATTGCCAGCTGAGGATCTATCAATGAGATAGTCATAAATAGGAAATCAATTATAAGTTGAATAGCTTTCTGTAAGATCTTTGTCAAAATGCACCTTCTGGCAGGCGCTGAAACATTACCCATTTACACGTAATACTTTGAAATCCCCTGGACTAAGCAGTGGGTATATTCCTGGTGAGCATACCACAAATGAAGTTAAACTGGGCTGTGCACGTCTCATCTCTGACCATTTTCAGTACCACCAGCCTTCCCCATCCTAAACCTGACCATCACTTGATTCTTCCTGAAGCAAGCCCAAGGTCACTAACACCCACCTGGAACCCTTTGCATCTGGTAACTCTAGAAATAGCAGACCCTTAAAGGAGCTGAATCAGTACCTCTGTTTTTTAAAAGTCTTCTAAGAATTTATTCTCTGTATCCAGGTGGTCACACTTGAAATATGGCCAACCTTGCAGCCTCCACAGGAAGAGGATGAAGTAATTAGTTAAAGTGGCCAACAGACTTCCCGTTGGCTGCTTTCTCCTCTGGCCAGGAACAGCTCACAACAAAGTATCTTCCAAGCTTCAAAAGCAAGTTTATCCTCAGGCTGCTGTAACATTATCACATACAGAGTCATTGAGGGATCAGGTACTTGACAAACTCTTGCAACAAGTGGCTGTCCTTTGCTTCTTTTATAGCTTCCTTCACAGCTTTGGGCTGTAAACATTCCCTGAGAACTTGGATAATGGCACAAGTAGCATCTGCAGTAGGCTATGGTCAAACACCCAGGTGACAAACAGGATGTGACAAAAAATTCGTATTCTCTCACGTAGTAGCCCATCTAATACCAAAACTCTTGTGCACTTCCTATCTGCATCAGGCTGGGCAGGCAGTGAAAAAGAAACAATTCAGGGTCCTAAGGAGGCTTTTGACAGACAGTGTACTTAGGGCAAATGAACATCTGAAGTACAAATATTTTTATACTACCCCAAAATAGCTCAAAGTCTGTCTTCAGAAGTATCAATAACTAAGAGCAAAAGCCTCCAGAACATAAGAGCAGCTGACAAAAACCATCAGTGCTGTACAGCATTTGACAAGAAGTACAACAGCCAACCCGGAGCTCAGAGAACAGAAATCCACTACCCAGCCTGCAGTCACCCAGAGCTCACCCCTTAACCTGTAACCAAGCCTGACCACCCTCTGGCCTTGTCCCATGCAAAGTGAAAACCATTAGACACACAGACAAAAGTGTTCTCATCACCAGAGCTGGATATAAAACTTCTACAAAAGATTCAGTATTCACTTTATACTAACATTCCTACATGAAAAAACAAAAGCCTAGTAGCCTTTAAAGACAAAGGACGTTTTCTTCTCAGTTTTGAGACTGAAAGGCACGTAGAAAGGAATACTACAGAAGAAGTAGCACGCTTTTTTGAAAACCATTCCTGGTTTGAATAGACATTTATTTCAGAAATATAAACAAAAAGTTCATTTCATCTTTCTGGTGAATGAGAAAAGAGAAAACAGACTAATTGAAACCTTATTTGTGTTACAACTGTTAACAAAAAATACTTCTTTTCTTCCATTGTTAAGAAGCAAATAGTGACAATTTTTTTTTTTAGGTCATTCTTTGCTCATTTTTATTGGAAAAGAGGAAAGAAATTAGAGTGCAAAACAGAAAATAGGAAAAACAAAAGCAAAATGGCAATTTTCTGCTATTATCACAAAATTATAAAGAATAGTTTAAAGAAAGTCTTTGTATTAAAGACCACCAGGAAATGAAAAAAAAACCCAAACAATTGTATAATGATATCAACTAATCTCTTAAGATTCATAAATTAACTCAATACATTCATCCTCTCAGTATGAACCTATTCTGTTGCTGCTTCTTAATAACTATTATAATAAACATAATAAATTTAAGCAGATTTCAGCTAGAAAGCATGAGCATGCTCTACTGAATCTTCATTTTATATTTTTAGCTTTTGAGAATATTCAAACTTACGTCTTGAAATTTCTATATAAAGCATTTATTTTCCTTATAAGTGTAGCAAAACCAGAGATTTAGGGGCTAAAAAAACAAACCCCCTCACATTCTTCTTTCAGAAATTAAACCTCTCAGCCATTTGATTCTTTTTTATTTGCACCCCTCTTTTTTTTTCCCTTCCCTCTCCCCCCCCTTACCTTCCCTAGAGAGGCCTACTAGATATAAAGCTGCTATTGCTCTGTATGGAAATAGAATGTATTGAAAAGTAGACTGGAAATCATTTCTGTGCTATAGGATGGGGGGTTATTTCTAGACTGTAATATTTTAGCCTTAGTGTTTCATTAACATAGGTTTTTGCCTGCTTGCATTTCTAAAGTTCAGTTTTATTTTGGTTTGTCATTAAAATGAAGCACAGACCTTGCTTTTGTAGCCTAAAATACAGCCGAGTTGCAAAATGAGCTTCTGTTGACTTGCTAGTTGAAAGAAGCTTTGGGAACGTAACGTTTGCCTGTTTTGGGAGAGGTATAGCAGAGGTTTCTTTTGTTTGTCATCATTCACATGACAGACCTACACCCTCAAATAATTTAAATTTAGTGTGCCGCCAATGTAAGTTCACAATATTATAGTTTACAATTTTATTGCGTTCATTATTATGCCAAAATAGCTGTTTCTGTATAGGAAACTAACAGAAAGACATCCTTTCTAAAAACAAACCCTTTGATTCATCAATGTTTAACAATATTGAAATAGACATGTAGACTTTACCCAAATTTTAATAATATCAACTCTATTAAAATATAGTAATAGGCTTAAGCAAGAACTAAAACTTAAAGCAAGTCTCTTGCCACAGTTCTGAGCAACTGAGAAGAAAGCACTACATGAAAAACTTGCCATAAACCCTGGAACACATATTAACATCCCTAATTTACAGATAAGGAAATGATGCACAGATGTTATACCCAGAGAGGAACATGTACTTAACTGAGAATAAACATCCAGAATTAGCATGCTCACCTATGAACAGATACATTGCAGAGCTGCACTCAACCCACATCTGTGTAATTGCATCAGATATCTTGGTTAACAGGGTTGTTGCTAGTATTTCTAGGGATCTCATTCTCAATCAGTTCTCCATTAATTCAAGCCAACAATTTGACTTATGATGCTTTCAGGGAGAACTTGCTTGCCCTATTTGAACAGAGGTGTTTTTAGCTCACATAGAGTGGGCATTTTGCCTATGTAACTTCCTTGTTTTTGTTTGTCTCTCCTGGACCCATGTTATGGTGTCGGTGGATAAATGCTTCCTGTGTGTTATTGCAGCTGACAGAAAGATGATGATGGAAGGCAGCAGGGATGTTTTACAACATTTAATCCAGGCAGATTAGTGTTCTCTGGCACCAGCAGTAGTGACATTACAAACATTGACAAGGCAAACAAAACACCTACTGCATGATTCAGCCACTCCTGGCTCTTGGTTTTCAAAAACTTGGTTCAAGCCTTGTGCAAGATGACGGCTAGTGTGCTGGAATCACATAATTGTCCAGAAACAGCAAGAGCATCATGTAAGAAAAATTCCCATTCTTGAAACTGTATGAAAAACTTGCCATGACCCATGTTAGCAGAGGTATATAGCACACATCCAGTGCTAGCCTGTTCACTGTTAGGAAGTCAAGTGAGGAGATATGTAGTTTATTCTACAGCTATCCCACAGATACTGCTTATGTGAATATAATTATGCTGGCTGCCAAAGGCCTTCTGCACCTTTCTGAAGCCATCAATTGCACATGAATGCCAGCTACTTGCCAAAGACAAAAAGTAATAACACTCAAACTTTATGCCTGCATTGGTAGATCAGAAAGGAAGGGACATAAACATCAAAAGGTTTATGTCATCAACCAAAACAAAAAACCCCACACAAAGCTGGCAGTACCAGCTTACAGAGAAAACCTAGTACTTACCTGCTTTGTATTTTTGTTGGATAACATGGTAATTAGGCAGTGTCTTTTCCCCAGAATTGCAAGGGACCCTGCCTTGACCTATAATCATCCAACATCCACGAACAACTGCTGTTTTCCGTTTCTGTATTAACACTACAGCATCTGCCATTCTGCACAGTGCTGGAGGTCTGTGAAAGGTACTGTGCACACTAAATCCCTTTTTATTACTCTTCCAACAATTCCAAGGAGATAAAAAACATACCTGTTCTCTTTACACACCTTACTTCTCATTGCATGACAGTTCTTTCAGATTACAGATCATCCAACATTTTAAGATTTAACCAAAGATTTCCATAATCTCTATACACTCAGCCTCCACAATATTAAACTAAATCTGCTGTCTTAGATACAATTTTCTTCCTAATGAGTAACATCCAGAGCCCTCCAGATGCTATTTTAACAATAATTTAACATATTTCCAGCAATAAGGTTCATTCTATAATTATTTGCCATGAGTACCCTGTCATAGATACTCGGAATACTTTTGCTTTAAAGACATATGCATGTGCAAAGCACTTAGAAGTGATGATAATGCAATTCATTACTATTTAATTACAAATTAGCCTTAAGCTTTAACCAATGTTTATGTGGAAGAACTAACAATGTAGGAAAAAACATTTATCAGTCTACGTTTTCACCTTGCACTGGATTAACAAGAGACTCTCAACTCTTTCATTTTTTTTTCCTTTTCTTCTGTCATTTGCTTTCTGATTGTCATTTGCTTTGTGATTGTTCCTTTTTTTTCAGGCTGTATCTTTAGAAGATTTCTATTTTAGTATGTTCTTTATCTGCAGTAAGTCTCACTCCATCATTTCTAACCATGACTTTTCCCCTTCTGATCTGTGATTTCCTGACTTGCCATGCTAAAGTGTTTTACAAATGCAAATTTCTTTTTTCTCCATTAGCTAGGTACTGCTAAATTCTGTTATTAATCACCCACATAACAGCTGTTTTAGCAGTTTAAAATTCAAACTCTATCTGGAATCTACATCAAAAGAAGACAGCAAGGACAGTATATAATAACTGTTTCATCTTAGCACCATATTCTTTCTGCTACCTAGAAACTAATTAGCACAACATAATCACATATTTCCCGTCTAGTAAAGAAACAAGTTTCATAGGATAAAATCATTTGTATCATGAATCATTAGCCACTGCTTAATCATAGTTTGTATGTAATGAAGTGCTTTAGGTTGACCTCTGATACGCTACTCCTTATCTGAAGCAGTAAAATCACATAAGTTACATAAAAACTTGAGGCAATTTAAATTACTCATCTAAGTTGTAAGAAGTTGGGGATTTTTGTAGACATTTTTTAAAGTATAACATTGGTAAATGATCATTTCAAAGAACTTTTTTCTCAGAAAGACATAAAGGAATAAAATTCAGTTATAAAAATAAACTCACGGGTATTGTGTAGCTACCTCATTAAAAATTCAATGCACAACATGAACTTAATACTTAAGCAAAAGGTGCTTTACTTCAGGCAAGCCAAAATGCCTGTTTTTTCAAGCTGACATTTTGCATATGTATTCATGAAAATATTATGTTTACAAGCAACATTAATTCAGATAGGCCATGAAATACAGTGTCCTGACTCAAAAAATAGTTTTTAAACAGTCTAATTAATTGGTTATCACTGAATGTTGAGCCTCTGTGCCAAAAAACACTGCAAAAGTTGACAAGGCTTACAGCAAAGTAGCCTGGGAATAAAACCTGATATTCCTCTTCACAGTTCCCTGCTAATAAAAGCATTAACTTTAGAATAAGTATGACAGGAAGTGAGGACCTTCCGTTGCCTCTCTGATACACTGGTGGTGGCAAATGGGCAATTTCCATATATGTGACAATTTACTAGTGTTACAACACATACCCAAATGCCTGAAGGCACTGAAGTGCCAGTCAGGAGAGCAGGGACACTGGTGACATATGATTATAAAAGAAGCAGCAAAGGGAAAAGTTAAAGAAAAGCAAAACAAAACCAAACAACTGCACCCATGTACAACTCTGAATAAATGCTTCAGTGAAAGTTTCTTTGTAGAAGTGTTTTTAGAGGCACGATCTGAAATTTCATGTTCTCAGAGACACAATGCCATTCACTCTTATGAAATCTTAAACCAAAGCTGAAACTCTTCATTTCCCTGTGTCCATTCCTCCGAGTTCATAAATAGCTTGATTCATCCAGAATTAAATGCTCTGTGGCAAAAGTAAATAATCTTGTTACGAAAGGAGACAAATGTTTTAAGAGAAACCAAAAAAGTTTGCAAGACAGGGGGTTGGGCTCAGCCACTACCATATAAGAGTTCATGAATAATTCAAAATTACCTGTGCTTGCCTTACTGAAGAAAATACCACACGAAAGAGATCAGTTGTCCTCTTTGTTCATTATTTATCATACTGTAATATCTGGGAACCGTTTACATTTCTCTTTAAATGCACAACTCCAACTGTTATTAATGACACCAAATGATCTATACCACTACAATACACACTCTTGAATCTCTAGAAACACTGTCAAGAGTCCCTTTTTTAAGAAGCTACCTTTTTTTCTTATATTTCCAACTAGCAGTGTTAAAAGCAACATCTAATATTACTGTACGTAAAAGGAGGCACACTTACAACTTTTTAAGTATTTATCTAGCCTTTTCACTTTGTTCACTTCATCTGATTGGTAACTTGACTATAAATAGGTGGATTTTTGTTTTCAGGATAAACATCTAACCAAGTTCCAAACCTCTTCCCCAACTCAGAAGGTAACTGGGGGGTAAAAACCCACAGGAAAAAAAGGCAATAAACAGTAAAAGGGACAGTAAAAAACAGATGCAGTAATAACTACTTTGAAGTCATAATTCTTTAAAAATTTATAGGTTTCAAATTCATGAAATATTTCTTCTGCTCAGGAGCCAAGCAGACTACAAGCTGTTTGAAGAAATGGTTTTGGTTCCTTAAATTATATACATTAATTATATTCTGGGATGGGTGGGGGGAAAGAAATGGCATGTAGAGCCCTTTGCATATGCTTAAAGAGTTTTATGGTTTACAGGTCTTTAACGATCAATTACATTCTCTTCTAAAATTGCTCACTCTAGGCCACACACCTCTCAAACATACTTTTTCTTAGTGGGACATGTGTATCTGAGCATACTTCTTGTCACTTTCTGAACAGCTAATATGCTTTAGTGATTAACAATGGTCCATCCATCACATTTCCCTAGAACAGATATATCCACAGACCCAATGGCTGATGTATGATTCAAAAAGTAAATGTCTTTCCTCTGCACTTTCTAAAGCAAATGTCAGGTAGCTTTCACTGTTGTATGAAGCATATTGCTTCAGTACACAAATCCAACTTGCATATCTCTTCCAATATTCTTATTCCTTCATCCTTTTGGATGAAGCTGTGCTAAACAGAGCTATAAAAAACATGGGTATAGGTACACCCTGTGAAGAACACTAATAGCCACCTGCTTACTCAACTCGGTGCATGTGCAAGTGAGACATGTTTTACGTTCAACATACTTGGAATCCAGCTCTGAATGTTCCCAAAATTTCCGCATACATTTTTGACAAGCAAGAGGAGTATCCAAAACGTCTTGGCTCCCTGCCACCCCCCTACTTTCTACAGAGCAATTTTTGAGGAATCAGTTCTTATTCATTAAGTATTAGGACACAGAAAAAGCAGAAATTTGTGCTCTGAGGAATTTGGCAAATGATCAGTAAATATTTACCAGCTGCTCAGATCAGCTGGCTATTTTGAATTTAATCTAAGTATAATTAAACAAACAAACAATCAAGATATCAGGATTGCATTTAACAGTGTGGAATAAGACCATTCAAACATTCTTTTATTTTAAAGTTATACCAGCATTAATGACCATCAATGCAGATTCTTTCACTGCTAGACAAGTACGAGATTTTGGTTAACAACTACACCACAGTAGCTTCATAAATCATTGCCAGGTATTTGTAAAATGCCATCTGAGAAAAAAAAAATCAATCTGAAGAAGTTCACTGTCATAACAAAGTGGTTTGCCAAAGCAAACTTGTCTCCAAAGAAATAATGTTTTTGTTTAAATGTATATCGGTGCTTCATCTAGCAAACCATTCCTAAATGAGAACCATAGATTTTTGGCTTGCTTTCATAACTTGGGCTTTTGCCTGAACCGTTTTCTTTATTTTTTAGGAAAATCATTAAAGATTTTCTTCCTCCTTTTTTTTTTTTTTCTTTAAAGCATTTAAAATCCCAGTGCGAAATCTCAATTTGAAGGTTTTCAGAAGCAAATCATAAACTACTTGAAGGAGCAAGTGGGTTTGAGCTTTTCAACAAAGCACAATCTTTATCAAATTCATTCAGACACTGGAGTTAAATAGATGCTAGTAAAAGCAAAGCAGCATAAGGCGCCCTAATCCTTCTGCCAATTTCTCGGCTTTTGGTGTCTTGTCATTTCACTATTACCTATCCGCCTTGGAGGGGGAATTTTAAAAAAAAAAAGAAAAAAAAAACAAAGTGGTAAAAAAGGTATACCAAAAAAAGCACACCAGGATTCCTCTTGCTCTGGACATGAGCAACTGGTAAAACAAACAAAAGAAACCCACCCAATTCTCACCTGCCTTAGGTTAGCTTTACAAGAAATATAATCACTATTTTTATGAAATCTGAGTCTGCTGAAATGATAAAGATTAAAATATCTTTTCATAATTATGGAAATTCTAAACTTAACAAGCATATTTAAGTACAACTGGTACATAAATTATGCCTATGATTACAGATGTTAAATACTACAGTACAGGCCAAGAAATGGCACTTGTATTTCATGGCAGCTAAATTCCCAGCTCAGTAACCCATCACCTCTACAATCTTACAGCACAGCACTATGAAGGTTTCTCCTACACATGGAAAATTCAGAACCAGCCTGAGTTTGTATCATCTAACTTGCACTTTGGTTTTAGTTTGCTTCTTTACGACTTCTTTTGGTGAATCACTGCCTTTTAGAGATTTCCTGATTAAATGTAAGAAGATAAAAATAAAACCTATTTAAAATCTTCCTCCCCAAAATGCATGCACATTCATTTTCTTATTCTAATTATTGTTGTGATTATTATTAAGTTAACTAATTCCATACATGAGATTGGATGCTCTTTTCCTTTCCAGTCTTCAAAGAAATAAGCTCATGTCAGTGCCTAGAATCACCTTCAGTGGCTTTATTTCAGTGTTTGACTTCAGTCACTTATTGGATATTCATTTTGCTAAGTCTCCATGAAAAAAATTGTTCAGTGATGGAAGTCCACTAAACATCAAGTTTGACAGTGATATGAAGACCCATTCTATTCAATTAAGAAGGTAAATCTAACAGACGTTAGGTTTAACCACTAGATCAACCACTCTACTTGAAGAAAGCATATGGGTTATAAGACTCATATGTGAAATATAAAACGGACAGTAAACAGAAATAAAACAGCATGAAGAACAGCCTGCACATGGTCAGAAAAAACATAATGCAGATCAAATAGGATCTGTTCTAACAAACAAGTAATCAAATATTTCTTTTCAGTTTAAAAAATCATGCAGCTGAATGTACAGTAGCTATTAATAGTCACTGAAGAATAAAGCAGGTGCTTATTAAACACACAAGGTTAGTGTCATACTACAAAGTTGATGGTTTATCTTTTTTTTTTTTTGATCACATGACCTTCTAAGCTCAGCTAAGAAGAAATGAGATGTATAGATAGCTCCTCAATGCACATAAGCCCTCACAGAGGATGGGAGGTGGAAGTCACTCAGATATTACCTGTTTGAAACTCAATGCTAAGAGGCAGAAAAACCAAAAAAAGAATTAGGCTGAGAGAGAGAGAAAATACAGTATCGTCTACTGCACATCTCAGCATTTCAAGCTGCGGTTATGGAAGGCTGGGGACTATTTACCTACACTGAATACAGAAAAAACATGAATGCATCTCTTGCAAGCAGTCTGGTAGCTGAAGAGGGCTTATTAGCTCCTGGGTACTAATGATTCTGGATTCAATTCAGTATCTCCATTCTTGAAGATACTCAAAAGCCATGTTGATACAATCCTGGGCAGCCTGCTCTAGGTAGCCCTGCTTGAGCAGAGGGATTGGAACACATAACCTCCAGATGTCCCTTCCAAAGTCAGCTCTTCTGTGATTCTGTGTCTAGGAAGTCACATTCATGAGAAGGAATTAAGCATGTGCCACTGTCAGGGCCCTGACCGCATCCTCCTTTTGGGCTTTAAACTCACTAAATTCAATTAACTGGCTAAGTCTAAGCCCAACTCTGTTCCTGACAAGACTCGCTGAGGCTGTAACCACTGACTCCTATCTCTGCCGCACTATGGCTGGGCTGTGGCTGTGCCCGCTCTACCACCACCCTGGTTTTCACCCTGGACCAGGCCTGCTGGCTCACATTCAGACATTCTCCGACTTGTGGACTTGCTGGGCAATCACTGGACAGTCTCTAAACCTTACCACTGTCTCCAGACATAATCCCCGACTCACACTGCCCAGCACCCTGGCTCTTTCTTTGGGATATCACTGCTCCCTACCTGCCTTGTTACCATGCTTGGTTCCCAGCCCACCTTAGCTGCTTCCCAACAGCCCCAGCATAAAGAAAAATTAATTTAATCAGTAGGAAAAACATAAGAAAATGCAATGGTATATTGCTACTAAATGTCAAAAGGCCAGGAATCAGAAGGACAAAACAGTCAATACTTGTATTATTTATGCTAAACCAATTTGAGATAGGTACAAACCAAGAACCATATCTGCAACTACAGCAGAAATTCCTGGAATATGGTAATATGTAGCACGGATAATACAAATTTAACTTAGAATATAATAAAATCTAAACACACAGGGACAAAAGAATGCTAGATTTATCTGGTAATACTACAAGGATTGAAAGATAATAGTGAATTCAATTTTTAAATACTTTGAGTCTGAAGGAGTCCAAAATACTCCAAAGATGATAAACACATTACAGCAAAAGTATAAATAGTCATTTCTTACCCAGGGGTACAGGTAAGTGCAGTCAGCCAATGTCACAGTAAGCAGCAAGGACAGAGAAAAAAGTCTGGTGAAAAACATCAAAACAACCTCCTATTTTAACAAAAGCGTCCCTTTGATCCTTAGCGCTATGAACAAACAAAACCAAGTATTGTTTTTCATTAGAGTAGGAAAAAGGGGGAAAACAAGTTCTGAAGTTCTTCCAGAGCAAACTCAGTTCTCAGTGAATTTAATTCCTTCGGAAAACTTATCAAGCCCAATTTGCTGGAACTGGTGGAGAGAAAAGGAAAATGAGATATTCCCACAAGCTTCAAAAATAAAGTATTTCTTTTTTACCTGTATTGTACTGAGACATACTCAAAATGAAGCAACCTCGAGGAAAATAATGGTACTATTGAGCATCAGCCCAGCCTTTTTTCAACTGTAAATTAAACAGAAAAGCCAATTAGGAAGAATGATGGGCTCTTGCTTTTACTAGAGATAGCTTTTGTTCCATTTTCTAAGAGCCTAGAAAATCTGGCAGTTTGCAGATTTCTAAGACACATCTTCTGTGAGATTTCTGCCCTCATAACCTGCTGCATGCAGTTATGCACTCTTTATGCTTTCCAGAATTAACACCTAGGAAAGGATTACTATGGTCCTGTCCCAAACATCATTCATGCTTTTCACATTAATTTAAATTTCATATTTTTAATGTAGATGCTTTAGGTATTTAAATACATGGCCAAGCATCTGAGTAACAGAGAAATAGTTTTCAGAGCTGATTATCAATAGCAGTGCCCATGCAGAGTCAAGCTGGAGAGGGAAAATGAGGGGGAGCTTTTTTCAGACGAAGATCTGACATTTCAGTTGAGAACAAGATGACACTTAAAAGGTGACTTTTCCTTGCCCCACCCCTGTAACCACAAATCTGCCCAATGACCTGGGCTGACCCCACTGCTTATCCTGCCTTCTCATAAGCAGCTGTCTTTAAATTCTTTTCACATCAGGAGAGTATTTCAGTAAAGGGAGAACCATTAATTTTTGTAGCTTTATGTGACATTTCTGTTTTTTTTGGCAGAATTTCTCTGAACTCAGAGCTCAAAACCAGATTTTTGTGAGTCAAGAAAAACAGTGAGGTGAGAATGTGACAAAACTGATTCTTCCCCCCTGCAGCTGCTGAAGGTATTTTTCAATAGGCCTTTAGTAAAAGATTTCCTTCACACATTTTCAGTGGTGCATCACCTCCTGACATTTGACTAGACACACTATGAAATCCTTTTCTGGCGAAGGAAGAAGGAATGCATGATGAGGAATACAGGACAAATTAGGATGCAGAGGTACGAAAAGTGGAGGCATTTAAAAAAAAAAAGACATTTAAATATCTTCAAACTTGAAAGATATCTTTGTAATTCAAATACTTTTGAAAACCTGAAATATCTTACAGTTGGTATGCAGAAGGCATACACAATGCATGTGCAATACATTCAACACTTTTATTTTTACTAAACACACTTGTTCCTCCCTTTGCGGGGGTAGCCTCTTTTCTAGTTCAATTTATACAAGACTGAATCGGGGAGAACAACACAGCAGTGCTTCATATAGTCCCACTTACAAGCTAAATACAACCCTGCCTTAGTAGCTTGGTAAGAAGCTACTCACAAGACTTGAGGTTCTCGTGCTTGGGCCACCTCACCTGGTACCTCCATCAAGAATGAAACCATTCAAACCAAACAAACACACATCATCACTATCAGGTAGTTATAATTCCCCTCTCAGTCTGAATACCACCTCGGCTTATGACAGAGCTAAGGAAGTCTGGAAATGGAAACTGCTACCAGATATGCAGTTTCTCTCTCCCCACCTGCAGCCAGCCTTGTGGAAAAAGGTACAGCAAACACCACAGCCAAGGCTTTTTATCACCAAGCATTTAACACATCATCGTATGTGCAGCTAAAAGCTACTGATTCACTCTTAAGGATTTAGGCAGGTATCACTGCCTTTCCCACTCATGGATCCAAATTCATAGACAACCCTGAACTACAAATATCCTGGAGATACAAAGCCTCACTGAAAAAAACAAACCCAAAACAGTTCCAGTACAGTCTAGAAATGACAGTGTGCAACACTGCTGCAACCGAAAAAATTTGTTAATCTCAGCTTTTCTAAACACGCATATCCCAGCGACCACATGCCACACGCTCTCGTGTCTTCTCACCTTCTGTGTTTGCAAAAGGTATCTTGTATCATTTGAAAACAGACTTCCATCTCTCAGCTAGTCTTGAAGAGTTATAAAATTTCTGGATAGAATAGAGGTAATTTTTAAAAGCCCAGACTATTGCACCTCTTATGATCCATTTCAATTTATTATTTAAACAACTAACATACAAGTAAGATCCTAGTGCACCACTTGGGACAACATGGATCATTCCCACACAACACCTCAAAGCAACACAACTCCCCCAAATCTATGACAACAGAAAACTTTAAATCATACACTATCTCAGGTTGGAAGGGACCCATAAGGATTATCAAGTCCAACTCGACATGTAACCTTGCATGTTCCATACAATATAAATTATATGAAATCTGCTCATTTTAGCACTGATCCACAAGCATTTATGAAGGGTAAATACGGCCTTAGCTTTTAAAATAATTATGGCCAGTAACTGTATTAAAGCAGAAAACTTGAGTGGGAAGGTTCTGCAAAGACACATCCTACCTGAAAAGGTTATCACAGAAACACAGAGTAAGCACTGCCAAGCGATACAAAAGTTCAAATACACATAAGTATTATCCTTCAACAGAAATCACACATAGGGGATTAAGAAACAACAGACTATTTAAAGTTTTATTCTGAGCTAATCCTAAGTATTTTTCTCTGTTGCTTTTATGGTCACAGTCCTGTAATAGTTTGTATTTGTTAAAGAGAAGTTTAGAGAGTTATTCCAAATAGGGGTATCAAACTAGAAACCAGTTACCTCAATATACAAAGGCTAAGTGTCAAACAAATAGGGCTATCCACCACTTTTCTTTGACATTGTGAATTCTAGCTTATGAAAATAACTATTGCTGTTAATTCTCTCCCGAGTTTCTTCTCTTCATCCCACCCATGGGAAAGAAAATGGGGTAAAAAAAAAAGAAGAGCAATGTAGCCAAGAGAAATGGGCTGTTCTGGAAGAAATATTTTTACTACAAACGACTCTCTGGAGAGACAGAAACTGGGATGTCATTATAAAATGACTTCCCAAAACACTACCTGTTCAAAAGATCTTTTCCAGCACCTGCCTTGGTTAGGTTCCTAAAGAAAAAAATACCTTCTATAGATTTACTGTTTCAATTTACACAGTCATTTCAGATTCCCCAAGGTGATGCTGCTAGATGTTGGAAAAGAAAAACTGTGCTGAATTAAAAGTTTTGGCAGATAAGATTTCTTGGCATTTTTGGCAAAATGATTCTAAAGAGCATAGAGTTTAATAGAAAGGAATGTCCCTTTGAAATCTAATTAGCATCTCCTTATGATTTATGAATTAGATGTAGAACATGCATTACCTCTAAATAATACTTTAAATACTTACGTTTACATTTACTGCTAAATGGTTAATGAAGAATAGTGGCTTCATCTTCAGCTTAGTAACTGAATGATATTTTTCAACTGTCACATTCTAGTAGAAAGTATTTATTCAATCATAAGCAGTGCTAATAAATACTATTTGCTGCCATTTTCTAACAAGAAATGGTATCAGCTGCCACCTGGATAATGTAAATACATGCATGCAGCTTAGAGATACAGGGACAGAAAAGGAATCTAAATTCTAAACCTGAATATCTAAACCTGAATATTATTGGGTATTTTTAATATTTCATTTTGAAACAAGCAAACAAAAAAAAAAACCAAAACACTTGTTCCTTGCCTTCTACTTCACATTATTGAATACATTCTCTGGGCTGGTCTTTAATTTCTAAACACTGACAAAAACTTAAGAAATTTGACAAAAAATGCTCAGTTTTTTTTTCACTGCCACCCTCTCAGCTTACAGAACTTCCTGTCTGGAATGTTTTTCCACTCTGATAATTTTACAAAATCCACTTAATTACAAATTTCTTTATGGAATAATTAGACTTTAAAAGCTTTAATAAGATTAATCTTCTATACTTCACTACTTCACATATATACAGTGACCAGAGGTGACCTCCAGGGTTGAATGTATGAGAAATATGCAACCTCTAGAGTATCTTCCAAATATACTAATACTAGTATCTCAGGCATGCATAACGCATGCACATGTACATTGCTACCAAATCTTAAAGGTAGATTTTGCTTCTAGTAGTGAAAAAGGTGGAAGTATCTTACAATGTCTGATCCTCTAGCATACAAGTTGTCGGCAGAAGAACATTTTACAGAACGTTTATTAGATAAGTTAGCAATAAACCACCAAATGCTTTTATATCAAAGCTAGTTCATTATTTTATTATTGCTCAGGACTAAAAAGAGAAATCTTACATGATCACTTAATATTCCTACACCTTTGTATCAGCTTTCCTTGCCTTTAATCATAACAACACACATACCTGCATGAGATTAAAAATACTGCAAGCATCCCACAGTATCATCCAGTGCTTAAATGTGTTGTCCTCCAGAAGTATTTTCTGCGCATATTGAAGTTGCTTGCTATGAAGTATCAACTTTTCCAAAGCTTTCCTCAAATTCTGTCATCACTTTCTTTACCTAAAACTCCTTAGGCATAAAATAAAATTGCCTGTAATCTAAATTTTTAAAATGGAATTTGTAGAATACAAGTATCACATTTCTCTTATATTCATAATATTTTTTACCACTTTTAACAAAAAAAAAAAAAAATTTAAAACCATTAAAATAAAGTGGTTAAGAATTAAGCTCAATATCATGCATGCTGCTGAGGAGTGGTTTGCAAATAATTACTGATTTTTTTAAGAGTGTGATCTATAGCAGCATTTAGAACTCCATTTCAAAATATAAATCTATGCACGTTACTATATTAATAACGATTAGAATACAAAAATAAACAAAGATAACGTACAAAAGGCCCCTTTTGCTTAGAGACTGATCTTTTCAAGCTTATTCCAGTACTTTACTTGCTCCTAATTATTGTTCAATATTCCTTTCACAAGAGCACATTAATAATAATAAAAGGAGGCTCACAGCTATGATGGCTGATTTAGAGGTTCAAATTCTTCACTGTAGCAATGAGATGGTTTTTAAAAAGGCAAAATGCCAGTCATGAGATTCTACCAGACTATTGGTGAACTACTGACAGCAGCACTGCAGCAAATCAATCAACAATGCAAAAAGCTGACAAAGAAAGAAGAAAATAAAGGCTTGCACAAGTTTGCAGTTTACAGGCTTTTGTTGATACATTGTGCTGCCTAACGACATTTTATATTATATTACAGGAGAATTCTAGAATTTGGTGCTAGGACAGGTCAACAAAATCTAAATAAATTTCAAATTTAGGAATACATACAAAACATAAAATATTCCCCTCAGACACCCAAGAAGAGACAAAAAGACTGCCACATTTCAAAATATAACTATTTCAAAAATTAACTATTAAAAACAGCTTTTAAAACCAATGAACTCTGATAGGTTTGGTTTGGGTTTGTTTTTTTTCTGTTGGGTTTATTTTCTGGTGGAGTTTTTCTGGGGTTTGGGGTTGTTTTTTTTCTATTTTTCCAGGATGCTATTTTCAACTAAATTATTTGCATGAAACTTGAAATCTAGTTGGGAGTTAGAAATCTCTCAGTTAGGGCTAATTGACTTTGCCTCACATGCATAAAAACTCACTAGATTAAATTACAAGCAATCAGTGGTATTTTTCATTTGAAACAGCCTTTGGTGAGCCTCATTTATAAACAAATAAGACACAGCATTATTAATTTATTAATGGACTCAATGTAGTATATAATGGCATCATTAATACCAAAGTCACTTCTGTTCATGTAACTAATCAGAGTTCCAGGAGGGGAAAAATTAATGAGATAAATGTTTGGGAGAAAATACAGAAACAGCGAGTACGAAAACAGTTTTTTAAAAGGTCTATTGAGACCAGCAGCTGATGAACTTCTGACAAGAAAAGGTTGTGCACAGTGGTCAAAAGGCAAAGGCAGGATTGGCTTGGCCAGTGAAGTATCCAGTATCACACCAGTTTAACCTGTCTAAAACACTGACAGTAACTAGCTTTAGAAAACATCAGTACTGAGTATTGTTGCTCATTTTTGCCAGGACCCTATGAAGTATCAACAGATAGGTCTTACTGTCACTGCCCAGCCTCCCTCCTGCCTGCCTGTACCCCAGGACTCTATTTCGTATCAGCACAGGGCCATCAGTCCCTGCCCCAGCAACACCATAGCCGTGCCCATCTCCAGCACGGATTCTGGCCCTGCCTCAATGATGGACCCTGGACCTGGGTCATCCCTCCTCTGGCCTGGGACTGTCAATGGAACATGTCATCAGCCCCTAGCTTGGGGTGCAGACCCCTTGGGACTGTGCCCCATGGGTGAGGGTCACCCTTGGCTCCCTGTCCCTTAGAGATCAGCCAGTTCTTGCTGCTCCCTAACAATTTCAACTGAAGCTGAAGCAGACAAGTACATTAAAGTGAAAGACAGATGGTGGTGCACTGAAACAAAGGTTTTATGTTCACAAAATAAACAGAATTTCCAGTTACATCTGCCTATGCACATATTCGAACAGTTTAGCTTAGGATGCAGGTTTTTTAAACTGTATTGCTAGATTTTGTTGCTTACTTGCAATACAATCATTTTAGAAGATTTTACACAAAATTCACAAACCTTTTAAATCTACAGTAAACACTGGATTTAGCACCTCCGTTTTAATTCATGCATATTTTGTTTTATATTCATGCTGACTATGCTAAAGTTTTAACTAATTCCATTCCATGTTGCTTCATGTTTCCTTCTCTCAAACTGCATGCTTGGGAAAGGGAACTTCCACCTGTTCTGCTGTTCCAGACAAAGTGACCAGCTACCAACTCTCAGCCCTCAGAGACACCACAGCAATGCACTTCCTGCACATCCTGCAGGTGCCTCTCACTCTCCATATGGCTTCTCAATGACTCTCAAAATTACCCAAAACCTCCTGAGCAACCACTTGTTTGGGACCAACCAACCTGCAGTAGCTTCACTTGGCTCTTTGGCAGCCTCACTGATTGGTAATGTATGCACCCAGAAAACACACTATGGTTGGTAATGAGCCCTGTGTAGCAGGTGTGGAGAACAGCCTCCCCCAGACCTCTTTGATGTGCTACTTCTGATTCACCACCCATGCTAGGAAAGCACTCGGCAGCTCAAGCCATGCTTCTCTTGGGTATGACATAAAACAGAAACACAGAGTTTGTTTTAAGAGCTTGCAGCCATTTTCTGTGGGGGGGGGGGGGGGGGGGGGGGGGGGAGCAAATGAAAGGAACAGATGCATGCAAAATAAAGCAGTAATTTATAAAATAAAAACCTCGTTCACCCAACAGCTTGCCAAGTCACATCTTGTCTCCTGGCTTGACATGGCCCATGTCAGAGATGACCGACGGAGGGATGCAGAGGAAGGAGAGCACGAGTTAGAAGAGATTACAAATTAGACAGTGAGAGAAAACCTAACAGACACAAGGAGGAGAAGCCAAGCACTGAAGGGCTAACAGCACAGGCAAACAGAAGAAGCTGTCAATATTGCAACAGCTTGATAAATTAGGCATTTTCAGCTATTCGGTCAATTGCCGAGGTAAGTAGCTCGGGAGAGGACTCCTTCAACACCGGAGCGGGGGGGAGATCGGCGTCCGGGAGCCTCAACTCAGAGCGGCGAGAGCCTCCCACTGAGGGAGGCTCAAGTCCTCGACAGGACCTGCCCGGGAGCCGGCAGCTCAGCTGACGAGAGCGAGCAGCTGACTCACACGGGGCGGAGCCTGGAGCAGCGGCACCGGCCCTGACTGGGTAAAAACCTGCCCAGGGAGCGCGGCGAGCAGAGCGGGTGGAGGCGGTTTGTGCGGGCCGGCGAGCGGGATGGTGAGCGCTCGGTGTATGAGCAGGGCCCGGTCCGGGAGCTCTGCTCTGGCTGCCCCGGAGCTCAGGAGTGTTGCATCCCAACCAGAAGGAAGTGCAGCAGGAGGGCCAGGAGACCTCCTTGGGTGGATAAGGAGCTCCTGAGGAAAAGTCAAATGAAAAAAAGAGGTTTATAATAAGTGGAAGCAAGGACAGGTGGCATGGGAAGAGTACAGGGATGTTGTCCGGGAAGCTAGGGACCAGGTTAGGAAAGCTAAGGCCCAGTTAGAATTAAACTTAGCTAGAGGTATTAAAGATAACAGGAAGGGATTCTACAAGTACATAGCAAATAAAAAACAGACTAGGGAGAATGTGGGCCCCCTCAGGAATGTGGGACCCCTCAGGAAGCTCTCGGGAGAACTGGCTACACAGGATTTGGAGAAGGCTGAGGTTCTGAATGACTTCTTTGCCTCGGTCTTCACTGGCAAAGGCTCTGACCAAACCACCCAAGTCTTGGAAGGCAGACGCAGGGACTGTGAGAATGAAGACCTGGTGCCCACTGTAAGAGAGGAACTGGTTCGAGACCATCTTAAAAATCTGAACGTGCACAAGTCCATGGGTCCTGATGAGATCCATCCGCGGGTCCTGAAGAAGCTGGCGAATGAAGTTGCTAAGCCACTGGCCATCGTACATGAAAAATAATGGCAGTCAGGTGAAGTTCCCAATGACTGGAAAAAGGGAAATACAACCCCCATTTTCAAGAAGGGGAAAATGGATGACCCAGGGAATTACAGAGCAGTCAGTCTCACCTCTGTGCCTGGCAAAATCTTGGAGCAGGTTCTCCTGGAAGGCATGCTAAGGCACATGAAAATCAACAAGGTGCTTGGTGACAGCCAGCATGGCTTCACTAAGGGGAAATCCTGCCTGACCAATTTGGTGGCCTTCTATGACGGGGCTATGGAACTGATGGATGGGGTAGAGCAGTTGATGTCATCTACCTGGACTTGTGCAAAGCATTCGAAGCTGTCCCACATGACATCCTTGTCTCTAAATTGGAGAGACATCAATTTAATGGATGGACCACTCGGTGGATAAAGAACTGGCTGGATGGCCGCACACAAAGAGTTGTGGTCAATGGCTCAATGTCCAGCTGGAGAGCAGTAATGAGTGGTGTCCCTCAGGGATTGGTGTTGGGACCGGTCTTGTTTAACATCTTCGTCGCTGACATGGACAGTGGGATTGAGTGCGCCCTCAGCGAGTTTGCTGATGACACCAAGCTGTGTGGTTCGGTTGATACCCTGGAGGGAAGGAATGCCATCCAGAGGGACCTTGACACACTTGTGAGGTGGGCTGATGCCAACCTCATGAAGTTTAACCATGACAAGTGCAAGGTCCCACACCTGGGTCAGAGCAATCCCAGGCACAGCTACAGGTTGGGCAGAGAAGAGATTCAGAGCAGCCCTGTGGAGAAGGACTTGGGGGTGTTGGTCGATGAGAAAATGAACATGGGCCGGCAGTGTGCGCTTGCAGCCCAGAAAGCCAACCATATCCTGGGGTGCATCAAAAGGAATGTGACCAGCAGCTCGAAGGAGGTGATCCTGCCCCTCTACTCTGCTCTTGTGAGACCTCACCTGGAGTATTGTGTGCAGTTCTGGTGTCCTCAACGTAAAAAGGACATGGAACTGTTGGAACAAGTCCAGAGAAGGGCCACGAGGATGATCAGGGGACTGGAACACCTCCTGTATGAAGACAGGCTGAGGAAGTTGGGGCTGTTCAGCCTGGAGAAGAGAAGGCTGCGTGGAGACCTCATAGCAGCCTTCCAGTATCTGAAGGGGGCCTATAGGGATGCTGGAGAGGGACTCTTCATTAGAGACTGCAGTGATAGGACAAGGGGTAACGGGTTAACACTTAAACAGGGAAGTTTAGATTGGATATAAGAAGGAAATTCTTTCCTGTTAGGGTGGTGAGGCACTGGAATGGGTTGCCCAGGGAGGCTGTGAATGCTCCAACCCTGGCAGTGTTCAAGGCCAGGTTGGATGAGGCCTTGGGTGATATGATTTAGCGTAAGGTGTCCCTGCCCATGGCAGGGGGGTTGGAACTAGATGATCTTAAGGTCCTTTCCAACCCTAACGATTCTGTGATTCTATTAAAAGTGAATTGACAGCTCAGCCACATCCTCTGTCTCTGGTGAGTTTACAAAGGAAGATGCTCCCTCCCCCTCTTACTAAGCATATTCCCACTTTTACAGGCAATTTCAGACTCCAGAAACTGTTAAATCTTCCTGTTACAGAAAGTGCAGCCCACCAGTTACACCAACAGACATCTGCCCGCCCAACTGCACATCACCCTCAGTAGCCTCAACACCCCCCACCCCTCTCAAACATGTACCAGTATTTGTGTCATCATCAAGGTCAAGGCAGCAGAAATAAAGGCTTGTGAGCCCACTGATCAGTTTATACTGAAAATGCCTGCAGAATGCAGACTTCAAAGACTTCAAAGCCAAATTCCTCATTTCATAGCCAATATTTCAAACTGCAGGTGATTCTATGCAAAGATATGGATAGGCAGAGAAAGAAAAGTGGGGACATGCATAAAGACAGCAAATGTCTGATGCCTCATTTTGGATCCTTATTTTTTCCATGAATTGTGAAGAATACTGTGTGCATTTATGTGCATTACTGAGGGCATGCATTTGGTCTTACCCAATAAGCACGGGTTGCTTCCCCAGTAAGCATAGTCTGCTTCCCTCCATTAAACCAATTTGGCAAACTATCAACCCACAGACATGCTGAGCCACTGCTGCCAGCTTTCACAAAAAAAAAAAAAAAATCACACCAAAGAAAAGGACAAAGAAAAAAAAAAGGGGGGGGGAGAAAAAGGAAGGAAAAAATAAAAAAAGGAAAATCAATCAAGATAACTGGGAATATCCCCCTCCCTTCCCAAAGACACGAGTGGAGAAAGGAGAAAAAAACACTTCAAGAGCAGTTTACATTTAAAAAGTCATTCTAAACTGATTTAGCTGAGAAAGTTCAAACCTACTTTGATATGTTGGATTATAGTGTGAGCTTCTCCTTCTGATTAGCATTAGGACACTAAAAGAATTGACTAATATTTACTCCTGTCTAAATTATGACAGCAATTGATCCTTTATTATTAAATTTACAAATTTACCTATGATAAATATGGTTTGAAACTTCTATACGTTTAATATTGGAGAAAAACATTGAATCACAACCAAAAATGTTTTGCTTGTTATTTACTGCAGTGTGAGCATGCAGCACATCTGTTGATATCACAGAAGACACTCATGGGAAGGAGCTTGAGATGTATTCAGGATGTGTGACTCACCGTCTGGGATAAGGAAGTGTTTAAGAAGCATCCCTGCTTTTGGTGGCCTAGGTGACTGATAAAAATCACAGAACAATTTAGGCTGGAAGGTAGCCTCTACAAGTCATCTGGCCCCAAACCCTCCTTCAAACTTCTTGTTGAATCTAACTTCAAAGTTAGATCATGTTCTTAAGAAATACCCAGTTAAGGTTTGAGCATTTCCACTGACAGAAATGCCCTCTCTGGGCACTTTTTTTAGTGCTTAATCATTATGACAGGTGAAAAATTATTTTTTTCTAATATCTGACCAGATTTATCTTGTAACTTATGCCTGTTGCTTCTCACTGTGTGACTGGTACAGCCTTAAGAGAGGTCTTCTTTGTAACTTCCCATTAGATATCTGAATTTGAACACTAAAATTATCCCCAAACTTTCTCTTCTCCACACTCAACAAATTCAGACACTTTATTCCCTCCTGTATCATTTCTCCAGCACTCATCTAGGTGACCCCACACTGTACTCTCTAGGGACATCTTTTGCTGGGAAGTCAAAGTTGGACATGGTACTCCAGGTGTGGACTAACAAATGGTGACAAAGATGAAAAAAAAAAAATTACTTCCTTCAACCTGCTATCTGTATTCTTCCTATTACAACCAGGCATGCAACTGTTTTCCTGACACACATGTTCAGTTTGTCCAACCCAACGCCCAGGTCTTGCATACTGCTCTTACACAGTCTGTGCTGTCACACAGAGTAACTCTCAGAACAGTAAAACCACCACAAGCCTATGAATTGCTTCACCTGTGCCAAAGCCCTGAAAGAGAAAGCCAGCTGCTGCAGGATAAACTGTCACATGAAGGTTGAGAGGTCTGTCACAGAAAGATGGATGGACGCTCTACCCCAGAAGTTGCAGTCTTTTTTTTCCATGTCAATCCCTGTCCCTAAGTGAAATAAGCTAAACGCAGAATCTAACCAGAAAGTGTATGTAATCTGCTTGCTACAGTGCTGCAGAGCAAGTTGTTCCATTTAAATGCAAAACTGAAGTGTCAGCAGAATAGGATTTACCAGCTTTTGTTATGAGACAGTATTTGAGAGAAATGCTCAGAAGTCATCCAGCATTTCGAATTTTAAAAATTTAGAACAACTGAACACAAATTTTCATCTAACTTATAGAGCAAAGAAGTGTAAAAGGTCAAAGCAAAATATTTCTAATACGCGCATGCCACAGAACAGGGTATCAGGATGGGAATTTGAGGATGCAAAAGCCAGCCATATCATTTTCCTCCTGTAAAAATGAAACTATTAATCAGCTATGGATAGGAACTTGCACAGGCTTTATCCACACCACTCTTCAAAATGCTTCTACCTTTTATATATGCATTGTAAGAGGAATACAAAGCAGAAGGTATATGTATATATACAGTATGTATACTCAGCATACATACTACATTTACCAAATTATATTTACCTCCCTCAAACATCTGATAATACACTTGTTACTTAAATTCTGATTCAATGAGGTATTCTACCTAGCAAGCTATTATTGTTTCAAAGTCCTCACAACTTCTTGAGGCTTTACTATTATTGTAATATGCTCTATTTCAAATATTCCCAGATGATACAGAATTGCCCAGGAGAATACACCAACCCTTTACTATAGACACTAATGGATCCTACTGTTTAAGCAGCCCTTTCTTTATGCACAACATTTAACATCAGTTGCATCAGTTTGGTACAGCTTTATTATCCTAATAATAATCAGCTTCTCCTTCCCCATATCAAAAATTAGATAAACACTCAAATACCTGAGGTGCCACTCTTTTCTGATGATGGATTAAATGTTGGAGTTGCAGTTTCCTTAAGAATGGCTAAACTAGAGGCTATCTGGAAAGGAGTGTAGACCCTGCCAACATGAATGCATTGTTTAGTTGAGCAAACAGAACAGACTTTTAAAAATTCTTTGGCTGCCTAATAGATCGAAAACAATCCAGCAAACCCTTTAAAAATAAAAAATATGATCTGCACAAAATGTTAACATGAAAGCTTAGTCATCCGTGCAGCATAGCATATAAAATAGACAGATGAATGGTTAGTTATGAGTCCCAGGCTTCCAAAACTTATAGTTAAAGCCCTATATGCATTTTGCCGCTATACTATGTTTCTGAATGAATGGCAACTTTTAACTACTCTATAGAAACAATGCTAAATCCCTCAGCAATGCAGCTTCTCAGTATGCATAAGAGATTTCTGTTGAGTCTTCTTGAAAAGACAGTGTAAAAACATGGGAATCTGAAAGGAAAAGCAGCCAACATATCATTCAAAATAAAATGAAAAAGGAAAATCACACACAGAATAGCTGAAGCTGGAATGGATGCCAGCAGGTAACCTAGTCCAATCCCCTGCTCAAAGAAGGGCCAACCACAGCAGGTTGACCACGGCCATGTCCAGTTGGGTTTTAAATGTCTCCAAAGATGGAGATGCCATATGGTCTTTGGCCTCATGGGTCTAGTCTTTGATCACTCCCATAGGACGTAAATTTCTTATGTTTGAGTTGAATTTCCTGTATTTAAATTTGTTCCACACTGCCTCTTGTCACTGGGCATCGCTGAGAAGATCCTGGTTTGGCTTTCTTTAATCCTTACCATCAGCAGTACAGGTGTGAGATGGAGAGAAGCATGGAATGAGAGGATCTGGAAATAATGGTCACTACTTGTGAACTATAACTTACCTATCTACATTAGACTTGTACAAAAACCAGATGACATGCAGACAAACGCCTTCCTCCACATACTTGTGTTTAGACACCATTTCTGAATTTCCAGGAAACTACACTAAATATGTATTTATAAGTACAACCTGTATTACATATACTACAGAATATAAGCAGAAAGCAAACTCTCATGGCCAACACCCTTTCCCCAGCTCAAAAGCCATAGGAATGTAACATTCTTAGAAGACTATTCCCAGTTTAAACTAAAACTAACCAGTTATGAGGCCACCTACAGTAGCAGAATTTGAGTCTTCTTACATACTACATATCTGATATTTATGAAGTAACACTTAAAGGACAACTAAGGGGAGGAGTAATAAAGAATTAGTACATGAGGGACAGGACAGAATATCCTGAAAGAAAGAAAACCAACCATTCGCAAAATAAAATGCCTGTATTTTTAAACAGTGTAACACAGAAACCACAAGGGGTAATGGGTTCAAACTTAAACAGGAAGTTTAAGTTAGATATAAGGAAGAAGTTCTTTACTGTGAGGGTGGTGAGGCATTGGAACAGGCTGCCTAGAGAAGTGGTAAATCCTCCATCCCTGGCAGTGTTCAAGGCCAGGCTGATAGAGCCTTGGGTGACATGGTTTAGTGTGAGGTTGTGAATGCTCCATCCCTGGCAGTGTTCAAGACCAGGTTGGACGAGGCCTTGGGTGATACGGTTTAGTGTGAGGTGTCCCTGCCCATGGCAGGGGGGTTGGAACTAGATGATCTTAAGGTCCTTTCCAACCCTAACTATTCTATGATTCTATGATTCTATGACATGGTTTAGTATAAGATGTCCCTGCCCATGGCAGGAGGGTTGGAACTAGACGATCTTAAGGTCCTTTCCAACCCTAACAATTCTGATTTAAAACTGTTCTTTCCCATTTCATAATATACCTGAAATTTAATCTTCTGGTATAGGAGATGCAAGTACTTCCGGAATTCTTCCCTACTAAAGATGGGTGGCACTGACCTTCACTTGCGTGCATAGTTAGTTGTGGGCTTCCTAGGTAAAGTAAAAGGTGCCATGTGTATGACAGAACCATGAAGTACACATTTACAGAATTTTGGTCTTTGAAGGAACTAAAAAAGGATGTTTCAATAACGAAAAAGATATTTTAACTGAAAGTAACTTTCATGTTTTACTGAAAACCTCTTTTGATTTTACCCTAAAAACCATGTCAGCTTCCTTTTTTACTTTTCTGGTTTGTTTCTATCCAGTAATTTCTCATATTTACATTTTGCAGTAAAAAAAAAAATAAATTCTCATGAGTATCCATAACTACTGATTGCTGCACAACACACATGGGTCTTCACCTATAAAAATACTCCTGATATAATACTGAAATAAGCTTTTATTTATTTATTTATTTATATTTTAGTCGGGTTTTTTTGTTTTGCTTTACTTTGGAGGGGGTCATTTGTTTGGGAACGTGAAGGAAGGTGTTATTTTGTTTCTAAGATAGAAACCCTATTCCTAACCCAATGCTGTTCCTATATCCTCTCACAGGTATCTGTATAAACAAACAAAGTTGGCAAAAATAAGAGTAATGGTCCACCACATTCTACATTAAGGTTTGGTATACTGCAAACACTTTCCTGTATTTTAAAATACCTTAGGATATTACAGAAAGTTTTTATATATTATAAGGAAAAAGACATTTTAGTTTACCACAAGAAAAATGCTGTGCACTACTGACAAATTAATCTTTCCTTGTGCTATGACACTTGTTTATGAACTGGTAAAGACCTGTAGAACTATTTCGGGTAATGCATAAGTCATAACTACCACCAGGTAAGAAAAAGAACTGCATCCATAAACCAAAAGAGATAGTAGTGTGATAATTCATATTGCATTTTGAACAAACGGAACTGTGCTGCACATTCTCAAATAATACTATATTAGAAACTTAAACTACACTGATTTCTTGAAGTGTCTGAAGTTTTGCAAGAACATGGTTAGCAACACAATGAGTTGGCTCTGTTTCACAAGGGATTTTTTAATCTTTTCTCTCAGTTCAGCTGTTAGAAAAATAAAATTCCTTTAATAAAATCCTCCAGAGACCATCTTTGCTAGAAGTAGAAACTATCAGGCTTCCCATCCTCACTTAGTAACTGTGCACTTGATCCATCTGTAAAATACATCCATTACCGCAAGCTGATCTTCTCAGTGAAGTAAAGGAAGATTTTCCTGCTATTTGCAAGCTATAGATCACTACAAATTCTCTCATACAGGCAGCCACCAGTAGCATCTACAGTTACAGTGTTTTCCTGAATCCTTTCCACAGGCTTCAATTACTCCTTCAGAGTACAAAGACATTCTACAGAAAAATTTCAGGTTACATTATAATGGTTTGGAAGAGCCTGCACACATTTCTTTAAAGTTCACTGGTCCTTTAAAATGACACTGACACAACTTTAAGCCAAAAGTAGCAAATATTTCTGTGACCCTTTCCTTGTAAACTCTGAGTTCATACATTACACGTCTCATAAAGTTACTGCAACAGCCTAAAGCATTTTCCAAAAGAAAAATAAAAAAATCTGTGAGGGCCACCTGATGCTTTAAAAGATGTGAAGAATCAATAAAAACTATCTGCCTTCAGATACTTTTCAGATGGGAAAAAATGCAAAGCATAAACCCCTGTACTTCATAAGAAAATATAACTACAAAGCTCTAATGCACAACGAAAAGTAGAAATACGTGTTTCCTTTCAGACAAATCCTGTGTTCACAAACTCTGTGGGCCCTAAATAGCAGCCAGGGCCAGAAGACTTCTGTAAGGGCTAAAAAAAGGTAGAAAAGCTTAGCTTCAAATAGGGCTACAGAGCACTTTGGAGTTGTACAATGTCATCAACTCCTGAGGTAAAAGTGGCAACAAGTCAAACAAGGTTCCAGTTGGATAAAAATCTTCCAGAGAAATCTTCTGGACAAGTCTTTCAGGAAAAAAAAGAAACAAGAAGTCGCTCAATGGCAGTCAACTGCAGTCTCTACCTACTGGCACTGACACTGCTGGATTTCAACAGTATCATCTATTTTTATACCAAAGAGCAAGAGACTTAGAGATCCATATTTTTAACAAAAGGCCAAAACTGATTTACTTCAACCATCTAGGAGTCTCAAAAGCCAATAACTTTTTTCTCAGAAGTATTCCAGTTTAAAGAGGGTAGATTCAGGCTGGACATGAGGAAGAGATTTTTTTTTTTTTACAATGAGGGTGGTAAAAATACTGGCACAGGTTGCCCAGAGAGGTGGTGGATGCAGCAGTCCTGAAGACTCAAGATCAGGCTAGATGTGATTCTGAGCAACCTGATCTAGCTGAAGATGTCTGTAGGGGGTAGGACTGGATGACCTATGAAGATCCCTTTCAACCCAAACTATTCTATGATCTTCTAGAAGCCTGGTCCCTTTTTAATGCCCTGTGAGGGCTTATGTACAACTGAATCATCTCCTCACAGAGACAAATCATTCTGTTCTTGCAAACCAAGAAGCAAATCATGAGGCAAGTCATCATTTTAAAAACAAAGCACGGATGATGGTGCTTTTAGGCTGGAAGGTAAGCATTCCTTCAGTAATCAGTAACCTGACTGATTTAGGTTCTACAGGTATAAATAGACATAAATTACTTACTAGATGTTAATAGTGAAGTTGATTGTGCAACTGTTCATCTACCCTTCTAGTGATCGCAAAAATGTATAAAATTCTACTCAGAGATGCCTGAAAGAATTCTTAAAATTTTCAGATTGACCAGTGCTTCCAGAGTTAAAATACCAGGGACTTGCACAGAAATGCCATTTAAATCAGAACACCATTTCAATCAGACAGCAAAGGAAAAACATAATGAGAAAAAGAAATAAAATCAAATGTCAAAATATTTCCAGGTTTATACTGTTGTTAATTCAAGCCTAAATATAAAATAATGATAAAATGTGAAACTTCCACTCTAACAGACATTGTTTGATAATTCCTTGTAATTTTCAATCACATGGTACAAGAATGGATAATATCATACAAAAGAGATCAAATAAATGAGTTAAAATTACACAACTCAACAGTCAGTAGTAACATTTAAATCTAAATAGACAGTTCAGAAAAAAAAGGGGAAAAAGTATCTAATAATTCAATGGGGAAATTAACTAATGAAACACACACATTTAAAGTTTCCTCCTCTCACCTTTATTGTTATTAATGCATTAGTCAAACTATGATTGCAAAGTGAGATTAAAGTATGAAAAACTCTGCCCCAAAGAACTGACGACTGAAGCATCAGTGTAGCACTTGAGGAAGTTAAACTTTAAATAAATAAATAAACCCCTCAACTGCTCTCTTCCTTCCCTCCTTTACAAAGCTATGCACCTGTCAAGTTTTCTGGAAGAAGGGAGGGTAAAGAAATGGAAAGCACTGTAAATTTGTTCTGTTAATTTTCCCCAATCTAAGCATATACTGTTGGCCTCTCCTGGGGATGAGATAGAGCAATAAATCCAACAGCTTTTGTTCTGACCCCCCATTACAGACATTCTTACGTCATGTTAGGACAGAACCTGCTTTCTCTGAGACACTTCCCATTTTGACTGGGAACAGGAAAGAAGAGAAAGGTATCACTACACCAAAAAGACCTTATTTGTAGTTCCCTTTCTTCACAGATTGCAGCCTTCACACAGCTGCCCTCAGAAGCTTCCAGCAGAAGCTGGCACCTCTTGCTGCCAGGGTTGACTTACTGCCTGCTTGCACCCTGAAAAAAGGGTGGACACTGCCCTGTGGAGCCTTGTAACCTCAGCCACCCTGTTGTCCTACAGCAACAACAGCACCAGCAACAGCCCTGAGGCTGAGCAAAGCCCCACACTGTGCTGACAATCCAAATGCAGAGCGTAGCACAGAAGCAGGATTCCCATTCCCTGTCTGGTCCAGTTCTTTCCCCAAGACTCCAACATTTACATTAATAATAAGCATTACCTTCATGAACACCATGGGAGAAGCTAGGATGGATGCCCCTGGATGCGTCTGCTGCTCATAGCTTTCCCAGAACAAAGTGGGATCTGCTCTCCTGCAAATCCATGCACTGAGTTAAGTAATAATGGAAGTCATGATTTTGAGAATTTTTCCTCTGATCATGCTAATGTCGCCTGTCATTTTATGGTTAAAAAATGAAATATGGTAGATTTTTCAGGGATTTTACTTTTAAAAGGTCCCAAGAAAGTCAGGAAAACACATGGGATTACAAATTCGTATCAGCATTTATTTATTTAATGCTGCCTATTTAATTGATGAGGCAAATCTATCAACTTTAAGTTTTATATAAAATCAAGGAATAATTTATAGAATACACCTACTTCTGTGTATTTCTACATATAAATAGCACATATTTTTCATTTTTAAAACCTGGTAGACAAAGAGACAAGCCAGAAATTCATCACGAGCGCCAAACAAAATACTATCCCAGATTTGAAAAAGGTGGAAGTAATAGCGTATTCATGTTTGTGTGGCTGTTCATGCGCAACAGCACAATAAAATACAGCGAGAGAAATCCAGCACTGGTTGTTAAAGAAAAGAGTTATTCATATTAATTAAAAAAAAAACTTTTAATATAGAAAATAGTCATTTGAGCTGTTTAGAAATACGTGTCTGAAACGCTAAAGTCCACAACAAATTAATAGGTAAAATATAGGCAGGACAGCTGGGATCTTACAGTAAATAAAGTATATACCACATCTGACAATTTTTCTTTTACTTGTAGCACATTTACAAACCCCTAGTGGTTGAATTAAATTAAACGATTTTCTTACTCCTAAATTGGCCAATTCCAAGAAGCTTTGTCTGATTTAGTTTAAAGAAAGACTCATTAAGCAGTAGCCTCCATTTCTTTCTTTGCAAGACACCGTGAGATGCAGTTAATGATTTGAAAAAGAATCTGTAGGCTGCAACTAATGATCCATTTGGGTCATGGTTTCTACTGAACTTGTTCATTTCAATTTACAAGAGATTTTGGTATCTTATACAAAAATATGGCTGCATCTCTTGGTCGGTGTCCTTTCACTGACAGCCCTCTGGATCTGCTGAGACTCCATATCAAATAAAACTTGTATATCATGTGAAAATTGCATATTTTGGGGTGTCCTAATTGAAGACCAACATAGAAAAATTGTTTTAACTTGTCAATATACATTAAGTTGTAATTTAATACTTTACTTCTTGGAAAGTACTCATACAGATTTTTGCAAAATTATTTTGTCTTCCCTGCATACACAGGATAATTGTGGGAAGTCTGTTAGCTACTTAACAGGGCTGAATACATTAACTGCTTCAAGTTCTTATTACTGCTTCATTCACTGATGCTCCCATCATCGCATGCAACATGCATATATATACACTTAAGTGTATCTATATACGTGCATATATATACACATACATGCTTATGATAAATCTCACGCCAATTTTGATGTCAACATTTCAGCCCAAAAGAACTTTGCTGCAGTAATGGTAACCTTTTTTTTCCTTAATGGAAACCAAAACCAGTGAAAACAACCACTGTAAAAACAACAGAGATTAGCCTAGAAGCCATTTCTTAAAAGCCGGCATTTGTTTTGATAGGTAGATTTCCTACCAGATTGCTATGAAGAACTTCTGAAAAAAATCTCTTTGCAGGAAGACAGAGCTCTATTACTTTAATTTGCTCTCTCACACCAAAATCTGTTTTTTTCAAATTTTCAAATTTTTCAAAGCTTTCTTCAGCTGGTAACTCCTCAACCCCAAACACCAGCTTGTTCCCCATTTAAAGCATCAGATCAAATGCATACATGCATAAAAATGAATCTGTCCCTTAGTATGTGGTTTACTTTCCCAAGCATGAAATAACTGAGGCTGAAGAAACAGTGGCACTGGTGGAGCCTCTTGTTTACTGAGTAGATGGAATTGAGTGAAAGAATGGCAACTCTGTTAAACCACAACAGGACATCCTAAGTAGAAGGAAAACTTAGATGGAAGCAAAATATTTACTTTCCATTTTTCTTCATTTTGCTACATGCCAGCTGGAAAAGAAATTCTGGCTGTAACACATTGCCTCATTACCAGTTAGAATTACTATCTTCTCTCCAACTCTCTTTCTACATTACTGCCCTTTCAGTTTCTGATAACTACCAAATACACAGCTCTTCTAGAAAATAGCCAGGTCAGAACCACTCTCTACCTTTCAAGAAATTGAAGGATTATAGACTGAGCTCCTGACAAAATTGCTGATTCCTCCTATTAAGAGTCTCATCTGATATAAATTATCATGAACTTTACATTTCAACTTCCACTGGATTTCAGCATACTTACAGTCTGCTTCCTCTTGCGGGATGTTATTAACTATCATTACAAACAACTTTTCAGAAGGAATATAACATATCCTAATACTCTGGAGCACTGTATCTGCATGTTGCAGGTACCTCTATTCTAAATTATCCTCCCACTCCACTATTACCTCACCTCCCACTCTCTGCAATAAAAACAAGATTTGCTTGATTTATAAAGGAAGTAAACATACTGTTTCACTAGTTTATAATAGCATAAAATGGACTGAGCATGGTTCAAGGATACATCTGCACAACTGCTTGATCTATATAATTTAACCACATTGTATTATTTCAGCTTTACACTTTAATTGGCTTTGGAAGAAATCTATAGAAACTGTGGGTTTTTTAATACAGTTTATCCAAGATAGAGTCCTGATATTTTCTAACACATAAAATTACATTTGAAATAGCGAACTAATGTAAGACTCAGAGGACACCAAATGACTGAAGACTGCCATTATTCAGGCTCAACAGAAAACTCATCCTTTTCTTTAGATTTGTATGAATAAATACAGGTCTCCAAGACTACCATCACCTTGTATTTCTTGGTTTATTACACATATAGTAAAAAATCAAAATATCATAAATTTTCCAGACCAGTTTGCTCCCAAGACATCTATGCCCTCACGCATTTTTGTAGTTCAGACAAGTTTTGTCTCAGAAGTTCAAAAAACCAATCCAACTAAACCTCACTCCATTAAAAATACATTTTTCAGCTAGATCAGTTAGCTGATCTGTTCACAATAAAGCTACACCATAGTTGGTACATTAACCAGGTAGGGATATGGGATGGCTGCAGAGAAAAGCAGAAGAGCAGGAAAAATAAAAGACAGAGGGAGAGAAAAATGAACAGCATACTGCTGTGCTTTTGGTGGCAGTGCCAGATCAGGACCATGAGCAGTTCATAGAATTAGTTTAAGGTCACTGCTTATTTGTGGCCTTGCTTCTGCCAGCTGTTTAAAGCAAGTTTTGGTGATGAGCTATGCTTCCAGTGAAACTAGCCATTAGAAGCTAGTCACTCCCTACTGAGACTTTGAATTATAGCATAATTTGGGTTCAAAGAGACCTGTGGAGCTCCCCTTGTCCAACTCCTCACCCAAAGCCAGGCTAAATTTATGCCTCATCACACCACTTAGAGCAATGTCCAGTCAACTTCTGAATATTTCCAAAGAAGAACCAAAGACAGATTGTGACTGCGAATCTAGAATTGAAGAGAGTACCTGGTACATGCCAACTGCAAGCTAACCATTTGCAGCAATCCTTTGGTTTAATATTTTTATTTATGCTTATTTAAAGAGTTAGTAGAAGCACCAGATTTTACTTCATATCACATTGCTGAAGACCCCAAAATAGGGAGGAAAATGATGAAATCGCCACCTCAATGCTCAATAACAAAAGGAATTATGGTTTCAGGAAAAGAAAAAAAAAAACACCCATCTTTGAAGAACTGAAATGCAGTCATTTTAAGGAAAACAGCCTTTTGCATCACTTCCCATTAGTTAAACAAAAAAAAGATAGCACACATTCTAACTATGGAAAATGCCATCTCTTCACTGGAAAAGCAAGCTACAGGAAAAACAAATTATTATGGCTGCTAAATACCACCTACTTTTGAAGCAAGCTAGACAAATACTTTTCTGAAAAATGACTCTGCTAAGTTGAGCTGCATGCAGATACCTCTCACCAGTCTAAATAAATCTTAAGACATGGAAGTTGAGGAAGCTGATGGGGTAGCTCCAGTGACAGTAGAAAAAAGATGAAGAGTAGTAGTATAAGGTTGCCTCTGCCTCATTCACTTCTATTTCCTTACAGCTCCTGCCTACAAAGGCAAGAAAAAATGGACCGGTAGCAACAGTGCCAGCACCGGCAAGAAAGAAGAATTTTGATCTGAGACCAGAAAAGCCTCAGGTGCCCACTGATACTGATTACCTTTCTCCTACTGCTGCCCCTAAGAGACATAAGAAAAGATTTGGTTTATTTATAATGCTGTATGTGTTGGAAACACCTTTGTTGACTTGAGCTCAACATATTTATAGCTTATTAAGTAAACGGGATCATTCTAACACAGAACAAGCCACTGGGACATATTCCAAGGGAGAAAAATACATAAAAACAGATGCTTACAATCAATTTAGTTTGTTTTCAGAACTATATAGTAACTGCATGGTTATGGCAGCCTCCTTTTATTGATTTATTTCACCTTTAAGAAACATATCAGGGAGACCAAAGCATTTCACATGTAGTTAATGGGATAAACAGCCTTTTCACCTGTACTTCAAGGCATCCAATCCCTAGCCTGCATTGCTAGGGACTAAAAGACATTATCATCTGACAGCGCTTCACTAACTTATGTAGTGGAGTACAGTAGAGTGTTGTGAGTAAAATCACATTAAGAACTCTTCCAGATACCTCTCCAGCCCTCCAGCCCAAAGGGTACATTTCATTACTACACTCTGAGTCAGAAAAAAGTATAAAACACAAAATAGTTTGAGAAACAAAGCTGGGGGGGGGGGGGGAGAGGAGGCAAAAACAAATGGAGTCTTGTCATACATGTAAACCTGCATTAATCCCAAATTGGATACCTAATTAAGATTATTTAATTAACATACATTTTCCATTATTTTCATGAAGGCTCAGAAAATATAGCACAGTTCACTCACGCAACAAGCTTTCATGTTAGCCTCTTTCCACACCTCCCTGCTGGCATGTTTGGCAATACTGCTTGACCAGCTCGTCACAAAAATACGTTGAGCATGTTTGCTTACTCTTGATACATGCACACATATTTATCGTCCGTTACAGTAACTACTCTGTCCATACTCTTCATTCAAGGTAAAATTCCTGTTCATACACCCATTCTACTCAAAACCACATAGCTACTCTGCTCCTAAAATAATTATGCACTGTAAACCTTCTCCTCACATCTCTTCTGCTCATTTTATGTAAGGCAGATCTTAATTTGTGAAATGCTATAATAAAGCAATCTTAGGCAAAGTATTGGATCCCATGACCTTGGATTTGTTGAGACTTTCTGTTAAGCATGTAATACACTACTACCACTTCAAAGAAGGTAAAACATTCATATCACAACCATAGATTTAGCTTCTTTCTGTTGGGAAGACTTAAACTCAAAAAGGGTAGTTAAAAATTAAGAACCTGTCCTGTCACCTAAAAATGGTCCTTCTAGGATTCCTACTTTATGCAAAGTCAAATTAGTTACAAAATATACTCAGTAGCAAATTTGTACTATTTCCTATTTTGGTTATTAATTTTTCATTATTACTTGCAAATACTTTTTACTGCAGACTGACAAAATGGTCTCTATGGCCTCCCTCTCATCAGTAAACACCTTTAGATAATATAAACGTTTGTCAGCATCTCTAGTTCACTTTTCTTCCTGTAACTCCTGAACACATTGTGGGAAAGTAGCTGTTCCCTTCCCTTACTCTCATTTTGAAAAAGCATAAATAGTGAAGAAGAACTAATTTAACCCTTGGTAGGATTTTCCTGCACAACTTTGAACTAATATCCTTACCTTTTAGTGCAGTCCTGAGAAAGCACTGCTCTACGTCTTGTCATTTGTATTGAATCATGAAAGATTTTAAGATTCATATGAAAGAAAGTATATTTTAGAACATCACAAATACAAAAATATCTCAAGTATATGGAGGAAAACCACAGACTTGACTGTCCCTTTTACATGGGCGTCAGCACAGCAAATGCTGCTCAATGCTCAGATGCTCAGCGAAGGAAAATGACCTGCAATGGTGTCCAGAAATTTGTTCTTAATAATAACCAGTATATTAAAATGTCACATTCCTTTATGAAACAGTCTCTGCAAGTAGTTTTTAAGAGAACTTTTTACTGAGATAAAGAAGAAAAAGCCTGCACACTAGGGCAGCTGATAGACTTGTGGAATTTATTAAGTTCAGCATAAATGCTAAGACTAAATGAGCTTCTTTAATTTCCATAATGAAATTGTTTTTGTAAAGTTAAAAATACTGTAATGAGGCCAAAACGGTGTGCTTTCAGAGACTCCCATGGTGAAACAAATGAGATTTTAGCTTCTCTAATTGGGCATACTGCAAGCTGGGCTTGATGCTGTCCTCAGCACAGGATGTTTGTTATCCCTAACAAAAAGAGGTCTACAGCTGTCAGCATAATATCATATAGCTTTTCTGAAGCCAAGCCATCAGAAGGAAGGCTGCTGCTCTCTGACTGGGACCACCCAAAGGGAGAGATCAAGTAGAGAACAGCTCTACTCTTCCCTGATTAAGAAGTTATTCGTAAGGTAATTTGTTTACAGCTATTACAGAGAAGCTTTTGAAGCAAGGATTGAGTATTCCCAGAATCCTCCAAGAGAATTTCATTTGATTAAATAATGAATATGGATATTCCCTTCTTCTTTCATTCCCACCCACCCCTTTTCCCCTTGCTTATTAGATCTCATTACCTGTCAACACAGGCCTTCAAAGCCTGCCTGTTCCAGCAGGAGAAAGAAAAATGTTACGGACATTGCGTTGCATCTCTACTGCCAAAATCTGCTGGTTTGCTGCCATGTGCAACACCACAGTGCTGACCTCCAAGCCTTTAAAACTTGAGACTCATTTTTAATAATTATTATTTTCATTTTTCTCCTACACTTGTTTTCAGGTGAAAGCAACAGGAAACAAGAAAATACCAAAAATAATTTTGCAGCTATAAAAACCAGCCAGTTATTTTTTTCACATCTTAACAATGATTTCATATCTGAAGCAAGAAAAATAATTCTACCGAGAAAGACTGCTGAGTGTTGTTCAGGGCTGAAACAGAGGGAATGTGACTATACGTACTTTAAGAAGCTAAAAAAAAGGATATTTCATTCTAATTAGGTACATGAAAAAGACAGACTCCCCCATAAATGCACACTGATGGAGGTTACTACTCCTTTACTCCAAACCTAAGCCATCACTGTAAGATCAAACTGTTTAACCCCTGACAGAACATTTTACTAGACTAAAAACATTTTACTAGATATTTTTACTAGACTAAAAGTGTCAAGCCATAATTTTAAAGTTACTTCCTTAGTTACTATTTTAGTTTTACTGTAATGATTCTATTCATTGCTTCAATGTCACATTCAGAATGTTCACATATTTTTGTATCTAGTCTTTTATTCATTTCCTGATTTTCTGCTCTGCTTTCACTTTTCAAGCATTCTATTGCCAAAATGCTACAAACAAAAAAATCAGGTTTTTTTACAGAAAGTTTTTGGAAGCTTGATAGTCAGTTCTGCTGACTCAAAAAAATAGGAAATATAACCTTTAAGATGAGAAAGCAAAACATTATGATGGACAATAAATAAAAGCAAATCAGAAGTTCAACAGATGTTGAAAAAATTATACAAAAAAAAAGGAAAGTACAGGAAAAATAAGTACAGGTAAAATTTTAAACCATCAAAATCAATGAATTTTTGTAAATGTATTTCACCCTTTTGCTTAGGTTTTGAAGACTGCAAAAGAGCATGGCAAAACTGCACAGGAGGAATGAGAAATAAGGTTCTCCCTCAGCAATCAGGATGTTGTCAGGATTGTATAAGACATCCATTTAAAAATATATCATAGCAGGTATATGTTTAGAAACTCTTGGGAAATTACCTTTCTTCAACCTATTTCCATGACTGTATTACGTTACTATTTTGCAAGGGAATTTAGGGAAATATTAGCAGGAGATAAGTAAATCATTAGGTTTTTTTCATCTTAATTCAAATTTATTCATTAAAGCTTCGCAAACAACTTCTACAGTACATGAATCAGATTTAAATAACAAGATATTTTAATTAATTTGAACTCGGAACTTCACTCTGAATCACAGAAAGCTTCTTAGAGAATGCTCAGAGGACCAGCATGGGGTAAAAGCAAAATACCACATTACTAGGAGTTAAAAGAAAACATATCTTGAGAGCATCCTACACAGACAATGATTCCAGGACAAAAATAAAGAGTGGGAAACTTACTACAGGCTTTTGTACAACTAATAGTATCCAAGAGTACCTACCTTTGTGTCTACTATGACAGAAGAGGCTAGGCAAAAATTATATACTTATTACATACATTCATTAATATGTGTAGAGAATTATTCAAAGTACAGCCTTTAAGGTTTTGAAAGAACACAGACAGTCTGAGCAACTCCCCCCATATACCTACATAACACTGTAAAAGATGTTATTATGCCATGTATCTACATTAACTGAAGGAAGGGTCTAGATTACACAGCCTAAGGGACAAATGCAAACATTAAAAAACTAACTGCCTCCTGAAACAGGCATAAGACAGATTGTAACTGGCAACTGGCTGTCAGTTTTCAGGAAAAAAAAAAAAAAACCAAAAAAAAAAAACAAAACAAAAAGAAAACAAACAAATGATGATGTATTTTAAAAAAATATGTATCATCTCAGTGTTAACAACAACTCTAAACCAGGTTTTTTACTAGATCATTTATGTCTTAATATTTAATTTGGATCTAACGTATCCACTAATTTATTTCAGTTAGCCCTCAAAACAATAGGCTATCTTCCAAAATTTTTCTGTTATACTTGCATTATAAAAGGAGAAGGTGTTGAAGTGCAAAATATCTTTGTCTCACAGTTTTCCTTTTACACATTGTTACCACAATGAACAAATTACATTGTCCCATCAACGGGCACATCTGAACAAGATCTATCCTGACACAAAGCAAATAATAAATCTCTCCCTGTAATGAGTTCTGCTTTCTAATATATTTGCCCATTATTTTAGTCTAGAAGATTAAATTTTATAAAAACTATAATACAAAGCACACACAAAATGTACATACATATATATAAAAAAGCTTTATGGCTAAATCACATTTTGGTATTCACGTTATTTCACAAATAACATGTCACCTTTATTTATACTGATCGGACCAGCGGTTCTTTTCTATCAATTGAAGCAGCTAATTTACTTTCATTGACCATCCAGCAGTATAATGTACCACCTGCTTATTGTGATTTTCTCTGGCTAGACATTAAAAAAAAAAAAGAAGAGAAGAGAAGAAAAATCCCTTTTCTCCCCCATTCTGCAATTTAACTTTGTCCAAATTTAATCTTAACTTTTTAATTCTCTGAGGCATTTTGTGAGTGAAAATGCTGGTATTTTTACAGCACCACATCTGTAAATGCACAGTGTGATCAGTGTAAGACAAATCCTTCAGGTATATTGCAAGTGATGCAGCATAGCTGAATTTATTTGAAGCAATGCAAAATTATTTGGGTTTTTTCATCTATTTGTTCACAGGCAGACAGATAAAGAAGATTAAGCACTTTTTTCCATTGCTGTGTGGAAGTAGAAGATGCACATATGGCGATAAAAGGGCAGAAAACAGTGTTATAATAGATCCCAATATTTTGGAAATAGTTTGCTTTTCAGCCCACTTCAATATTTTAATCAAATTAAACTCCTTTAGAAAAATGTAAGTAATAATGTGATGAGGAATCCTATCTAGCCAAGTTTTCTTTGCTGTTTTTATCCCCATCTAAGAGTATTTCTATTTCTTTGTAAACATTCACAACCCCACCAAATGCTAGTTCATATTTACTGCTGAAAAACAGCAAAAGGAGCCAGAAGCATGTTATGTTCAGTCTGCTACTTCATTTTGGGTTAAGACACTACAGTTTTGACAGTAGGGCCATCTGCTGTTAACTTTCCTTCTCATCATAATACTAGTCCAGTCAAAAGCAATTAAGTGTGCTTTGCCATTATAATACGTAGATAATTATGATAAATTACAGTTTTTAAACCAGCCTTGAATTATGCATATGGTAGGTATTTTCCTTGCAGTTACTGATGTAAAAAATATTCCTGCATTTGCAAAATATTTCAGCTATTTTATTGATGATGTTAGTTCTGTAATGAGATATCTACAATGAAATTTCTTAGGCACAGAGCCTGACAGTCATTAGAAATCTATTTATATCTCAGCAAGACATTTTGCCAAGTAGATAGAGTGGTAACATTCTGCACTGCCATTATACAAAATACTCAGAAAATGGTCTATGTTATTGTGTCACAAAAATCCGAAACTGATGCAAACGTACAAGTAAGTACCCAGAAGAATATTTTAGAATTTATTACAACACGGAGGTACTCAAGAGTCTAACATAGGCTAAAACAACTGATAAAACCATCACTTGAAGAACTACACAGTAATGTTTTCTGCTGAGCTCCCTTTGACATTGCTCGAGTGAACCCCAGGATTAGCCAGGCATAAATAAGTGACAATTTAAAGTGGAGTCAATAAAAATTTTTCCTCTACTGTAACACTGGATTTATCTTGAGGATACCTTTTTTATTTGGGGAAGAGAAGAGAGAGGTGGGATGTGTGTCATACTGTCATAGTTTCTCATAAGTTTAACTGAAAAATCACCACTGTTAATGTTTTATTTTTAATGTTTCTCCAGTATTTCCTTGCAGTGAATGGATTTCTTGAGAAATAATCAGTCTCTACGATGCATCCACATGCTTTTCGTGACCACACCAGCACTAAGTGATAATCCAGGACCATACATCTAATTCTCACTGGGAATGTGCTACCCACTATGAAATCTGGCTCTTAAATCCTAAGCAGTAACAGCAAACGGCAGCACCTGAGTCATGGCAGGTCGCAGAGGACCGATGAGGAAGAGAGGCATAAAAAATATGACACAATAATGCCAGCAGCAGCAGAATCAAATCTCAGCTCTGTTAAATGCACAGAAATGGTGTCTGTGTGGCAACGGCCTTATCACCTTCTCCTCATTATGGCCATGCAGTGTTCAAATACAAGTCAGAGAGATAAAAGTCAGCAAAAGATAACTCTCAATTCAACCAACTTCAAAAACTTGCAGTTAAAGACACAAATGGTATGAATTGATATTTAAATCCTTTCTCTCAGAAAATGCAGCAGAGTAGTATTTCCACAAAGCAGTGATACAGACAGAAAACCAGTGGTCAATATATGCTCTGCTTAAATGTCAGATAGTTTGCTCTTTAGCTGCACTTCCAATAACCACGTAGATTCAGAAGCAGGAGATAGCAACAAAACAAGAGCAGAAAAACCCTATCTATGCCTTCTGATTCTGAGCACTTCAAGACAGGAAAGGATAAGATCTCTAACTAAAAGGAATGGAGCATTTATATAATTCTGCTAGTACAATAGATGTGTTTTCTCTCCATATCCCTCTGGTAGCTGAGTCACTGCTGTTAACAGCTGCCAGCACGTTACCATACCTTTTTCTCCTTGGCAGGACAGGCAAATTGCTCCCCACAGAGCAGATGCCAGTCAACATGGCAAAAGGAATTGTGCTGAGCATAATTTCTCTTCCCATAACACTAAGTTGTTTTCAAAATGTTTGGTTTCCGTCAGACCACTGCTTGGGGTGAGCTGTTGCTTCTACATTTGTTTTCTTTCGAGCATAACATTAGGTTGTACTCAATTTCCATAATCAATTAAGAAAATGCAGTGGATATTTTTATTTTGGAACTGCTAAAGAATGTAACAAGCCATTCAGCTGAAAAAGCCCTTGTTAAAAAAACTATTAAAAACTTAATGTTTAGCTAATTTATGTTTACAAGATTAGTTTTGCAACACATCACACAAACTAAATTTTAGTACTCAATACAGTTCTGCACCAAGGATTTCAGAAGAGGATATCTGGATTGCAAGGCTTCATGTCTAATACAACAATACAATGCAATGTTGAGTGGGGAGAGATGCATGTAGCCTATAAACTGTGGTATAAAAGAAACTTTTTTTGCCCTTTGCAAAAAAATACATTTTCTGAATAAAAACGAGAACTGTAGTCTCTCCTTGATTGATTAAATTGAATTCATGTGTGAGCCAGCCCACCCTCAATCGCTAATGCAGGAGTCTGTTCAGCAACATGCAGAATGACAAAAATATACACTGAAACTTTTTGGAAGCAGCAATGCTGATTTCTATCTCCTTAAAAAGGTACACCAAGATCCAGAACACCTAAACATAAATGCAAATAGAATTTAGCAAGAAAAGTCTTCCTTTTAAGCAGAGACATTCTCTGCATACTTTTAACACAAATCTGCTCTCAAAACACAAATCCTACATCAAAATATAATTAGCACCATAGCTACAACTTGTGAGTTAAAGGGAAAATGACATTAACACAATAAACTAAGCAGACCTGGGGAAGCCATCTCAATGGAGATGTTTCAGTTTGGTAACAGTATTGTATGTGCATTTTTAATGTTGCATGAATAGTAATTGCCATGAATGTATTCCAACTAAGAAACAGTAACCCCAAACTAAAGTTCATACAACCTCCAGTTTACAAGCAAAATTTTTCTTTCCTAGGACTCTGTATTCCACCTGTGGGCCAAAAGGATGCCAAGGTAGGAAGCCCATTCACAAGGTAATATAATTTGAAGGGACCGTGGCACTTGAGTAATTTCCCAGTACAGCTACAGGTGTCAGCATGGACAAATCTAGGGAGGAAAAGGGATTAAAAAAACAACATAAAAAAAATTATTTCATGGCTATCCTCTAAAATACTTACATTTGAGAAGCGAAAATGTTTACTATTAAACCAGGTAAGAGACATAGGAAACATATGCAAAACATTAGGTACTGTTAATGCCTAAGTGACCAGTTTTGGCAGGGTAAAGATGTGCACCCTAGAAAGTGATGCCTTGGTACTCTCTGTCAGCAGGAAAAGCCTATATATCTTTGTGAATGCATTAAGCTTATACCTGGTCTTCAGCAACCAATATGGGAAGCAATTTTTTTAGTAAGATGGAAAGTAGATAGGATGTTTGAGTGAAGCCCTGCTTGGCACTAACTTCTTTCTAAATGTAAATAATGAAACACATATGAAGTGGAACTCTTGAATTCTCTGAGGCTAAACTCAAAAGATACCAGTCTTCACCACCTTCACTTGCATCAACTCTATTATCAAATTTTGTCAAAGCAGCTATTAATCTCACTTCCATGGTATTTTAAACATTTTCCATAACTGCAAGTTGTGAAGATCTACTGAAAGTTGTGTTGTTTAGTAACCACTGAAAAAAAACTGATATTTTCTATTAAAAAATAAATAAATTTTGAATTCCCAATTTTATTCAACACTGAAGTCTTCTGTATCAGATAAGCTGTAATGCTACTCTCTACAAGCACTCAGGAGGAACTATTAGCATTTAATAACCATCTTAACTCTATTCGGTAAATGCTCCCACTCTTTTGGTCCCTGATCACTCAAGAGTGGCTTCATCTGCCTGAAAGCACCCTCCTGCCATGAGCCTGGCAGCCAAAACCCCTGCAGCACTATGAGGGAAGTACAAAGCAGGTTGAAGAAACCTCTGGCACAGCCTTTCAAAAAGATAGCACATCGATCTTCCCAGGACTGTCAAAGACACCAACATAGGAGAGTGATGTCCAAACACACAGAATGATGTCAGGAAAAAAAAGCTAAATTCACATGTTTGATGTACATAAAAAGGAGATGAACTCAACATCGGGTAAATACCACTGGACTTGTATTGTTATCATCCATTCTCCCCCTCCACTGAACCAGTTATCTGCATTCCCAGGCAGGCACAAAGACCTTGAAGCCCTCAGTAATATTAACAGTGCAGTAAGCATGTCGCAGGCAGCTGGCTCCCCCCATACAGATGGGCATCTGTGATTACCAGAGTTAAAAAACACAAAGCATGCTTACCAAGTTGCATGCTTTGGCACAAGACCTGTCATTTTTGCCCTCTGAGCACCTAGTATGCCTGAAATGCTTTGAGATAGGGTAGGAATCACTGCATCCTCAGGAAAAATACTGTGACTGTGTTATTGTCCCAACCTATCAACTAATGCGATTTACAAAAAAATCTACCTAAAAGCACAACTTGTTCAGTGTATCTTAGGATAGGGAACAGCGAAAGTAAAGTATCTATCTATCTCATACTGTTTTCAAACCTGCCAAGTAATAGATGAAGGAATAAGATAATCACACAAGAACAATTCTGAGGACTACAGAATTATTTTTTCATACTACAAATATTATGTAGAATAAAAGAGTAGAGCTAAGAAATATGTCCCTTTTATGCAGGTTCTCACTTGCAGTGTACTGGACATATATACATACAATACAGCATCTCAAATACCTTCAAAATGAAGATTCTGCCTGTGAACCCTTCTTCTGAAGCAGAATGTCTTCTAGAAGAGAGTATCATTGTTACTTTTGGATGCCTGCTATCCACTGTCAGAAAATCCTGAGTTTTTTAAACAATGCAGGAATGAGCAGTAAATTGGCTGACAATGCTGTCTTTTAACTCAGACTCAACACTAGCCCTAGCTGTGCTCACTTCCAGTACGTGGCAGTAAGCTAGCACAAGAGGAATGGAAATTCTCTCATGTTCCTTTTACAATTTTTGCAATGATTCAGATTCTTGGCAAAAGAAGCAGAAGCAGTAAAAGTAGAAATATTCATCCAGAGTATCTGAAAGGTAAAGATAAATTTCAAAACACCTTACTTGTGCTTTAAAATAAAGATTTGCTGACATCTGGTATGGTTCAGCTGGCTGAATTGCTTTGATTACTCACCCACAGCCAAGTTCTTTTTTATTTATTCATTTACTCATTTATTTCATGGTTATAAAAATGTGTTTCATAATAAATATGGAGAGTGACAACACAATGCTGATTAACAAATATGATGTTCTCAATTTCTTTAACAGATTTCAGCTTTTAAAAAGAAATTGTTTGTCTACAAAAATGTCAGTCCTAAATTTTATCCATGCCTCTGCTGTCACAACTTGGTTTTGCCTTTCTTTGGATATGCTAAATTTATAGGTGTTGACAAAGTATTAAGAACTATAAGAAAAAACTGTCTGTGTGGAGCACTTCTATGAAATTGTATTATAAAGACTGTTCCTCTTCTAGCACACAACAACCCTAAGCTGCAGATCACAGCAGGCTAAGAGACTTCCCTGGGAAAATAAAAATGCAGACATGTGTACATTCACACTGCTCTAAGAACCTACTACAGGCCACCAACAGACTAAGCCTATCACATCTCTGGTCTGACCTAATGTAGTACATCCACATGAACCAATTTCCCACAAGAAGCATAAAGGAACAGAAAAACCCAAACCCCAAAAAAATAGTTCTCAGATGCCACCTACCTTGCTATTCACCTTCCTTACTTTCCTCATCATCTTAAACTCCATCACTTCATGGTTGTGTAGCCTGGGCTACCATACACCACCACACTCAACAGGCCCTCTTTACTCATAAGGAGGAGATCCAGCAGACCATCTTCTTTGATTGATGGGCCTAACGCCTGCCTCAAAAAACATCCTCAACTCATTCCAGAGATTTCCTTGATTCCTTGTGTCAGACTATGTTACCTTTCCTGAGATACTGACAGGTCAATCACAAGAAACAGCTTCCTCCAGTTCTCCAATTTCATACAATTCCTTTCCTTCAGGCAATCTCCAATAGGTGCTTACACACACATTAATGTTAGACTCTTTTTTGGTCTTGACCAGCCTGTTTGTTACTGCTTCCAAAGCAAATCTGGCTCTGCAAATTCAAGCCACTATTTGGTGCGGAGGAAAAAGCCTTTCTTCCATCTTATCAGTGGGTACTTCCAAAAGAATCTGCAGTCATCCACTGCAGCCCACCATTTGTGTCAGCTCTCCCACATCACAATTCTGTGATGGCATACAGAACTCTTATTCGTCCTTTTTGCTTCCTATGCACTGTATGTTCCTGTAAAGGTACTTGAGATGGGCCACTACGGTAAGTGTGGAAGGCTCATGTATAATTTTGCCATTTAAACACTTCTCTGGCCCTCATTCCTCCATTTATCTTTAGGCTTTGGTCTCCATTTCCTGGTAAACCAAGGTTAAAGCTGTTCTCCCTACATTAGCAAAAACAGCTGCACGTGCTAAAAAGCAACAACCCTACTATCTTCAAGACAGGCTGCTCACTTCCAGTCAGTATTACAGTCATAAAGGGTACCTTGAACAATATGAATCCAGCACACATCGATACAATGCTTACTTGAATCTGCAAATGACCTGAATATTGAATATGGTTCTAAAATATACCAGCACCCATGCAGCTGAATCAAAGCTGTTCAGACACATGTTCAAACTTAAAATCACATGTAAAGCATTCTTTCCTCACATTAGAAGGACATAAATTTATGTTTGTATTGTTGAAGAACAGATCAAAAAAAAACAAAACCAACCAAACAAAAAACCCAGAACTACATGGTGTACAAGATGCATGGCTGCTCCTATGATGAATTTCTGAATACAGAAGGACAACGACTCCAGGTGATTCAGTTAAGCAATGAGATAAGGATGTGATTACCCTTTCACCACATGTTCCAAAATGCTTCTTTCTCTACTTCTTCATATCTGCGTGAAGCAGAACTTTCTGGAAAAAAAGTGTTGTTAAAAACAAGTACAGTAACCTGCTGAGTACTAAGAATGAGCTACTTTTATGTCTGAAACTTCCCACTGCTCCTAAACAGATTTGTGACTCCAGGTAGACTCATCTATCTCATTAACAAGAAGTACTATTAGGGGAAAGACAGAAACCTTTGAATTTAATTAAAATTCAAGTACATTTTGTCTGAATGTACATTTCTAAATATGTTGCTACATACAAAAGGAAGAGCATAATAAAGCTGTATCTACCCACTTGTTTACAGAGAAAGAATAATCAGCTAATATTTTGAGAGAGTGCTATTAAAATATTCAAGGGAGTGGGGAGGCATCAACTACTAAAGTTTGGCAACTCCTGCTTATAGCTTATCTTTGTGTGCCACGGCCTACTCCAAAAGTTACCTAGTAGAAAAAAGTGCATCTTGATACCGTAACTTCAAACTCAAATGTCTTAAGGCTGGAAATAAAGACAGTTGAGGGGCAGAGGGGCATGGAAATGCACTTATCAATCCTGACTTCTCTTTCCATTATAATTTGTGGCTAGGAGGCTGCACAGATTTAAGATTCTTAATCATATAAATCTATTTTTAAGTAACCTTTTAATTTCTTTTAATCTCTTCACAGTTGCTTTAGCTAACTGGTGATCTTTGTAGACTGCTTGCATTATGTGGAACAGAAAGCCTAGCCACTATAGGTTTTATAATTATGTGCTCAGTCAATACCACCAAACCAGTGATCTCATTTTGAAAGTAAAACTAACAAAAAGATGTGTTACCAAGAAAATACGCAAAGGGAGAAAGGAGGATCATGAAAGTGTTGAGGAGAGAGGAACAGGGAAAAAGCTTAAAGATTCCTTTTGCTATAGAAGACAAAGCAGAAAATCAAATCTAGAAGACAAAGCACAGAGCTAAGACAGTGAATTTTAATTGCTCTTCATATGAATTCTTAAATATTTCTACTGACATCACTGAAAGCACACTTATTTTTTCTTTCCCACAAAGTCCGGAAGGAGAGGGATTATCCAAGAAGGTTCACTGGGCTTATGACTGTTAATGCTAGAATGTTAATTCTGCCGTCATGCTCAGTGTCATAAATTTTGTTTTGCACAATAACTGACAAACACAAGATTCAAACAAATATCTGCTTAGCTATAGATTCTCTACTCCTACAAAAAACAAGCTGAAAGCCAGTAAAAAAAAAGCAACCAAACTAAACCCAGCAACAGCAACTTCAGTGTCATAAGAGACCCCCTACTTCAGAAGCAAAACCCATCTGAAGAAGCCCACGCAGGTGGTGGGTCTCTCCTGCAGTCTGAGAATTACAAACCACATTTGTAAGATGGGAGTTTTGATCCAGTGTCCTGAGGTAAAGTCCCACTGACTTTAACTGCTTTTTTGGTGAAACACTACAAAGGGGTAGACACCTGCCGTCCTTCTCTTTTGAATTCAGTTTCTCCAAATACTTTGTGCTATCCAATCTCCAACCCAAGAAGTTACTGATGAGACCCTCTGGTCACTCCTGCACACTTGGTGCAAAACAATCTCTCATTCCAACAGGCATGGGTAGCAACTATGCCCCAAGACTGCTTCTGGAAGCACAGCTTCTGTGGTCTGAGCAGAGCTACCAGTCTGCAGCAAAGGCCACCCTACCTGAGGTTGAGAGAACATTTCTCTCTGACTCAGAGCTTCATCCTTAGCAAGTGGAGTGACAACATGAATTTCATTTAAGCAGGGTGCCACTGTGAACAAATGGGAAATAAAGACAAGGTGATATGACCAGCCCCATACTTAACGACAGCTCAATAAAGCAGCACACAGCCCTGAAGCCACATAATGGACCCACCTGGCCTATCCCTGGAAACAACCACCGGCCAGTCCAAAGCACTCCCATCAGTTTTCCTACCTAATACATGTGAGGTGACCTGAGTGCTAGCAACAAGCTCCTGGACGGCAGTCCCACTGTACCTTATGAGTAGGATAATATCCTACTTTGACTGACAAGGTCCCAGTGGTAGTACAGGCCTGAGCATTACAGAGGTCAATATCCAGCTCAGAGGCCATGCTTTGAGACCAAGAGGACAAAGCCTGGAACCCCAACCTCATAACAAGCTACAGCCCAACCAGAAGAAGCAGCAGCAACTATGTTCCTTTGATCTATTATGGTCCTATACCCTTGAGATCCAGCACCCCAAATCAAGACAGCAGACCCATCACAGGTGATGAACCTCCCAAACATCATTCAGGCATAATTCTTTTCAGGGTCAGATCAAAAGGCCATCTAAACCAGCAGAAAACAGCCCACGCTCACAGAAAGAATATAAGAAATAAATCAAGTATAGAATGGTCATTCTCAAATCTTGCCTTCCAGTGAAGACCATTGTTGTGTGTTTTTTTTCACTGCAAGCACCCCCATAAAATTCTACCTCAACAGAGTGCACTGGAAGCTGATCAATACCAAACCAAACCCACAGTCATCTTCTATTGTTTTCATGCCTACACCTCACCTTTAGAGGAGTAACAACATTCTATTACTGAGATACAATAATGAGCTTCCCTTGTGCTGCCATCACCCCTTCAGTCCCATACTTGCATGAGTGTCCTTGTTTTGGCTGGGATAGAGTTAATTTTCTTCCTAGTAGTTGGTGCAGTGCTGTGGCTTGAATTTAGTATGAGAATAATGACAACGCACTGATGTTTCAGTTGCTGTTAAGTTGTGCTTACCCTGAGTCAAGGACTTTTCAGTCTCACATTCTGCCAGTAAGGAGGGCCACAAGAAACTGGGAGGGAGCAGAGACAGAACACCCAAAACTAGCCACAGGGGTATTCCATACCACAGCACACCATGCCCCCTATATAAACTAGGGGGAGTTAGCCAGAAGTCCCAGATCACTGCTCAGGTCAGGCTGGGTATCAGTGAGCGGGTGGTGAGCCACTGCATTGTGCATCACTTGTATCTTCTTTTTTGCTTGTTTTATTTCTCTCTCTGTATTTCCTGTTATTATTATCATTAGTATTTCCAAGAAACATACTGTCCCTTTTCAAGAAGGGAAGCAGGACCAACAAATAGCATACTGCACCAAAAAACAAACAGATAAAAAACCATGACACACAACAACCAAGCCGTTTGTACCATTTGTACTATTTAATTCATGTGGGAAGCAGAGGGAAGAAAAAATAGTGAAAAGGACTGAACTTCATGGAGGCTTCATCCCCCAAATCGGGTGCCAGAAACTTGCTCAACTTCAGCTTGCAAGTGTCAGAATTCAGAAACCTTGTAAGTTTTCCATTGCAGCAAAAGGCAGAGCTTTAACAAACTACAAGACTTTAATTAGATATTAAATAAGATAGCCTTTTCCCAGCTCCATCCCCCAGGATATGTTCAAAGGGAGCTGCATTTCACACACTGAAAACATGAACAATTTTCAGCACTTGTAAACAGCAGTCTGAAGAAATAGAGGAAAAAAGTATTAACTTTCAAGGCTTTGCTTCTACAATCTGACAGAATCAGGCAAGCTGGAAAAATTCTGCCAACCTATCTCTGAAATACACCGCAATGTTTTAATTAAAACAGTTTTGTGCTTGTATCTTTGATCTAGGATCAAAGTGATCACCCCATATAAAGCTGAACCAAGTATTCAGGTATTTCAAATGCTGAATGATGGGCCAACTGAGGATTAAAGGTCAGGCCAATAGCCAAAAATGTAGTAAAGCCAGACAACACTAAAGAACGCTTAGATCTTCACAAAATGCAAATAGCCTTCAGGCTTGCTATAAGATTACTCAAAGTGAGAAAACATGATCTATTCAAGCTGCACTCCAGGCTGTATGTCTAAAGACATGGTTGCGCTCACGACTATCATACCAATTTGCTGTATGATCTGTTCTTCTGGATTCACCTGTATTTCCCTACTGACAGGGTAGATTTATTCTGCAGTTTTATATGACTATCACGGTTCCAGTTCCCTATGGGGTGTATACCATTTCGCTTTGGGCTTCCTGTAATCTGTCCAAAATGCTTTTGCCTGGTAGATTTTCATACAGCTGGGAATGAAGTTAAGGTCTCCTCAACAATCATGGTTCCTCAGGGACTATATATGAAATCATTATTGCTCACATAGTAAATTCCATGAGCATAGCATATCGATGAAACCAATGCTCTTTCCAGTGATTTATTTAGTTGTTGACTTTTAGTTTCCCTTCCATGTAAGGGCTTTTTGGTTTTTTTTTTTAATCAGAGGTAAGCAAGTTTCTGAAAAGTTCTAGTTTAATCCTGGGCTATCAGACAGCTAGAGCATTAACAATAATTCATTAAGGACCACTCAGGTTTTGACTGAGATTCCAATAACCACTACAGCCTTTATCACAGGTCTGTCAGAGCAACTAAACCTGAGCAGTAACTGCCTGTCCTGAATCTCTCTTCTACCAATGCTTTCTGCATTATATCCTGCCTGCAGTTTGCATCATGTCTGCAACAAAACTAATTCAGCTACATGTTAACAAGTGTTTCTCAGGATGGCATCATAGGAAATAATCAACTTCAAGATGATACTACAGTACTACACAGATACTACAAAATACAAGGGTATTACTAACAATCACAAAAACAGAGACACACAAAAAAGGGCAAAAGAAGTGAGTGTTGTAACAATCCCATCTTGAAAAGTGTAAAGTTTTGTCTGCTTTCAAGAGAGGGTGGATATTCACACCACTGAAGCTTAGGTGCTTATGTACGCAGCTAACTTCCTGCAGCTCCCCAGTACTCAACAGAGAAAGAAAGGCTTCTCTAAGAATAAATTCAGAGAAAAGACCTAGTGTAAGTATTCTGTAGAAACAATTTCTTCTAGAAGGGATGAAAACATAAAAGGAGCACTGAGGTTTGTTGGTTCACACTGAAACACAAAGAAATACTAAAAAAAAAAAAGGAAAATCCTCATTATATCTTCCCATCTCTTCAGGCTGGCAATGTTTGATGAATCAGACTTTTGATATGACTGGATTACTACCTTCTCATTTTCTTCAAGAAGTGTTGCTCTCTGCAATTCTGAATCATGGCCACAGAAAAGAGATTTCGTGGATATTTTGATAAGAAGGTACACAGAGTTCATATCCTCCCAGCATAGCAATGATAATGTTTACCTAGTGTTTGGCTTCTGTGGCTATACAATTTAATTAACCTTATGGTAACATCAGCATGACCTACCGTAGAATAAAAGATGAGGCTTCATTTGTCTCACTAATTTCAATTTCACTGTGAAGTTTCAAAGCAGTGATGGGGAAAGTTCAACACAAAAAAAAACCTACCATATTCTGCAAGATTCCTGAATGATGAAAAATGACTATGAATTACCTTCAATACATGAACTACTGATTATTTGCTATTGTGCCACTTTGAGTAGTATCTTTTAATGTTACCAACATGCAGGGCTGCACTGTGAAAAGGTCATAATGTAGGTTTATATCATCCAACACTTAAGAATTCACAGATGATCAACAACTGGTCAGCCAATAATCTTATTCATGGTCCTGGATTTGTTTAGAAAACTGAGAACTTGGTTCCTTGACTTCATTTTATGTAAATTATAAGATCATATACACGAATTATGCATTTTGCAAGAGAAATGCTTTCATGAGAGTTTGCTCTATGAAGAGCAATGGTAACACAAATCACCTTGAGAACACCTGAAAGCTAGTCACAGCATAAGGTGTGTAATTCACACGAAGAGGTGGACAGAATAGAGATCTTCCTATGGAACTGAGATCAGATCTCCAGTCCTATAGCTCTTCAGAGCTTTCTAAAAAAAAAAAAGATTTTTATGGCATTATTCGGATGGTTCAACACTTTCTATTCAGTTACATTATTCAGAAATTTGTTTATGGCAGCATTCTGAGATGTTAGTCATGCTCCTTGTCTTTTATTCTTTAAAAGAAAAACAAAAAAACAAACCACCACCCAAGAAAAACCCAACACATAAATCTTGCAATTAAAGTAAACACAGAATAGTTAGGGTTGGAAAGGACCTTAAGATCATCCAGTTCCAACCCCCCTGCTGTGGGCAGGGACACCTCACACTAAACCATGCTACCCAAGGCTTCGTCCAACCTGGCCTTGAACACTGCCAGGGATGGAGCATTCACAACCTCCCTGGGCAACCCATTCTAGTGCATCACCACCCTTACAGTAAAGAACTTCTTCCTTATATCCAATCTAAACTTCCCCTGTTTAAGTTTGAACCCGTTACCCCTTGTCATGTCACTACAGTCTCTAATGAAGAGTCCCTCCCCACCATCCTTACAGGCCCCCTTCAGACACTGGAAGGCTGCTATGAGGTCTCCACGCAGCCTTCTCTTCTCCAGGCTGAACAGCCCCAACTTTCTCAGCCTGTCTTCATACGGGAGGTGCTCCAGTCCCCTGATCATCCTCGTGGCCCTCCTCTGGACTTGTTCCAACAGTTCCATGTCCTTTTTATGTTGAGAACACCAGAATTATGTTAAATATATATATGTTTACTCTATCTATATATATTAAATATATATTATCTTTGGATTTCTTCTGTTTCAGACTAAGGCAGTTGATAAGCATTTGCTTAATTCTTGCCCAAAACACTTCTGCACACACAGGTATAAAAACCACATAAGACTCAGTTCAGTTGTACAGCACATGACAATCATAATCCTGGCTATAGCAGTTGACATCTCTATATCTGTTCCTCCACCCGGTGAGTGGTAAAACCAGACCAATCTTGAAGATGAGGAAGCTGTTATGATGAAGTTCCATTAAGTTACATACGAAATAATTTAAAGTCCCTCCATAGTGATGCATAAAATAACTTATGTAGTCTCAAATGTCAATCACTCGTTACTACTTTTAAAAGCTGATACTTTTCACTACTCTTTAGCTGATACTTAATACAAAGAAAGGAAACAATCTGCAAATACAAGACATGTGATAACTCAGATCTCCTCTTTCACCCAAGACCTCTTCCCTCCTCTAAGTAATTTTTGTGAGAATAGTTATCTTCACTCAAAATATTCTTAGGAATAAAAATTGCTGTAATAGAAGGGTTGCTAGCTGGTGAGCTCAGATGTGCAATCTGCCTAATATCATGTGCTGGACACAGATAGTAATATGTTATGCCTTATTTCTAGTTCTGATTTTGTCTGTGGCTTTGTAAGGCTGGACTCTTCTATAAATGGTGTGACTACAAACATATGCCTTAACCTTCCCCCCCCCCCCCCCCCAAGGTATTCTTCAATGCTTGCTATGGAAGAGTGAGTGATTACTAGCACTTCTTAAAGGAAAGGCTAGAAGAAATGGGAAATGCAACTACGAAGTGACATAGTGGCCTGGAATAATTTCAGAAGTGAAATGGAACACAGGGCACAAAATTTTCTATGCTATATTAAGAAAGTCTCTTCAGTACAACCAAAGCCAAATCAGAAGCTTATAAACATTAGCCTTTTTGCATTAATTTGCAGTCAATGCCTGGTCATCTGTGATTGAATTTCAGTCAAAAGAAGGGGCAATTTCAGGAACAGAAGGACTTTAAACTTACTGCTCTTTGAGCAGCTAAACTACTGGCACCTTCCACATCCCTCACAATCCCCAGAGTTCCTTCATCTTCCGAACACCTGGCATTGTAATAGCCCATACCCAACATCCCCAGAACCATGCCACTATATATCCAAGTTTATTCCTACAGTCCTCAACACAATACTCTTATCTTGTTCTCTCTCCCCCCCCCCCCCCCCGCACCGCAAACTAGCTCCTTCCAACAATACATACTAAAAATAAAGGCGATAAGAGCAGAATGCTCCCTTCCTCACAATGGAGGCATTAACATGGGTCTCTCCACTCCATGTCAACTCCAATTTTCATACAATCTCTAAGACCTCAACTATTTTAGGATCTTGCTTTAAATTGGCCAAAACATCCATAAGCTATTAGAGCACAGACAGATGGAATAATGGCATATGGCTCATTCCCTTAAGCAGGCAGGCAACAAGTTAGATAAGAGGATGCATTTTACAGAAGAATATTCATGTCACTACTCTGTGTCATTTAACATTTTTAAATTTACAACTTTTGTCTGCTAATGCACATCCATTTGAAAAAGGTAGACCAAGGAAGAATGTCAATACAGAAATACCTAGAAAGGTTTCTTAAGCACAGTGACACGCACCCCAACATTGAGAAGCCAGTTTAAATAAATAAAATCAGTAATATTTAGGTAGATAACAGCAATAAAGTTACCAGTGATACCCTTTGCTGCCTTGACAATAACTCAACCTAAAAGATTTTTTAAAAATGTTCCCTGTCACGCAAATGAGCTAAAATGCTGATTCCTGAATAACAACATATTTGGACCATTCTATGGTACAGCAAGTCCCTATAAACGGAATACACACAACAGTAGAGATAATGGAAAACTGACACCTTATACACTTTGTTATTTTGCACTGTTTTCTGAAAGGCCAGGGTAAAACATTGTATGACACACTGCAGGGAAGACCAAGAAAGGAACTCGGCAATTAAATTTCCCAAATGAATGACATTTTTGACATTTCTCTTCCCTTAAGAAACTTCATGACTTGGCGTGGGTTTTTGTTCTGTTTCTCCCTAAGAAAAAAATAATCAAGATAATGATAGTAATTGGTAAACAGATGAGTGAGAAATCCCAGCAGCAATCTCATATTAAAAGGCCACACTGAGTATTGCTGAGGAATACTGCTCAGTCACATTTCTGGTTGACTCACACATGTTTATTTTGCTCTCTTCTTTTTTTTTTTTCTTTTCTTTAAAGAAAACTTCCAAGAAACGAGAAGATATATTTTAAGAAAGTCTCAAAAGGTCATTTAACCCTTTCCTTGCCCCTGGTAGAATCAGACAACCTGTGTCCTAAGACTTCAAGCAGCAGATACCCACATCCCTCACCAGGCTTTAGATAAGGTTCCTTCCCTCACTCACTTTCACAAAAGTCCTTTCCTAACACCTGACCTGAATCCCCCTCATTACAGTTTAACTCACTGCTTCTCCTAGTCTCAATAGGCCTTGTAATTGCTCTTTCCCCCCTTTATTATTCTTACCTTCACACTTCTGCTGTTTGCCCCACCTTTCTTGAAATTCAGTGCCCTCAACTTCATACATAAGTTCAGCCAAGAACCTATTATATGTAACATAATGTAATGTTGTTTGTAATTTTTTTTAAACAACAGAATAGTGTTGAGTCACATTTAGTGTAGTATCCAATACAGTTGTTATAACGTTTCTTCAGTTTTGTCTAAGCAGGTGTTACTCCACCTTGTATTTGTGCAGTTAATTATTATAAAGTGTAGCAAACTGCAACAGTCCTCATTAAGTTTCACCCAACTTTTTACATACTCTTGGTCTAGCATCTTTATCCTAATCCTGTCCTCCAAAGCTCTTCTCGCTGTTTCCTCCTCATGATCACCTGTAAAGCAAGAAAGTATTCTGAACAGACCTAAACTAAAACCCCAGAAACACATTCAATCCCCTGTTCAATAGCAGATGCTTCACACAATTAGTCTACACAGTTTCCTAACTACTAGTTGATTCGGCTTGCAGCTGTTTCATCTATTATGTATTTCTTTTGCTTGCTTTTAAGTGTAGCATGCAAAATAAAAGTGCCCATGTGTTTAAGGCAAGATGCATCTCATCTGCAGCTTCTCTGACAGCTATATGGACTGCCACTTCTATAAAATTAAATTACACTGGCTTGGCAAGAGTTGCGCTCAATGAAGACACTCTGTATTTATGTTTATTTTTTCAAGGTATTTGGCAAAGATTGTGAGCTCATGCACTTTTCCTGCACTTCAGTTAGGTACATTGTCCACAATTCTCTGATTCTCCTCTTCCCTTTCTATTCTCTTGCCTTTTCCATCTTTCTGAAAATTCACCCTTCCTTGATGTTTTCTTCAACATAAAGATTTCACCCATTTCCCTAAATGCTTAAGGGAGACATTCATCAGGATCACCTAATAAAACAGACATCTTTCTCTTACTCTTTTACAACAATCATGCTAGCTACAAGGGAAGATCACCATTAATTTTAATTTTTCTTCCTTTTAATCATTACACATAGACCTCCACATTCAAATTCAGCTGCAGCCTGTACCTTAGAGCAAGGATGTACAACCTTTATAAACCAATGCCATTCCTATTAATAAGGCAATATAAATATTCACGCCTCTGAATCACTTCACCAAATTTGTTATAGCGTATGACTGTGACTACCTAATAAGATTTTCAGTTCTTCCTCTTTATTTTTTGCAAATCTTGTATGGCATTTCGAAATTCAATTTTTTTCTAACAACAGAAAAGGCATATACACATTTCACAAGTACCCAAGAAAAAACACACTAACTAGACAGAGTGACAGCATGCATAAGGACATGCACACACATCCCCATCTCATTTTCTTAGTAACGAACTAAATTGTTGGTAAGTCATAGCAATAGCCATTGTTCTTACCCATAGGCCGTTGTGTATCTTCCTTGTGTGTCCAAGCTCATCCTTTTGTAAACTTGTACTAGACCCCTATTCCCACAGAAAACGTGTATTAAAAAAAAAACACACTAACAAACAGAACAAAGGAAAAAAAAAACAACAAAAAAACAAAAAAGTCCAGCTTGGACTAGGAATGAAGCAGCCTCTCTGCTGATTGCAGTCTCCAGTCTCAGGGTATCAAAAGCCCAGAACTTTGCACAAGGTTTAAGTTTACCTATTCTCTCAATTTCCAGAGGTGCTATGATAGACAAAAACAGGCTTCAGTGGAATTTTGGGTGGCCAGTATAACAATCACTGTTAAAATATGGATCTTTAGGAGCTGTATTAACTTTGAACATCCAGAACTGTCAAGGTTTACAAGATTTGTTAACTGATGGACATAGCAAACTCAACAGAAAACAATTTATTCTTGTCTTTCTCTTCATTCCTCTCCTTCCTCAACAGCAGATACTAAATTAAGTTTACATACAAAGATACTGATTTTAACAGTTCTTTGGGAAGCAAGGAAGGGTTCCCCTTTGTTTTCATTAAAACTATAATCATAGAACCATAGAATCGTTAGGGTTGGAAAGGACCTTAAGATCATCTAGTTCCAACCCCCCTCCCGTGGGCAGGGACATCTTACGCTAAATCATATCACCCAAGGCCTCGTCCAACCTGGTCTTGAACACTGCCAGGGATGGGGCATTCACAACCTCCCTGGGCAACCCATTCCAGTGCCTCACCACCCTCACAGGAAAGAATTTCCTTCTTAGATTGTAATTTAGACAAAAAGGCATGATAGCTTACATGATGGATGCATAAGGCAATGGCAATAACTTTTAGGAATTACTAATGACCAGATCCTCCTCCCCTGCAAGAGCTGGGCATGTATGAATTGCTTGTTTGTTTCAAGTAGTACTATCTCAGCCATATTCTTTCCTATGATTGCCTCACTCAACGAGATGTTCCAGTCATCTTCAACAGGAGACCAGCCAAACCTTAGCCCCACTGGTAAGAAGCACCCTGAACCAATTCATTTGTTTACCAGGAAGTAGAAGGCCATCCTTATTGCCCCTACCCCACTGGACATGGAAATGGTGAGAAGGGAGCTGCCTGCCTGTGGTGGTAATTAAACACACACACTCCCAAAATCCATTCTCAAATGCTGGTTTATGCTAACCCCCCAAAATACACAAAATTTTATCAGAACTTAAGATGATAGAAAATGCAGCTGCCAATAAGGAACTTAACTCACTGTTACTTCACTCTCTTCCTTTTCCTGAATCCCAAAGCCAGGTAAGACATAAGCTTTTGGCAGATTTCTACCTTTTCATTTTTTTTCTTTTGTTGCTGCCTTAACATTGCCTCCACATAACTACTGTATTTGGGGCTTTGTTTATAAAAGAAGTTTGGCAAAGCCCAGTATCCTTCACAATATACCAAACCCATAAATATTAAAACAAAAAAAAACTAAATTATGTAGGATTTTCTATACTATCAGCAAGCCTCTTTCTTCTTGCTATGTAGCCTTTTATTAAAATCTAATACTAACAACAGATTAATGTGACAGCCAAGAGTATACAAACCAAGTTACAAAGGAAAAAAGCTTTTATTACTTTTCCAAAGATACAAGTAGCTTAAAAGTAACAGATGACAAAAATCACTAAGGGAGGGGGAAAATAAGTGTTTCTGGAAAAAATACTGAAATTGTTAAACAGTTAATTGGATTGCAGGGCTTACAGTTAATACGGCTAACACAGCAATGCTCCTTAGACAAAGTCTTTACCTCCACTGCATATTTCCCCATGTATAAAGCAAGTACTACAGAACTTCAAGTTTTACTTTTCTTCAGCATTTGAGAAGTTTCAGTTCATACGATGGGAGTTATGCACTAGCATACAGTACCAATACAGACAATAAGCAGGACCAATAAGAAGTAGTAGTAAACTGGATTAGTCAGATGCCAAAGATATGCATAACAAAATGCCCCAAAACAGGTTCTGTCCAGCTGGAATTCTCCAGGGGGTTAAGACTTCAAATGCAACAGTTGCAGAGCTCCAGCTGGAAAAGTCCTTCTCAAAAGTCATTAGACATCAGAGTGAGTCATTCTTTGGTGAACATTAATGATAAAAAGTTTCAATGCCATTAGTGAAGTCAAACGTTAAACTTCTTCTAAACCATTAAACAGATGTTCCAGCCTTTATGCTAGCATGACTTTTTTCCTAATTGCCTCAAGTATGCCTGTTGAGTCCTGTGCAGAGTTGCAGGAACTTCAGCCAAAACTTTTCTCATCTCCTTCCACCTTTGCAGTTCCTTTTCTTGATTCGCTCATAGAGGGCAACAGCAACAGCTACGTTGCTAACAAAGCTGGGTCTCACAAACATGGAGACAAGGCTACAGAAGTGACAGCAGCAGGGGAAGGAGGAACATGTTCTGCAGGTGGGTTTGAGCATCAGGAAAACACAGTGGTGGGCTGGGAGGTAGTGCACAGCAGAAAGGGGCCAGACACAACTCCAACTATCCTGTTTACTTTAGCCCCAGAGTGAAAATTGCCCATGGAAGAATCTACTTGTTGGCATAGGTTAATCGCCTGTTAATCACAGAACAGGTCTTTAGAATGAACTGTAATTAAGCCTTTTCTCTCCTTTACTCCCCCTTGCCCTTAAAGACTATTTACTGCACAGTTCTGCCCCTTAAGAGGCCCATGAGCCTGGGAATGAAACCAATAGAGTTCTTTATTTTCAGAAGACATTGACTGCAAATAGCTTCCAGCTGAAATGTTAGAAATCTTCTCAAGTAAAACGACTTGATATGACTCATTTGCTAATGTTATGAGCCCATGGCACAAAACATCTTAAAAAAGATAGTTTTGTCTAACTGCTTATTAAATAGAGTCAATTTTTATATTACTATGTTTTCATTTTCCTTCTACATCTCAAATAAACTAATTTTGCAATAATTAAGCAGTTTGCTTTAATATACTTCTGCTGATTTAAACAGGAAACAATACAAGCAAAAGGGTATACTCTTTATTAGGTCAATGATAGTTTCAGTTTGGTGCAGTAAATTAAAATTTTCATTATACACAATTAAGCAACTTCGTTAATATAACTGCCATTTTCCTCACTGGTTTGGTTTAGTATATTTAGTATATGCAAATAATTATATTGAGATACACATGCATACATGCTCTTTCCACTTACTATGCCTACATTACTTGCAGGTAGAAACCAGTAATGGGCATCTCAAAGCCAGTTAAGTAACTACATCCAAAAGCCATCTTTCCACCAAGAAAAGCCGTCCATCCTGGGCAACAGTGTAAGAACTACTCTCACAGATGTGTGAGTTAGATACACGGGAGCATTATATGTGCCATGCTGTCTCATTACTTACTCATTCTTTTAATAAAGCTGAGCTTATTTGTTTTCTAGTTACAAAGCCTGGGCAAGGGTCATAACCTGGACTGAAATGCCACACCACAGTACAAAGCCACTCCAATAGAATCATAGAATCACAGAAGAGTCAGGGTTGGAAAGGACCTTAAGATCATCCAGTTCCAACCCCTCTGCCATAGGCAGGGACACCTCACACTAAACCATCTCACCCAAGGCTTCGTCCAACCTGGCCTTGAACACTGCCAGGGATGGAGCATTCACAACCTCCCTGGGCAACCCATTCCAGCGCCTCACCACCCTAACAGGAAAGAATTTCCTCCTTATATCCAATCTAAACTTCCCCTGTTTAAGTTTTAACCCGCTATCCCTTGTCATGTCACTACAGTCCCTAATGAAGAGTCCCTCCCCAGCATCCCTATAGGCCCCTTTCAGATACTGGAAGGCTGCTATGAGGTCTCCACGCAGCCTTCTCTTCTCCAGGCTGAACAGCCCCAACTTCCTCAGCCTGTCTTCATACGGGAGGTGCTCCAGTCCCCTGATCATCCTCGTGGCCCTTCTCTGGACTTGTTCCAACAGTTCCATGTCCTTTTTATGTTGAGGACACCAGAACTGCACACAATACTCCAGGTGAGGTCTCACGAGAGCAGAGTAGAGGGGCAGGATCACCTCCTTCGACCTGCTGGTCATGCTCCTTCTGATGCAGCCCAGGATATGGTCGGCTTTCTGGGCTGCAAGCGCACACTGCCGGTACCCACGTTCATTTTCTCATCGACCAACACCCCCAAGTCCTTCTCCGCAGGGCTGCTCTCAATCTCTTCTCGGCCCAACCTGTAGCTGTGCCTGGAATTGCTGCGACCCAGGTGTAGGATCTTGCACTTGTCATGGTTAAACTTCATGAGGTTGGCATCAGCCCACCTCACAAGTGTGTCAGGGTCCCTCTGGATGGCATTTCTTCCCTCCAGCGTATCAATAGTTAACACAACATTCATATTTGTAGAAACATGAAGTTTTACTTTGCAAAAGAGGGAGTTACATTATGGAAGTAGTAATAAAAAAAAAATAAAGAAACCCAAAAAATTTTATGAGTGTCTACCTTGCAGAAGGGAAGCAATTTTAAGCCAAGTAATTGGTACATTTTTTAGCGCATTATGTTTCTCTAAACATGTTCCTGTAGGTGGAGATTAGCATACCTTTTCTTCAAGGGGAAAATTACTTGTCTTCTATAGTGACTGGAGCTGTCATTCCAAGAGCTGACAAATGTTAACAATCTCTGGAGGTGTTCTTTACAAACATCTCAAAAATAAATATGTATATTCAGATCAAGGATCCAATGACCAAAGAAAGGTTAAAAATATAAGAAAAATGTCACAATTTGAATATTCATATGCATCATATATCCATCAATTCCAACATAAGGAAAACTATTTTAAAATAGCTTTATCACATTTACAAGTAATACTGAACTTTGCCAAAAATATTATTTATTAACAAAACATTTACTGCACCTTCCTATGTACTTTGCAGATTACATCAAAGAAACAAAAGCAGACAACAGTTCTTTCCCAGCCATCCAATCTACTGTGCAGACAAATTAGCAAAACCCTTTCATCTGCATTTCAAAAACTCTACAGATCTTTTTCTTTATATTATATTTTTGTGCTCTTCAGTGCATTCTCAGCACAGTTTCTTGAAAGTGTTTCCAATACTTGCAACAGCAGAACATGAAACTGAACTGCATTATCCCACATGCTTACAGCATGTCCACAGAGTCCAAACAAACCAACCAATTTGGTCAAATTGATTTAATAAAAAAAACACAGTAACTACTGTAATTTATTTAAGCTATGATGCCAACATCCCAAGACACTGTCTATATGCATAACACACTTAAACATTTAACATTTCAATGATAAAACTCATCTTTACAAAAAAATTATAGCAATAACACTAATATACAGAACTTGAAAAGACATGCAAATACATTTCATTTCTCTTTGCAAGAAACTGTCAATCACAAAACAGGGTGTCTTACTGGGACTCTGACCAAGAAGCTGTCTTTTGCTTACCCTTTCCATATTATACTTCAGAATAACAGCTATTAAAATCAGAACCAAGTAGTCAAGCTTCTTTGCCCAAGATTAGACTTCAGCTAGGAGCCAACTACAGTGTCAGACAGCCTTAGCTAAAATTACAACTACACATAATGTAGGACCACCTTCAGAGAGCTATAATCTGAATTATAATCAAAATAATAGAAAAAAATTGGCAGTCAATACAACTCACTAATGTAAAATCCAAGAAAAGTAGAAAAGAAGGAACAGACTGGGAGACTTCCATTATGTTCACACTATCATTTCAAAACTTGAAATTTCTCAATCTCCCAATGTAAACCAAGGATATAATTTTAAAATTAGTACCCTATCAGATGAATAACAGAAATATAAATAAATAAACCTTCCAACCGGTTTAGCCCAGGACTATAGTTAGCTCATTCAAATGAGCCAGGAAGCACACCACAGAATTCTCAACGCATTTAAAGAATCTCCTTCTTGGAAGAGATGGACCTTCTTTTTCCTGCTCAGGGTTAGAATTGAGGATTAGCTTTGAGCATGTGATCATCATGTGATGGACCCAACACACAACTCCATATAAATCCATAGGTTCTAAATGATGAGATTTAGTGATAACTGGCTGAAAATTTAGGCTGCCCGAAAGCAGAGATAAAAGACTTAAGATACAGTGACTTCAACCTTACTATAAAGCTGGTATCCCAACAATAAAGGGGACCAAATAATATGGATTGAGGGCATTCAAACAGACAATTTTTTCAAAGTTTGGACTATACCTGCTTTGTGTAGTTGAACAGGAAAAAATCACAGCTTCAAATCAAGAAATGCAAAATACCCCACTGGATACAAAGCAGAAATTCTTGTTTACTTAGCTCTTCTTCACCTTCCCCATTCAGAAACCTAACTTCCCCCCCAGAAGCAGCACCTGACATTTTCTTTTATTTACTGTGGAGACAGATCCAGATTACAACCCCTTGTTCCACAGGTGGAAAGGACTCAAGGCGCCTCACTATGGATGAGCTATACCTGCCCCACCTAAGAAGCATCTCACGTATCCTCCCACACTTAGCCAATCATCTAAATCCTGCAAAGTTTAAGAAACAGAATTATTCAGCAGGATCATACTTCTACCAGACAGGTAAACACATCAAAATTTTTCTCTGCCGATTGGATGTAAATGGGAGAACAGCCTAGACCATTTAAGCCTCTGAAAGGCTTAAATGAAAGACAGATTATAATTTACTTCAGTTCATTACATGAAAGTTCATAGAGTGGAGAAAGGAAGGAAGCTGTGATACCTTATCAGTCAGTAAAAAGACATTATTTTCAAAGCAAAAGTAATTCAGAAAATGATGAAAATACATTGTAGAAAACAATTATGTAATTAATATTCACTATTATATAGAGAATACATTCTGACATTATACAGGTTAAGAAACTGAGAAATACTTCTCCTAAAGAGAGAAGGTCATATCCATACAGCCAAAACTATTTGATTATTTCTACTTTTCTTAGTTTTTCTTCCTCTAAACAGGGCTGGGATTATTCATTAGCTGACTGAAGCCTGCACCACATCACATGCGCTGACATTGTGCAAAGCCTGTTATTAATTACTTTTTTTGATTATACAACTTCTTTGTTTGCAAGTAGGAACAGTTTTTTGTCATTAGCCATGGTGAGATGCCAATTTAACTTATACTGGAACAAGGAAGATGTGGGAGTAAGCCAAAGTTAAAACTTTCTGATACTAAACAGCAGGTTGCCTGATATCGTCAGCATTAGCATTTAAGCTCACTGCAGCTCAACTCATTTTGTATCAGAGGAGATTTATATCAAGCAGTGGGAAGGCAAGCCATCTTCTGGTTCTGTCTTATGGAATTAGCATCAAGAACACAAATTATAATAAGCAACAAATAAAAGCATAATTAAGGGAATATTTCAAGTGCTATCAAAACTTGTAAAGGTTACTCTGGTGCTAGAAGCATCTTCTGAACATCTCAGTCTGAGGTACTTCTTGAAATTAAACATTTTCTTTTCCAATTGAAGTATATAGTTTAGTGGAACTTTATATATGTGCAAGCTAATTTGAAGCTACATAATTTGTTTCAATTTACGCCATTCTGAAGTAAAAATTAATGTTCATTTATCTCTTTGTTCTCACCTTATGCTGATATCCCAAAAGGTGTGAGACTATGTCAACTGCAAACATTCACAAGGGATTTTGATGATCTTCTGTTTAAGTTGAAGCTTGGTATGTACCATGTCCACGCTTATATACATCCTAGAATGGTTTGGGTTGGAAGGGACGTCTAGTCCCAGTCCCCATATCATTAGCAGGGACGTCTTCAGTAGCATGAAGAAAGAATAATTTTTTCTTTAAAATTCTTCCCCCTGAAAATAGGGTCTTCTGCTTTACAGAAATTGAAATTTACATTTGAAAGACCAAGCTTGCTTCTGTCTTTTACAAGCAAAACAACTGTCTTGCAACCAACTTTCCCTACCACTGGATCAGCTTCAGATGGCTCAGTAACAGTTCGGAGGAGTTCCCACCAGAGCTGGAAGCCTGGCAAATGCTAACTACAAGCAGTAAATTTGAGCTTAATTTTACAATAGGCAGCCCCTGCCTTCATCCAAGAAACTGGTGCCTCATTTTAGATAACATTCCATTTCTACCTCACACAAAGTCCTAGAAACTACAACTGCATTCCTACTCCCCATCAACAAATACATCTTGGAATGAAGATGGCAGAAAACATGCTGCCACCTTCCTGATAACCTCTTAAGATGTGACTTCTTATGTGAGACAATCTGAACACTAAGAACAGAGACAGGGTCATTTTAGACCAGACTTGCTTTCTAACTGCACATCACAAATGAAACCTTTTTTCTAAGGTATAGAAAAAGGTTCTTAAAGATCTTAAGTATTTAAGTCACAGAAGCAGGAGATGAAAAATGACAACTCTCCAAAAAACAACAAAATATACTGGGTTGTTGTTTTTTTTTAACAGCCAGATTTAAAAATGCCTCCCTCATCAGCATGATAAAAATAAGGATTTCATCTTTAGCAAATGGCAAATTCTTAAATGGAGTATTAATTTAAATAATAGCATATCAACACTGCAGCTCTGACAGTTTACATTAATTTAGCAACACAGAAAATAATGAGGGTTTCTTCACTTAGGCAATTAAAAACAAAAACCAACAAACAGTGTAAGATCTAAAAGACTACCTACTGAATCAGGAGAGCGAGTTTGGAACAATTTACTTTTTGCATGTAAGACCTGCATAAACTTTCTTCAGGAACTACCGCTGCTCCTAGTCTTGCTTTGCCATTTTTGCATTATGGAATTTACATATTTTCTCCTTTTTTTCAAAAATTATCCCTGTTATGAGCATTTTCTGCTTTTGAAAATGACAGTATTAGACTATTCCAGTTGAGGAAAAAGCACCACAAGAGTGAAATCTGGGTAATTTAACCTGGAACAGAAAATCACTAAGAAACAACAATAACAAAATCCACAACTAAGTAAAGATATTTCTTCTCAGAATATTATTTAATAGTAACTCTTATGAAACACTGATTCATACAAGAAAAATATTTTCAATAGAACTATTTAACTATGCAATATAGAGACATAAGGAAAAAAAATCCCCAATTTTTCTCTCTTTCTTGAAATATACAACATGAACATACTTTTTCAAACATAGCATGATTACTTAAAGGCAAGAAAGTTCCATTGTGTTAAGACAGAACTTCTTTATTAGAAAATGCTTTACATCACCAAGTCAAAAAGAGCTGACATCCAAAAAAACCCTCTGTATTGTTCTACTGCATTCCATTCCTGTTTCATCAACCCAATATTTGTGACAAATTAATTCTGCCCTGTAGGCCAGTGAATTTCTATTAACAACTTATTATGGAGGAAAGTAAAAACAACACAGTCAAGAGCTCTACCCTTCAGACAAAGCAAGCTGTCATTCTGCTTAACTTCTACAACAAATGTAGTCAGACCCACATGAGAGAAAAGAAACACCATTTGGCATTCAAACTTGAGGTGCCAGGATGCATTAAAGCAGAAAACAAGCCTGGATTGATTACTCCAATTTTAAAAGGTCAAGAATTGCTAAGATTTTTTTGTTTGTTTTAATGCATATTTAGTTGATTTACAAGGTAATTGTTTTAAATTGTAAATTATAACCCTGTATAATGGGTACTGCCTTAATTAGATTTTAACTATATGCTAATCTGAAAGTGAGTTTTTTGTTTCATGCTTTCTGAAGGTCTGCTAATAAATACTGCATATCCCATAAAAATACTACATTTATAATTATATTCTTGTAATGTAAAATGCAGAGCTTCTACAAACTACGACCATTTAGACACATTTAAATTTCATTTGAAAATGACATTTTTGTTTCCCTCATATGACCAGTGTTTTATATCAACCACTTTCCAAATGGGCAGTGATGATTAAAGAAAAGATAGAAGCTTATCAGTATAATCAGTGGTAAAATTGCTGCAGTGCTATTTTCACTCATGATCACCTTATCTTTGAAAACCAAACTTTTACTAAAGCATTTGACCTTAAAGAAAATAAACACCCTTCAGGCAGCAATGTCAAATTTAAGTCACTGGAAATATAGAAGGAATAAGGCCAGCATGCATGATGCATATACAGTCTGTTAGACTACAAGGTTAATAACATTCAAACCAGCAGCACCTTTACTTGTCTGGATTTGCGGTGGCAGATCCCCAAACCAGAGGAGCATTCACTCAGAAAGGAACAGAGTACAGCTGCACAGCTAATGGACATATTGCTCCAGCACCCAGCCCCAGCACAGGAATCAGCTGATCAGCAGCCACCACTGAAAAACTGCTTTAATTTGGTGGTTACCACCTATCTCTCCAATGACTTGGTAACAGGATGAGAATATAAACATGTGTTTAAATATGCTGCTGACATCATACAAAAGTTAAAAGCTGATCTCGCTTCCTTCACACCAATTACTCCAATGGAAAATAGGTATGGAGGCGGTTCTGTGGAACATGACCTCTGCAGCTGCATCGCTGACTGCAACCATTGAGCAAAATTACTGCATGCAGACTGTTCCTCCCTTTCCCGTATCTCAATTTTCCATGCACAGCCATCAAATTTCATCTTTCAAGTTTTGATTAACAGAAGTATTATTGCATAAAACAACCATAGACCAAAGATGGAAGGAGAAGCAGAGGTAATGCCCATACACCTGTCCCCACTATGCATCTCTTCAGACATTTCTCTTCGGGACCAAAGTGTATCTGAAGTACACTACCAGTTATATGCTCAGAAGTCCAGAAATGGAGCCAGCAAAATCTTCAAATAACCACAATGTGTGCTAAAATCTGAGCAAAACTGCAGAGGAAGCCATACTCAGCACTGCAATGAGATATGGGAAGTAAATTAATCTTGATTTGCCAAAACTACCTACCTGGTGCTCTTAGTCACTTCTGCATTTACACTGGCACTTCAAAGAGCACTGTAGTGAAAATACACGTTCCTGTTGAAGCTGCACACCTAAATTCTAGTGCAAAATTACTTAAGCAGCATTCCAGACATATACTTACGAGTTTTGTTATGGCTTAGGTTTTGTTTTGTGGTTTAGGTTTTCTTGTTGTTTTTCTCTTTTTTTAACTTGAAGGAACTTTATTCTACCCTTAAGCAAGTAAATTGCTCCTTTCCATGGAGCACAGTCAACAACAATCCTGCATAACAAAATGCTGCTAACGCTTCACAATGAGGTTTTCTGTTGGTGCCCAGAAATACATCTGCAAGAAAGGGTTTATTCAGAAATAGGTTTGTAAACTAAAATAATAATGTTCGTATCCCTTCTCCCTCACAGCTGCTGATGATTACAGGCTCGAGACGAAACATATGCAGAGAGGCTGGTTCTGAAAATACAGCCCTTAAACAGTGACTTTTTTTTTGCTGTTTACCTTCTGATCTGACTCTTGACATCCACAGTTTATAATCGACAAACATTTTTAAAAGCTTTCACATTTTAATTATAGATACAGGCAGAAATAGTGCAACATGGGAAAAAAAAGACCTTCGGACCTATCTGGGTCTGGCTGTCTCCAAAACCCTGCCTGCCTATTTCACCCAGCAGACAGACAGAGTGCTGTTGGAGGGGAATTTATAATGTCCATTTATAATTATAATAATAACTAGAATTTCCCAAAGCTGAGGGAGCTGGACACACAACTGTGCCCAAAGTCATCACATGCAATGCTGCCGTGCTTTCTGCATGCTCTGGGTGCACATGTGAAGGGTTTCTGCATGCTGGAGAGTCTGATTTCCTTAGTCCTTTCACATTCAGCTTTTAGGAATGAATAGACCCTGGAGTTTAAGCACATCATTTAAACACATTTTGGAAACCGGTGTTTGTTTAATGTACATGCTTGTCTTTAAACATAACTTTGGATGCCAGTGTTAAATTAGCAGTGACCATCATCAGGTCATTAACGTGAGAGATAAAGTCCTTATGCTTCCACAGGATAAAAGACTAAACATAACTGATACAAACAATTACCAATTTCTTTCTCTGACTAATTTAACAGAATCACTGATGTTGGAGGACCCCCTGCTCAAAGCAGGGTCAACTACAGCAGATTGCTCAGGGCTGTCTTAAGTCAGGTTTTTAATACCTCCAAGACCGCAGATGCCACAAACTCTCTGAGTCCAGTGTTCAATCACCCTTAAAGAATACATTTTTACTACATTCAAACAGAATTTACTGTATTCAGTTACTGCCCATTGCCCCTCATGGCCCTTGCCGTGTTGTCACTGGACACCACTGAAAAGAGCCTGGCTCTATCTTCTTTACTCCCCCACCATCAGGTGCCTACTTGCCCTACATGGCAAGTACAAGATCCTCTTAAGCTTCCCTTCTCTAGACTGAACACTCCCTCTACTCATCTCCCTTTCATCATCTTCCTGGCCCTTTGGTGGCCTCACTCCAGTAAGTCTGTATCTTGTACTGGGAAATGTGGCACTGGCCCAGCACACTTCAGCTGTGTTTCACCATGCCTGAGTAGAAAGGAGTAGAATGAGTAAGGGTATAATTCTAATTACATTCAATCTTGCACACACCTTTCCCACATGGCTGAGATGGAGTATCCAATCTAAAAGCAAGAGTAAGGCTTTCCCATACTTGTGAACAAGAGTTTGAATTTCTCCTTCAAAATATTTTCATCTTACTAAGTTCACATTCCCGTGAAGGTAAAACCACTTTTATCCTGATGTGTAAATCTGAAAGTTAACAAAATCTTTGGGCATTTTACCACATAACCCATAAAGTACAACGCAGTCAAAATTGTCCTTCCACTCATCCAAGCCTATCATGCTAATACCAAAAGCAATATAGCTGAACAAGTATACTTCTATGGTATCAGAGAATTTCAAAATGAAATAAAATCAGAATTTATATAAAACTATTATGACCTCCAGCCTTCAGAACTGCCAACACAAGAACATTAGATTTACTCTTCAAGAGTAAATAGCTAGCCTTGACCATGTGAAACCTACAAGACTCATTTTCATATTTGTGTATGTATATAAATTACATTCCCCCCTGCCACAAGCCTAAAAAAAGACACAGTTCATCTTAGCTTGCAGGTCTTGTAAAAACTTTTGAGCAAGCACAGGAGTAAATATAGCTGAAGTTTAAAACTCTTCCTGCAATGATTCTCTTGTTTCTGCCACGTGTCCTGTGCAGTGGGATCTATCCATTAGGGCAATGAAACTGCCTTCCTGTGCGTGGGCAGCACCTAGTGCGCTGTCAAGGCTACTGAAATATGAACAGAAACAGTAAGACTAAAACCAGCTTTTGAACACAAGGCATTTAGGCATACTTTAAAAAATAAATCTCCTGCCTGTTTTTTGGAAGCTGAATTCCCTCACCAGATCACACCATTCACATCTTTGTAACAGAGGTTTTTTAAGACCCTGTACTACAAAACCAAGTGACATAAAAGGCATTTTTAAAGGAGCACTGGGGTAGTTATTAGAACAAGACACTTGCACCTTAAGGCGAATACAGGTTTAGGCTGCCTTTTTTTAAAAACAGCTGGTCTTCTAACTCCACATAACTTTTCATTACCTAACGCTTAATATTTTAGAATGGAAAGAATGCACAAAGGCATGAATGAAACCCGTTTTTGTACTACGAGGAGAAATCCTCCTAAAGTAATATGGTTCCATAATTCAAAATCTGTCCTAGGCCTCCTCTATAACTTCAGAACTGTCTGTAATAGCATATGAATGGTTATGTAGAATATCCTTGGCTTAGGAAATACTGGAGTGTCATGCATAGCCAGTAGACAACCTGTGAGCTAAATAAGCACCTGGTTAACTTCAAGTAATTGCCCTTTTCAGCATTATAACTTTTTGTCATCTGTGACTATACATATTCATGTATATACATATATTTATCAGCAAAGGTTTACAACTACAGCAGTCAGTTAAGAGCAAGCTCACTCTGGCCATGATTAGGAAGACATTTCTGAGTGGGGTACAATCAGTTTGCACACAGCATTATGCACACCACAATCTCACAGCTTCTCCAGCTTATTTCTGGCTGCTACTGTGCACTGGGTTCCTCTGTGCCAAAAGGCTGTTCAGATACCTATTCTCACTTGTTTAGATATTTTACTCACCTTTTTGCTTTCTTTAAATTTTTCTACATTAAGTTATAAAGTACTAGACAGCCAAAAATCCCCCCTTTTTCTTTTTTTTGGCAGTTATTCATAAAGTTGGAATTTAAAGAACAAAAGCCCTACAAAAGCCCCTCTTTTCAGAGGTGGTAAAGAAATCCCACTGCTGAGTTCTTGGGAGTCAGCATAAGGTTTTATTTATACCAGGAGAAATTATTTCAAGGTGAAGATCTGCCAACAAAGTTCAGCCACAGCAGAAAATATTTTCAGGGTCAGTCCTATCAGCATTTTATCTTCCCTCCCAGTTTCTGGTTCTCAGGTCAGTACCTCTATGGAACTGGCAATTCAGTTCAGTGACAAACAGGAACCATTTTGAAAAGTGGTTAATTCCGCTACAATTATTAGGTACTCCAAAGCATTCACTCAATAGACTGTCACTAGCATAGTTCTTCTTTTGTGTTATAGGATCTTTAGGTATGAATTTGAATTTGACTTCTTCCTACTTTGCAGAAAGATGTAATGCAAATGATGTCAAATCTCTTTTTGTTCAGGTATAAAACTTGCTGCTAGAGACTAAACACCAAAGTTAGAAGGCACAGCCTTATTAAATATTAATATTCTGCTAGATTTTTATATTCCATTTCAATATATTTGTGGCCAATAACCATCCATTTTCCCTGTTGCAGGAGCTGAGCAGGTGTGCAGGTAGCTGGTTACCAAGACAACATACTGGCAAGGGATTAGAGCAGACACTTGTATGTGTATAACTCTGAATAATACAAACACTGTTAAGTGATACATTTTTCATTATCTGAACATCACATGATGGTTTATGCCATTTACGTGGAGTTTTTTGCCTGCTGAACATGCTACTGCTAGGAGCCCAGTTCAAACCTCACAAGCAGATGCAATTATAGTTTCATTATAACAATGAAAATACCACTTTGCACATTTCTTCTATGAACTCGGTAAGTAGTTGTCCAAACATCTGTTCCATTTCCTATATCTCACATTTAGAAGAACTAAGCAGCAAGACATGCACATTTATAAAAACAAAAGTAAGGTGAAGAAATATATAACTGCATCAAATATATCCACATCAGTAAGGCTGGGTACTTTGAAGAGATACTTCTCTGCAGTAATTCTCACCTAGTTGCTCAAGAGACGGATACCAGGCCTTTAGGAATATCTTCAATTTTGCTTTGTTAAACTGTGGAGAGCACTGCAGAACATTTGACAGTGTTGTATCAATGAGCTATGAACTAAAATGCTAGCAACCTATTAAAAAAAAAAAAAAAAAAAATCAACACAGGTGAGCAGAAGCCATGGCTTAAAAGCTTTTCAGTTCTTAGTGACAATTTGGAATGCACCTATTCAAAACAAAACCTTTACACAGATTTGAATGTATACTACATGTGCTAATTTTAATGGTTCATCTTCATTTCACATATACTGCCAGAGGAGAGAAAACCTATGGCTTTCTCCACACTTCTCATAGTACTAGCACACTCAACTATACCAAATTCTGTCATCTAGGAAAGCACAAGGTAATGAAAAATGGCCTTTTTTAGATTCACTACAAATCAGATTTACAAACTCATATAAGATCAAACAGCTATGTTCTAGAATTCAGCAAGCCTCAACCTCCACTTTACAATCATCCATAATATGCAGAAGTTTCCTCACGTAGATGGAAAATGTTAAATGTCAGTGTCATTCTGTCCCCAGCAACATGAAGGAGAAAGAGGTACAAGTACATGATCCTTCAAACGAGTATTTCTAATATTGAAACTAGGGGAAAAAGGTTTAAGTGCCACTACTTTAAATTCATAGATTTCAAAATGATGAAGATAAAACCCGGTGTATTTTAACAGATACACCTATGCTCTTCAAAGGCAAAGAAGAACTGAAAAGACTGAAAAGACAAGTTCATGTGGTTTTCATCTTTGTTCTATACCATAACTGCTTCCTGCTATGAGCAAACCACCTTCCCTTGCCCAGAACTGAAACACCACTTTCTCTGCCTCCACAAATATTTTTGGGGATGTTTCAAAGTCTTTATCAAAGTCAAATCTCCCCAGAATGCTGGAAGTTATGTGGGCTTAATCTCACTTCAAAAAGTTCAGAGCTTAGAAGACACAGAGGCACCTGGTGGATATTAAATGCATTTTAGCAATTGAAACTATCCTGCTTTCAAATACCTGGTGTCCTGGTGCCTCTGGAAGTCCTGCTAGAAACAAGAATACTTTTGGAAAACTTCCACATTCAGCAATTAAAGGTAGAACCTCAACAGCCAAGTACTTAAAAGGAGGCTTAGGCTACTGAAATTAACTGATGAAGCATCTACATATTTCTCAGTCCTGTGACATTAAGGCCTTCAATATCACAGATAGTGACTCAAAATTAGACTCCCTGAGCTTTGACATACCTGAGCTTGAAAATCCTGATGCTAGATGTTTACAGATTAAAGATGCAAACACTTGAAACACTTCAGACATGTGACTGACCACTTGACGAATACTATTTAGTTCAATGAAGCAACTTGCATGGCCAAAATTAGGCTTATAATTAACTGTTTACAGGAAGGGCTTTAAATTTTGCTGCAGAGTGCTCAGAAAAGATGACTCAACTTGTCAACTGCTTAATTAGACAGAGTTGTAATTCTCTCACTAGCTTCCTCCAAAGAAACAACGATCCATTTCATGTTGCAAACATCCCTAATGTCTCATCCTGATTTATGCTCAAACTTAGGAGAAATACCTCCTAAAATCAAACTCCAAAGCATACAAACAGGTACTTGTGGAGCTCATGCCAGCCATAATCTCACTGAAGTAGTGCAACTTTACAATAGGAGTATTTTTTTTTTAACTACTTTAAGTCTTCTGTCACAAATAGCCACAAAGTGTTAGGCTTTGTCAGGATCCCAAGAGCATTTTCAGCCCCCAGTGTCCCTGCCCAGTCCCTTGGAACTCCCCCCACCCTGGCCAGGACACAGAACCTCACTTCAGCTCCCTGGGGCCATCAGTCCCTGCCCCAGTGATGCTGCAGCAGTGCCAGTCTCCAGTTCCCCACAGCCCTGCCCTGTCCTGCCCCGCCATGGGACTGAATTCTCAACTACCCACAGTAATGAGGGAAGGTAAGAGATAATACAGACTAATCAAATTCCAGATAAAATAACATGTAATGAAATTAGAAATGGTACAAGACTATTTCATACCGCCATTTTTAAAGAATTCAACCAGATTTCTGCTGCTGTTGCTTTCATAGAATAATTGTTCCTAATGGGCAACAAGTGCAATAATATACAACTAAAGCTTCCTGCCATAAGAAGGCAGATCACTATCTGCCTCTTCCTCCAAAACTTTATTCTTCTGGTGGATTAACCCTGTCAAACAATCAAATGCCACCCAGCTGTTTGCTCACTCCTCCTCAGTGGGATGGGGGGAAAATATAGGATGAGAAAGATTGTGGGTGGAGATAAAGGCAGAGATATTGCTTACCAATTACCTTCAGAGAAAGAAAGACCCAATATGGGGAAAATTCGTTCAATTTATTGCAAAGAGAAATACAGGCAGACATTAAAGCAACACCCTTCCTCCCTTACCCCAGAGTCAACTTCATTCCTCCAGATACCTTCCTCCTTCCTCAAGCAGCAGAGGGGAAATAAGGGAACAGGGACATGACAGCCAGTACACAGAGGTTCTTCTCCATCACCCCTTCCCTCTCTCTCTTTTCCTCTGCTCTGGTGGGAACTCTCCCAAAAGGCAGCTGTCCTTCAGGAAAACTTTGATCTCCAGTATCCTCTTTCTTCTTCTCCTCTGGTCTCTATTTCCCTCTGCTGTTTGACACACTTTTCCCCTCCTCCTCTCTCTGCCTGGCATTTTTTGCCCCCTTTTAAAATAGCTTTTTTACAGAAGTGAACACCCGTGGCTGATGAGCTCAGTTCTGAAATATGGTGGGGCCATGCCCAGCAAGGGACAGCCCCTGGCCTCTTCTCACAGAGGCCACCACTGCAGCTCCCCACCCTCAAAATCCTCCAGGGACACCCAGTGGAATGCCAAACAGCATCCAGGTGTATCACCATGAAGTTTCTGGAAAGAAACCGAGACCAAACAGTATACTCAGAGTCCCAAATCTTGAGAAGTTCAACATTATGGCATCACCTATGAGGAATTACAAATTAGAGTGAGGCAAGAGGCAAACAACCCTTGTGACAGCAATGCAGAGCTCTGGGTATGTTGAAGACCGGCAGAACAGAATCTACACTCTCAAACAAGGACCAGAAAGAGAACTACTTCAGTTTAGCTCTTAGAGATGGGGAGTAATGCGGTTTACTGAACTTAAACCTGGTCACCTTTGCAATACAACAATAATATCTCAATTTAAAGCAGCACAGAAAGAGTTTGTGCTAGAGAGACCACAGGCATCTGAGTAAGTATCCACTCTCCTCCACAAAACCCCTTTGCCTCAAAGCATATCAGAGCTTTTGGTTGATGAGATTTCGTGATTCTTATTTATTGCGCTCATGTTGTGATCAATCATATAGATTTTCGGCTGGTGCATTTGCCTCAGAAATTGTCATTTCAGTTTTATCTGCTGTTGCCAAACTTTGGTCTCTGAGCTTTCTTTGTTAAAAAACATCTTTATCACTATACACTACATTTGCCTACAGCATTTCCCTTGCTGAAGGGGGCTCTCTTGAATGCTTTCAAAGAGGGGCTTTCAAAGATGTAACACAAACATGCCCCTGTTCAATTTTAATTACAACAGAAAGATATTCCCTGTGGTCTTTGGCAATCCAAACATTACAGAGACTTCAACTAAGAGCTAATTAGGTTAAAAACAAACAAACAACAACTTGTTTGCAAAACATATTACTTAAACATTCATAAGATTCCAATGCACCATAAAATATTGTAGTTTCTTGAGGTTATGTTTCTACTTAAGCAAGAATCTAATTCTACATTTTTAATAATAAACCTAAAGCATTTAAACTAATATCTTTAAGAGGTTCAATATACATATACCAATAACAGCCATCCTATTAGACATTATCACACACACAGCCGCTTGTACAAACTGTGATGGCCTCCAGTAAACAAAACTGCAAGAGAAATGAAAATCTCACAGTAATATAAATACATCTCAGCAGCTTCTCATTCATAAATAATACTGTTTATATATCAAAGTTGTATTTTCAGACAAAGGAAATGATAAGATTATACAGTACCATCTTTCCATTTGGTTTGGGTGGGTTTTTGGCTTTGTTTTTTAAATTAACTGCATCCTACTGTTGATTGTTCTTTAATGTAAGAGGACAACCATCGCTGGCATCCTCTCCAGCCTTTCAAATACCTTTTATGTAATCAACCTCATACTTCTATTGAATCCTGTAGAGTTAAACTGCAGGATTTCTGACAAGGTTTTTATCAAATCCAGTGGCACTCCAGAAACTAAGCACTGCTAGTGTTCAAAACTGCTCCACCATTTCCCCCCGCTAACAAGGGAAAAGGAAAAGGACTAGGAAAAGGAAAAAGGGTTAAAAGGAAAGGAAAAAAAAAAAAAAGGAAGACCCACAGCTATACAGGTTATAAAAACTAGTGTTGTTTTCCATACTTTAAGCCTGCAAAATTCATGGAATTGCAGTTGCTTCACATGTCCCTCTTCACAGCAAGAGATAGGTACAGGCACCTGTAATGGAAATATTTTCAGCTGAGAGCTCTTACAGGGAGAGCTCTTTCGTCTACATCCATTTCTGTCAATGCATACACAAAGACAATGTGTGCTACAACACCCTCAGTGGCAATTTCTCATGGTTTCTCTAACGTGTCTGACCTAATAATCCAGGGGACAGCTAATTGCTCTTTATAGCTGTGGCTAAGCTGAATGGCTAAAATTAGCCTACGTGAAGCTGAGACAATATGGACAGAATAGAAAAAAACAAATGTAAAAATTTAGCAAGGACCTCAACTCATGCTCAAAGGGGTATGCCTCCAGTGTGTATTACTTGCTGAGACCTTGTTTTGATACTCAAACAGAAAACAAGTAACTGCATTCTTTCTGCATCCACAATCATCTATTCTTCATGCTCACCTTTACCGCAGATGTAAAACTTCCCAATACCCTACAACAACCTCCAGTTGTACAGCAGAACAATGGAATACACAAATATGGTGTGAAACAGAAAAAAAAAAAAAAAATTGGAGATTAAGGGGATTGTCAATGGGCATGGAGGATCTGCAATAATAGGGAGCGAGTTAGATTTGCTTTCTCAGGTGACCCTGAATGTAGAGAATAAGGAGACCGCATCTATAGTGAAAAAAAGGCAAAATCCTATAAAGTCCTACTGGCTCTCTGTAAGCAAGCAGCAGAATGCCAGAAGCCTACCTAGCATCTGTGTAATATAATCATGGTACAGAATAATTACACATAATCATTTATTCCTTTCCTGAATACTAACTAACAGCTTAAAAACATGTACCTTAAAGCTCTTGTTATAGGTCACCTCTACCTGTCAGAAGACTTATTCCATGAACATACTGAATGTCATCTAAAAACTCCATCATATATGCACACACTAGTCTTTGCAAGACAAAACAACCACCTACTGCAGATGCAGCTCCAGCTAATCCAACCTGACTTTGTTCTACAGCATGTGCAGTTTGTTCTGGGAACACTTTTCCCTCCCACCAGATACTTTTGGAACTAATCTCCATTTTCTGAAGAAACAGAAAAAAGAGATTAGGGTACCTGAACCTGTACAGAAAGCAAGCTGTGGCTTTCTGAGCAAAACCACAATCCATGCAGAGCCTGCTCATGGCCTCTTCTCTTGCCCTGATTTTGCCCTAATGGTCCTGTACTGATACCTGCAAAGACACTGGTGGGTCTGCACTGACTCTCAGCACTCCAATTCTGGGAAGACTGGATAGCTCAGCATTAGCATAGCATGAAAATCTGGACTCATTTCAGGTCTAGTGCTCCAAGCTGATAAACTCCCTAGAAACCCAAGCAGCACTTGGGATCTGGCCTGGCCCTACCAAGGCTCACAAGGTCGGGCAATGTCCAGGAACAGCAGTACTACTGAGATGACTTGGTACTTGCATAGTTCAGTCTAAATCTCACAGCAGCGTAGCTACCTGGCAGAACTGAGCAGGCTCTTCACAATCCCAGGTCTGCCATCATCTTTTGTAGCCTAAACATACGCCGATAGCTGGAACTGACTGTATCCCTGCACTCCGACACAAGATGCAGACATCTTCCTCCCACTGCTCAGCACTATCTCCTTATTCCTACTTTCCCAACCTCCTTTCACAATCAGCAGTAACTGCTTATCTCCTCTTCTGTATCTTCCTCTGATCCTCTCCAGAAGAGGAGAAAGGGCATTGGCAGATACTGCATGATGCCAAAAACACCGAACGAGGCTGGAGAGGTGACTTACTATCATGCTAGTACTATAAAGCCCTCATCCTCTTCCTCAAGTCACAAACTGCTTCAGCTCTCAGAGCGCTGGAGTTTGTCAGGCAGGTGGTTCACAGTAAACACATCTTACACATGGCAGCAGGCATGGACCTTTGAGCAAAGCTAGCAACTGCAGCATCCTGTGTGCAATCGTTTCTGCGCCCCTTTAAGCAAGGTACCCTTTCTTAATTTCTATGTTTCCACAGAAACACCAGATGAAAACTAAAATCACTTCCCTGCTGCTTTGTGGGTTTTATTTGCTTGCAGAAGGTAACAAAGCGCCCATGAACTGTCCATACAGAATTAGAGTGGTGAAGTGTAGATTAATTCAGAACTCACTGTACAGCCAGGTCCTTGGCATGGAGCAATTAAAGCTGGCTAGAATTTTTTAAGAAGCAACGCTGCTTCTGCACCACTCCAAGATGAGACCATTCTCTGTGTATGAACTTTGGTCAGAAAGAAAAAGCTGACACTGGAAGTCTGAAAAGCCTCTAACTGCTAGACTTCCAAAAAAGAAAAAAAACAACAAATCCAAAACACAGCAAGATAGGTCAATGCACTCAAGTTCTTCCACAGAAGCACTTCTAACATTGTGGGGTTATTTTGTGATCTGCTCCACTGGCAATGGAGTTGTTCCAGAGTATTTCAGAAGTACTGGACCTCTTCCTCAGTAGATCACAAAAGGCCAAATGTTAACTATCTACCTTCAGATTAATGTAAAAATCTACCTGCAGTCCATAGTACATTTTACAGAGGTGGATGCATTTGTTCTCATTGTCTTCTTTGTTATTTGCAACACAACCCACATCATCCTTCTGCTCCCCCACCATCATTTTACTTCCACAAAGTCATTAAAAAACAGAGACCCTCCTTGACATGTGCGCAGTGAAGCTGCATTTCTTGAAGGCAGCAGTGCCAGAGCTGTTAAATTAGCCTCTACCAAATGGAAGAAAGTCTTGTAAGAGAAGGGTCCAGCCTCAACTGGGTACTTACTTCAAGTGAAGGAAAAACAGTAAAATACATCTTATACGTGGAAGAGAGTTAACTGCTGAATTCCTTCTGCTGTCCTAAAACTCACATGTGCCTCAGGGTTCGTGAGATGCAGCAATAATGGCAACATTGCTGAAAATTAACCAGACAGAATGTAAAGAGGACATGTAAAGAGTAGGAGACAGTCCCTCAGCCACAAAACCAAAACCACCCAGCACATTAAAGAAAAACAAGTGTGAAGTTCTCACTGAGGTTCTTAACTGGAGTAGGGTAAACCTCATGCAAAATATACACATAGCTCCAAAACCAAATTACTATCTCCTTTTTCAAAAAAAAAAAAAGCCCAAAACAAACTGATGCTGAACAGTGGACCAGACAAATGACAGCTAATAAGTTCTCAGAGACAGAAATTACTGAGATGGAAGCAAAATCCAAACAGCTTACTGCTGTCAAGTTGGGGTGGCAGAACAACCTCAATCACAGAACACTGAAAGAAGTGGTACATGAAATTGCAAGTCTGATAGCAGGGATATTAAATAAATCCATCAAATGAGGGAGTACCACATGACTGAAGAAAACCAAATATGGCGTCTATACTTGGGAGGGAGGAAAGAAAGAGGGGAAAAAAGTCATTTTGGTAGTACAGACACACCAGTCATATACAGATAGCACATAAATCTTGAAGAAAGAATGGGAAACAAAAGGAGATCAAATGAATTACAGAAAGCAGATCATGTCATACTAGTCCAAAATCATTCTTTTATTTTATTCCCACAAAAAGTGTTGTGAATATCATCTATCTGGATTTTAATACATCATTTGCCAAAGCACTACACAGGCTAAACTGGAAAAAGCGAGAAAAGTCAGCAAGAGTATAAGATATATAAATCAGATAAACTACTTAAAGGATAAACAAGAGTAAGTGAAAAGTACCAGGCAGAAAGCTCCTTTACTAAAGAAGTTCCTTCAGATTAGTCTTCAAGGACACAGAATTGAGCATCAGAAGGGAAGAAAAGCACAGCAGTGAACACAAGACAAGGTTTAACAATGCAAGCAACATACAGTGCCTTTAAGAATTGCAGGTCTAAGATCAGGATGATTCCAAACTATCAGCATGGTACTATTCATAAGACCAGGAAAAGTGTAGCCATGAGAGCAGGCAAATGCAACTGATGATGCTTTCAGAACTATCTGGAGAAGGGCCCTGAGGTTGGCCAGAGTTTTGAGGTGGATCACATTATATTGAGCCTTTTACAGAAAACCATGTTTTCTGGAGCAATCTTAGGTCTTCAATTTCAAGAAAGTAGGTTCTATTGGAAAAAATCTAGAATACACAAATTGAGTAGGGAAGACAACAGAAGAAAGAAGGGAAAGGACTACACCCTGGGCTCTCTTTGCCCACTGAATCCCTCCAGGGGCAGGTCTCTGCTTCCTGACTTGATTATTCAGGAACTTTCTGAATTGCAACAAACTCCACACAGACCTCTCAGAGGCCACTCTCTGTACTCCCCACTACAGACTCTTTCTGCTTCAGTCTCCCAGCTTACAGAGAAGCTCCTGGGCATGACCACAGTTTCCCACAAAGAAGCAGCATCTCCCTCTCTTCTGCAGGTTGGGATCTTCATGCAGGCTTCTTAAAGCCATTTAGGAGACAATGCAAGCAAACAAAAACCACCATACATCACACGTGTACAGTACATGACAGTATGCCATCAGCAATGTCCAGGCATGTGGAGTGCTTTAATTATGGTCAACATGAACAATGCTGGTCAGCCCATCAGGGAAAAACAAACTCGAGCAAGTGCAAAGAACCCCTAGCATAAGCATGGGGGATATTTGGGAGGGAAAGCCTAAAGGAATATGGATTCTTTGGCATCCTCAAAATCCCAGGTGCAGCTGGCAGAAGAGCTAGGCAAGCACAGAACAAACAGCAAAATCCACCCGAGAAACTTCCAGGACCCTGAACCCTGTTAGCTGGCACTGACCTTTACACTGTGGTGACTGCTGCTAACAGGCTGTCAACCAGTGAGCCCAAAGGTATTTCAGGTGCGCCTACAGAGGCACGCTTGCAGCAACAACTCTGCTGTAAAGCATGCTCAGGGGGTAGAGAACTTGCTTTTTCATGTGAAAACACTGCAATTTGTCTAAGCCAAAGTGAGAAAGAACAGTCCCTCAAAACAGAGAACAAAAAGGAATATAAGTGAATTTGTTAATATGGGCATAAATAAACTCAAAATTACAGGAGTTTGGTTATAGAGCAGCTTTCCAGTAAAAGAAATCAGGGGAAATTGCCTGACTGGTGCTGGGATAGAGCTAAGCTGTTTCTGAGGAAAAGCTTCACCTCTAGAGGAATATACGGTGAACAGAGACTGAACCTGGTGATGGGGTGCTGGTGCCCATCAACTTCAACACCAACCCAAGCCACATCTGACCATGCCATACTGTTCTCGCCTTTTCTTTTCCCTCTGCCTGTGTATATCACTTACCTGCTGTGCCTTTCTCAGTTCAGATGGCAAACCCTCCAGGACTGTGACTGTGACTTTTTAGGTATACGTATCATTCCTGACAGAAGCCCCAGCAAGGCCTCAAGGCTTTACCAAATGTACTTAGATAAAGCTTAACAGGATCCATGAGCACAGTCAGTGAAACTGGTGCCTGAAGAGGCACTTCAGCAGGAAGTTAGACTGGCTGAGCAGTTAGACTGAACCATTCGCATTTGCTGCCTCCTCTACGGTAAAACTCAGGTGCATGTCTACTAATAACAACGTTTCCAAAAACAGTGTGGGAATGGAGTAAATATATAAATAATCAGAGCTCAAACAAAGTACACATGAACATTTTACCAGACAAAAAGTATAAATACTCTCTCCATCTCCGTGCCAACAGACACTTATCTCTGTGTGAGAGAACTCGAAGCACTAATGCAGTGGCAGTGCTCATGTAATGCAGACAGGCAGAAATCAATGTGCAAAACCTGGTACCCACCCCCTGCTCCAAAGACAGAATTTAGGCTCTCACAGGTATCCCCTTCTCACGCTTGTGTAGTTCCGTATAGAAACCAGAGAGGGATGAGGGCTGAGGACCTAAAAAAAGTGGTTTAGAGATGATACATCTCTGAGCCACAGCATCTTCCAGTAAAGCTTCTTTCTTTCAAGGCAACCTCCCTCCCTTTCCTACCAAGTCACCAGGGCCCAAGTCCCAGTCCCTACTGCCTTATTCCTTCCCTCTTCCCACCTCCTGACACAGACTGGCTTGTATTTCTTCTGCATTTAAATAACCTGCTGCTCACCTGGAGTTCTGGAAACAGAAGCTCCCTTTTCTGTTTCAGGATGCAATTTAACCTCAGCCTGCAGCAAGAGGGAACCACTTAGGAAGATCTCTTTGAGCTCCCAATAACTCTGAGATGCAACATTCTTGCTTGCTCAGCGAGGCTGGGACATCCAGTTTAATTGCACAGAGATGACAGGTAAGTTTTCAGAATTTTATTACTGACACCTATTTTTCACATACTTCCAAACTTGGCAAGAATTAAATACAGGCAGCAAAAGAACTGTTTTCCTCTAAAAATGCAGAATTCTGCCAAACCTACCTCACAAAAGCCCACGAAACCATGGTTGAAGGGGCTTTTGCAAGTGACAAAACAACATTTTTCCCCCCACAAATTCGTTTTCAAAAGGAACCCTAAGCATTCTAACGAGACAACAAACAAAAAAGGCAGCTGGCATAAAAACTCTCAGTCCCAGGGCTTAAGAGGTTACTACAGCTAACGGGAGAGAGCCTGCAGGCCTGACAGAAAAAGTCTTCCCATCTTACAGTTCAATAAGCCAAATGTTTCTGGTGCCTTGAGTCCCATATTAAACTCACTTCAAAAATAGACTACATGTAAAGGAAAAGTTATTTACTCTAAGCAGGAATATCAGAAACCATTTAGAATTAAGAAAACTTCACAGATAAGGCTTTCTTTTTAATTTTGGAAAAGACTAGATTAAACTCAAGAAGGGTTATCTCATACAGATGAAATTGGGATGAAATTTTAGGCCAGAAAAAAAAAACTATGATCAGCACCAAGAACTACTTTCAACTTTACGGAAACCACAAACAGAAGGCTTACAGAACAGAAATACCAGCTCAATCAGCTCCAGTGGGAGCTGCAGTCAGCAGAATCGCTAACTCCATTGTATTAGGGGGGACAAAAAGGCACATTGACTAAGATGTAAACATAAGGCTTAACATACAATTGTGTTCAGAAAACTGACTAACAGTATATGCCAGCCTGGTACCAAACAGACTGTTTCTCTCTGTATTCTTCAGATCACGGTAGCATGCTGAACACACTGCCTTAACCCACCTGCAGCACTGAAAAGCCCCACACATTTTAGAAGGACCAAGGCAGGCAATTCCAGATTATACTGAAGTTCCATTTATGAAGGGAAAAATTTCTCCCATTTGACCAGTTAGGCAGTAAAACAGTAAAGGCAATGATAACTGGCATATCTAGCCTATGTATATGCTTCCATTTTTGATGGCACAGCTGGAGGTGAAGCAGCACTTGAGAAAACAGCTTAAGAATCCCTAATGATGACAGCAATCCCTGCACCTTCCAGAAGAAGGAACTCAGACAAGCGTTTACTGATGATGATGATTGCACAGTATGAAGAGCTTACCTACCAAGTTAGCCAAAACTTGCCTTCCTCCTGGACAAAGACAGCTGAAAACATACCATGCAGCCTGACAGTGGTCCTCTAGCAAAATCTGAGCCTGGCAGAGTTTCAATCATCTACAGCACAAGGCTCAAAGCATTCAAGGGGGAAAATCTGCAGTACTGCTCAGTGGTTTCAGGGATGTGTGGGGAGATTGCAAGTAATGGTGGGGAACCAGAGGAAAATGAGAGGTACTGAAGTGTAAGGGCAACTGGTGAGTGCAGGATAATGGATACCAACTTGGGTGGATAGGTCAAGAGAGAACACCACTATAGGAAACCCAACTTTGTTGTCTCAGATATTCACAAATTACTGTTTCTTTGTTTGTTGTGGTTATGTCTCATCCAATCCAAACTTGCCTCAGTGAGGGATATAAAAAGAGGTGTAACACAACACTTCTGTATCCCATTCGGAAATTCTCTGTGTCCAGCCCCCGCTACTCAGGCATGCAACCCTTCCCACCTTCACTCTCCATGATGGTGTTTTATATGGGTGTGAGAGAAACACAGCTGCCGGAGAACACAGGTGGGACTCTCATATCAAATAACTTCTCAAATATTACTGCAAATCCCTTGGCATCCTCTCCAGAGACATCTGACTCCACTTATTATTTCATTTCCTGTTTGTTCCATTGGAAGTTTCCTTTTATTTAATTTCATGCAGCTTGGCAGAATAGCATCAAGCAATTAAAATGAGGTATATACAGCACTCACAAAAATACTGCAGAAGTCTCTGATGTTCTCTACATCATTTGAGTTAATTCACATTTCACAGATACATGCCTATAATGCCTCCTTTCACTCTGCACTTCACTCCCATTTGCAGATATTACAGTTGAATTATATAACTGAATCAATATTCATCAGTAAAACATCTAATTACCCATCAGTTTTTATACCTTCAATGGCTTTCATGTTAGAGTTGGCCCAGAGATGACACAAGGGTTTCAGCAGCAGGAATGCAAACACTGATCTTGGCACACAACCACACGGTAGGGTTTTGCTCACTGTAGAAATTACAATATAAGTTGCTCCTTGAGTGTGGGACCTCACCAAAATGAAAGTCTTAACTTGAAAGCAAAACACATTCCTCATTCTCACAGTCGTGAAATCACTGACATGAACAAAATGAAATCCAGTGCGATGTCATCTTCCTTATTCTGAAGACTGAGCAAATCTTAAAAGTTAAGAACAGTTGTTCATCTAATCAAGTTAACTCAGAAACCTGAAGGGAGGTAAGGGGGGGCAGGAGGGAAGGGAGGAGGGTCTCAATCAATTTCGTGTCTCTGATGATCTTCCCAGGAACATCATGTTAGAATTGTCTATCTAAATTCCAGACTGCTGAAGTGCTCACTGTCTTTTAATAAGCTATAAAAAGTTCAAACTGTTTCCAGCTCCAGTTCCAAAACTCAGCAATGTAGTGAAGTAGCATCACTAAAAAAGCATAGCATCTTGGCAACAGAACATGCTGAAAAACTATGCGAGATGCAACTCAGCTTATGAGTTTCAGGCATTTGTTTATATGCTGTACTCCTTTTTCTAAGTATCCATCTTGCTTTACAATTAGAAGTTTCCAAATGGTTTCTGGTTTACTGCAAAGTTATACCAGGATGTATTTTGTACCTTCTATAGCATCTTTGCAACACTACCCTAGTGCTCCAAAAGCTTTGGCACAGGAACGTGCAAGGAAAACTCCACTGCAAGTCTAATTTACCCAGCAATCTGTAACATAGAACAATCCCTTTGAACTCTGTGTTTCAAAACACAACGAGTTTATTCATTTAGTCCTTACAGAAACACAGTTAAAAACTGCAAAGGAGGTTTAACTCCTGAAGCCACTATCAAATACTATCATCCATAGCTCCAAATCACAAGGGGCCACCACATGCACCACACTATTTCAGTGCCAGTTAACACACTGTTTGAGCTCTCAAAACAACCAGTGTATTCTATTATAAAAATAACACTTTCACAATTGTTGCAATGAATATAGAACAGGAAACTTGAAGAACAAATCCTCTGCTGGTATAGATCCATCTACTTCAGCTGAGCTCCGTTACAAATAATTTCAGCTTTATTACTTCGTAAGTATGCAATTTAAATAGCAATCCATTTGAAATTAAGAATCTCTAGTACTTTATGTGGATCACCACATAACTATTAAGATAACAAAATTAATCACAGGTTTTCTATGTCATCCTGGGTGGTTTTCATGGTTCCTACTGTTGTAGCAGTGAGACTATACTTCTCCCTGACACTGTCTAGAAGTTAAAGCTCTTTCCTGAGCATTTTCGTTATCACAGTCATTCCTAGATTTGGGGAATGAAACCTGTGCTTTGTACCAGTTGGTTGTGTCTCTACCCTATTTTCAGGATAACTAACTGCTCACATAATGCAGCTTCATGATCTCAGAGAGCAAAATCCGGCCATGTGCCTTCAGCCAAGTAATCAAGAAACAGAGTGAGCATAATCATTTTCACTTTTAAAAGCTGCTGTTCCTTAAAAAGGGATAATATTCTGACTTGTTCCAAATTTATTTACAAGTTGTTTATCTATCTCCTGCAGCTTAGGAAAATTAGAGGTTCATTATTCTGCCTTGCCTCAGCCACATTTTAGGTGCTCAATTTTCAGCTGAAACCACAGGTTCATCTCTGCTTGCTTTCATAATACATTTCAAACCAAATAACTGTCAACTTTCACATATGGTCTCAAGCACACATTTAACTTTGTTTTTGTTTTCCTCTGCTTCAACACCTCCTCAGATTACTCAGCTTAATTCTCTCATACCAAACACCATTAGCATTCAGTCTTGTTTTATTTACTACCTCCTCCTGGGTTTCACCCACTTAAGATCTCCCTCGTGGTTCTTTAAACCCAAAGCCGTACAGCACCAAGCACACAGTGCCTGTTTCCCTTGTACTACAAATTCATGACACATGCATCAGTGTGACTCAACTCCAAATGAGCATTACAACAGTACTTGCATTAATTGTTAGTGATTTCTGACAGCCCTGGAGAGTCTTCATATTAAGAAATGGTCTCTTGAAACAGGTCTAAGCGTGCTCCCCCATTACATGGCAACAAAAGGCTAAAATGAGAGGAAAGAAATAAGGGGGCACACACTAGAAATATGCATTAAGAAAAGTTAAAGAGAAGGTAAATTAGATGCCACTCCACTCTATTCTAACAGAGAATGCACAAAATGAAACAACCATAAACTAGAAGACTTTTTTTTTTGGGGGGGGGGGGGTGGAATCACTTAATTCCAACTTGTTAAAAACCACAGTATTCCTAGGAAACCACTGTTAAATGCAAAACCAGAAATTCATTTACATTGAATGTGAAATATTCCCCATAATACCGTTCTTAAGTAGAAAATAATTTTCATATATATATGCTTATATATACATTTATAAAGTAAATCTATCCAACAGATCCATGGAAAACCTTCCTTCTAGGCTGGTTATTCAGTAATTACTCACAACACCATGTCTCACACCTTCCCAAGGCACCACACTCTAGCTAACATCAGAAAAAAAGAGTATTAAACCAAATGATGGTGTTTAAGCCAGGACTTAACCCTAACAATTCAGAAACACTGAGTAAAGCAGCAGTACCTCCTTCCCAAGCTGACAAACCTTGCTTTTATTAACATTTGTGACACTGCTCCTTATTGCTTTATTTCAACCTATTACTCAGAAATATTTGACTTTTCTCCAACTAAACAGAATAGCACTCTATGAAATTTTCTAGAAATAAAAGCAGCAGCTCAACATCAGTGCAGTGATAGATGAAGAATAAATAAAAGCCATCATAAAGTAGCTAGGATGAAGAAAATGTTCTAAAAATAAATATTCACAACAGCTTACAAAGAAATATGCACATACACTGCTTTAACCAACATTATTAAAATATATGAATCCTGAATCATTGCTTGTGCTTGATGTCATAGGAAATGAGTGTTGTTTCTGTTCTAAATGCCAATGGCCATCACCATTAATAATCAAATGAAAAAAAAAAAGAACAGTCCATAGACTGTAGGGAAGAATCAGAAAAGGAAAGAAAAAAGTGTTTCAGTCATGGGAAAATGACTCCTTCATGACTTCACAGGCACCTTGGCTCTTTCCTTGCTCTCATTAAGTATACTATTAAACCGCAATGTTCAGGACAGGCAGCAAACATAGAACGATACACGGAGTGACTTCATATGGATAAAGGGGGGAATGTAGATGTACTACCCAACACTGGGTCCTTGACTTATCTACCTTGAATTCCAGCCATACCCTCAGTAGAGGGAAACATTTCCCCAGGGACTTCTGCTCACATTTGCCCCCACAGAAGCGATGCCTGTTCACTGGCTGGAGAGGGGGCACAGCCAAGTTCAGCATCCATGCCCTTCTCCAAGTGTCAAGGACACTTCCTTAAGCCAGCCACACTAGGCAGGGAGCCAAATAAAGTTTCAAATGCTACATTCAGTTGTCAGTGTCCAAGGTCCCCTCCAACCAGAGCATGTGAGAAAGCATGCATCACCATCTCTCTGACCAGTGAGCCCTTCTGCACATCGTTAAAAGGACATACACACCCTCTTCCATAGCATCTAGAAGCACCAACCATCAAACTTCTCCTTGTGTCACACCTATGCTGCTGCCACAGACACAACTTCTACCAAACATCTTCTAGTCTTCTAGTCAGGGTGCTGATAAACAGCAATCCAAAAGCTCATCGGTGAAGATCCTCTTGAACATGTTACCCAGGCATGTTGCTCTCTGCTCTTCACTGAACACAAAAGCATAGCTCAGTGTCCTCCCAATTAAAAAAAACTAGGAACAAAGATCTCCACAGCTCCCTTCACAGCTGCATGCAATCAGACTACCCTAGGAGACTACCCTACAAGAAGCCAGCCCCCCTACAGCATCCACAAAGCCATGCAACACACTCCTGAGTGTGAACGACCACAGAACCCAGCATCTTCAGAAATTAACACAAATTTCCTCTCCCTTCCTGAGCCACAGCCACTTCACACATAAACACAGCCTCAGAACAACACTCTTGCTCAGAATCCAATCAATACATTCTGGCCACCAATAACAACTCCAATCATAATTCCTCACCCTGTATAACTAGCTTTAAGGTCATCTGGCCTTATTCTGGGTATCACCACTTCTGTAGGTATTTTTTTTCCTATCGCACTGGTAAGTCCCTTAACTTAAGGTAAAGTGAGCCTGACCTGAATTTCCAACAAGTGAAAACAACTGTACTGAATCTATGCTAAAACTCCATATGCTAAAGGTCCAAGACTGTGAGTACTTAAATCCCCCTTTAAGCATCTAAATACAAAAGGTAAGCACTGAAGTTCGCCAACCAGCCCCCATAAGCACCTGACAGACTCCACTCTCTGCTGCAAGGTACACAAAGGTACACTACTAAAATCCTGACAACACTAAGCAACCTTATACCATAGTTTCCATCCAGGCTCTGACAGAGAGCAAGTCCCATGACTGGGCTCATTTACAGGACTAGAACCAACATGAGGACTATATATACTATATATATATACATATATATGCATGTCTGCCACACAGCAATGGCCATGGAAAAATTATAGGTTCTGTAAGCGAGACTTCTTTTGTCATCAAGAGATGCTATCTTCAAATCCCTTCAAAACCCATGCCAACGGGAATGAGATGAGACTGTGTGTTTGCACTCCTCTAAAATACTGGACTGAGCCGTACCGAGCCCAAATTCATGCACCCCCATGCATGCTGATGCAGCCCAGCCAAGCCAGTCATGTCTAGCACTTTCTCTTGGTTATCTTGCACTGATGTGGCATTAGCAAGGATGGCTGTTCTCCAACAGCTGTAGGACCTCGTGTTAAGCCAAGAACAGTTCTCCCATCCTGTGACTATTTCAACATTTTTGTGATGACTGAGTTCAACAATTACTAAACAATTATGACACAGAAGACGTTCTTTGGGTACTTGCCATAAATGAGGAGAATGTTACTTCTAGTCCCTGCTCTACCTGCACTGGAACAGAAATACCGACTGATCTTTCTGTGTGGCCTGCATGAGCTCCACTGTGTTAACCGTTCACCACAGCCAAGAGCTGAAGCAGGGTACCCCACAATGTCAAAAATCACCACGACCTTTAACTATACAGGGCCATGTGCAGTCTCACTTTATTAGAGCTGCATAAATACAGCAATACTGGGTTAAAAAAGGCCTAGTTCTCTGTCTGACAAGTTAAAAATACCCACTAAAACAGTTTAATTACTTTTTCCCTTGCTCTAAGCTTAGGAAGTTTACTGTTTTCACAGTGGAAGGAAATGAGCCAAGGCAAAAGACATCATCTGGTAACATCCTACTTCTTATTTCACATCTTCCTTCCATCCCTAGAAAATAACATACATCCTGGTGAATACATCATATATTAATTACCAAGAACAACTGTCAATAAAAGATTCCTTAGCGCTCTTTGAAATGCCTTTAATACCGTGATATCACTTCCATGTAACTCTACGATGAAATACAAATGCCTTTGCATCTCCCCGGCGCTAAGTGTTGGAATGAATATTTAAGAGGCGTCTTCGAGTAGTACTTAACGCGCTGCACAAAACCAGTGCCGTGACTCGCCTGTTGCGGGAGGGAAGAACTAACCGGTGGCTCATGCGGCCACCGGCGGTTACGGCTCACACTAATTAATCACTTACCGACGGCAGCGGCGACCCCCACTCCCCCGGCCCCGCACACGCCCCAGCTCCGCACTCCCGCTCGCAGCCAGCCGAGGGCCGCCACTCGCAATGCACCGGCCCGCCGGGGACTCGCGGAGACCGGGGTGCACCCGTGGGACGGACGCCGCCGCCGCCGCCGCGGAAGAAGCGCCCAGGCGTGAGGCGGCCCTGCCCTCTGCGGGGACACGGCGGTACTGCGGCCTGCCCGCGCTCCTGCCCGCGGCCCGGGGGTGCGACCAGCGGCCGGAGCTGCACGGCCGTTGGTGCCTCTGCGCCAGGAGAGCGGGCCGGGCCGGGCGGGGCCGTCGGACCGAGGTTTTGTCAATGCGAAAGCGCAGCAGCACGCTCCGAGCCCGGCACCAGACACCTGCGGGCTTCGTCTCTGCGCGTGTAACGTCCCTGCGCGGTGGTACCTGACAGATAAAGCACCTCCGGGGGTGGGGGCAGCAACAGCGGCGTGCCTTCGTTTCTGCCTGGCCGCTGAGCGTGCCCCAGCCCTCCGCCCCGCGGTTGGCCCGGGCACGCCGAGCCGGGGAGCGGCTGTAGGAACCCACCCTGGGCCGCCGCCCGGCCGCCTCCATCCCCGCTCCTCACCGGTGCCACGCACGGGCGCCGCCAGGGCTCCCCGCCGCCGGCCCGGCCCTCGCTCGCAGCAGGAGCGGCCTCCGCCCGCCCCGGTGGAGGGTCAAGGCTCTGCCCGCGCGGCCGCCGGAGCATCGCGGCGGGGAAGGAGCCCCGCCCGCCTCGGCGTGGGGCTGCGGGCGCAGAACGCTTGGGAGGGAGGCCCGGAACGAGGTGCGGGAATGCCCGAGTGCCGGCTGTGCCGCCTGCCCCATGGCCCCAGCGCGGCGGGCTCATGGCCCCCAGGCCGAGCAGAGGGGGCACGTTTGACTCCTTGCTTCCCTCCACCTCTGCCATGTCAGTTTTCATCACAGAGCCCCATAGGTCCTGATTTGTTTTCTTTGTTGTTGTTTTTTTTCTTTAATGCTCTCAGACAAGCCCTCTGAAGTTGATCACTCGAGGCATCACACCCTCAGGGCCGTTAATTTGATCCCGGTTGCTGAACTAGTACCAGTAGTTGCCTGTGCTTTCTCTTCTGGAGCTTGGCACAGCATTATCGGGAAAAAACCCAATAGGTGGCTGAGATAAGTGTTATGGATAGAAAAGTTTGTTTACGCTTAGCCTTGGTGTGATGGAGTGGATGCTCATTGAAAGAAGCATTTCAAGGACCTGGAGGGCTCCTGTTATTGAATCCTCAGTGCTGTGACTCAGTGTGTGTGGCAAGGGCTGTAAATCCTCTGAGAGTTGTTTTCATTCCTGGATGCTCTTAACACACAGCAACAGTGGTGAGAAATGTCCATCTTTTCCTCTGCAGCTGGAGCTGGCTTCTATTAGCCAAGCCTTGCAGGTCCCTGGGTTAGGTTGCTACCTATCAATTTACTAGGAAGAGCGAAGACTAGAAAAGCAGCTTCAGTGCAGAAAAACACAAACAACTGATCTGCTTTGTAAGGCAGGCATTAGAGGGATTATTTTTTTAAGCATATCAGTTAAGAGGAGCAGTTCCAGGTTTCTCTTCAATTGCAGATAAGCCCCAAGGTCCCCATCTTCAAAGGAGATTAGCAGGTGAACCAGGTTAATTGCTCAGTCATCATTAGGTGTGTCTCTTCTTCCCCTCCTTCCTAAGGATGCAGTGTGTGATCATCAAGTACAGTCAGGTTTCTCAAGGCCATCCTTGATTCCTGGGAAAAGAGGGCAAAGTATGCACAATGCAGTGATCCGAAGGGTGGACTCTTCCCTGAAGTCACATTCTGCCCAAAAAGGAAGCTGCTGAACTGATTGAAGGCATTGTAACCAACACTGGATCTCTCAGAAGGACGAACCTTCACAGTCCTGTTCAGTACTCTTCCTGGTAGCTCTGGTACCATGTATGCAGAGACTAAACGCATGGTAATAGGCAAAAGTCACAAGCAGAGCAAATTACCAGTGGATTCTAAGAACTAAATGTGAAATATTTTGGTTTCTTCCCCTTGCATTGAGTGAGACCTCTTGCCAAAGGTGATTGCTAGTGGGTGAAGAGACTTTTGTCTTTTGCCTGGGTCATTGCTGGAATTGTAATACTGACAAGCTACCAATTCCCTCACCCATGTATAACTATTCCATGAAGTTTGCCACACAAGTGCCACTTAAATAAGGTGGAAACACAAGTCAGCTGCTTCAAGCAGTGAAATAAATGCATACACTGCCTGTCTTGACTTGGCATTAATCTGTGAAAGGTCAGCATCAATTAAGTGCTTTCAGTTACCTACACGAAAATCAAGTACATTTCAACTCTAAAAAGATGAAGGTTTTTAAAAAGGTGCAGCAGTGCTTATCTTGCTTGGTCCCACTGTGCTCCCATGAAAACCACATGGTCCCACTGGTTTTCATACATAAATTCCTGTATTTTTAAAACGCATGGCATAGCTTTCAAACCATTCATACCCCTGACCGGTCTTGCACTTAAAAGTGGAGACACCTAATGGTCACACTAATGCCACCATTATTTGCCTGATCATGGAAAGTAACATTTAAAAAACACCACGAAAATAAAGAGCAAAATCAACAATGGGATGGGCAGTTACAGGAGTCGTAGTGTCATCGTTAGTTGGGTGTTAGTTTGACAATAAGTTCAATATGACCCAGCAGTGTGTGCTTGCAGCCCTGAAAGATAACCATATCCTGGGCTGCATCAAAATGGGAAGGGAAGTGATCTTGCCCCTCTACTGTGCTATCATGAGACCCCACTTGGAGTACTGTGAGTTTAGGTGTCCCTGGCACAAGAGGGACATGGACCTGCTTGAGTGAGTCTAGGGGAGAGCCATGAAGGTGGTCAGAGGATGGGAGCATGTAATGACAGGACAAGGGGTAATGGCTTCAAACGGAAAAAGACTTAGATTAGATATTAGGAAGAAGTTCTTCATTGTGAGGGTGGTGAAGCACCCAGTTTGCCCAGAGAAGTTGTAGACGCTGCATCCCTGGCAGTGCTCAAGGCCAGGTTGGATGGGGCTTTGGGCAGCCTGCTCTGGTGGAAGGTGTCCCTGCACATGCCAGAGGGGTTGGAACTAGATGATCTTTAAGGTCCTTTCCAACCCAAACCATTCTATGAGTCTGTGATTCTGTGATCACTGGAGAACATCTGTCCATCACAGTTGGGTTTTCTGCCATTTCAAAATGGCCCAGGGCAACTCAAATACATCAGTCATGACATTACTTCCTGAATCATCTCCTTGTTGTTCCTGGCTTTTTTGTCTTTTCCATCCTGAAGCATCAAAGTTACTAAGGAAACAAGAAGCGGCATTTATGTAGGTACTAGTGGGCCCCACCCATACATGCCATGCAAAACGAGTCTTGATTCGTGGTGTGTCCTCCATCTGGTGGATTATATTCCATGAGAAAGGAAGCCCTGCAGCAGGGCCATGGGCAGAATGAGGCTTTGCTGTATACCACCCTGGAGAGAGTGTCTAGGAGCAGGGAAAGAGACTTGTAATTGCTTCTGCCATTGCTGAGAGGCAGGGACTCAGCAGCTTTTCCACAGCCAGAGGAGCTCATGAGATGTCAAACTCATGGGACAAGTATTTTGGGCACAGCATAGTGACACTCCATCCCCACACTGTGAGGAAGAGTGGGAGGTGGAGCTCCAGCACTGCATCCATGTCTTTAAGGCCAGTGTGGCATGGAAAGAATTTTGTGTATTGTGGCATTAGGACACAGTGTCTATTGAGTTTAAATTTGCCTTAATTTTCAAGACCTGCTTCCTGCTCTTGGCAAGAGGATAGACTTCAGTAATAATAGAACCATAGGACAAATCTGCAGATACTTGTGCAATGTTGGAAACTTAAAACTTGAGTGGATGATAGTAAGCAGCAGATAAAGCATTAGATAGATCTTGTACCATTTTATTTATTCAAGTAGACAAAATGCTTCAGCATTTTGCATCGCAAGGAGTGTGGCCAGCAGGTCGATGGAGGTGATCCTCCCGCTCTACTGACCCTGGTGGGGCCACATCTGGAGTATTGTATCCAGTTCTGTGCTTCTCAGTACAAGAAAGACAAGGAGCTACTGCAGAGGGTCCAGCGTGCTGATAGACGATCAGGGGTTCAGCTCTGAGGCCCCCAACACAAGAGGGATATGGACCTGCTAAAGTGAGTCCAGAGGATGCTCCAGATGTCTGCAACATCCCTCTTATGAGGAGAAACTGCAGGAGCTGGGCCTGTTTAGTCTAGAGAAGAGCAGACTGAGAGGGAATATCATTAGTGCAGATCAGTATCTCAAAGGCAGGTGCCAGGAGGATGCTGCTAGACTCTTTTCAGTGGTGCCCAGCAACAGGACAAGAAGCAATGGCCACAAACTGAAACACAAGAAGTTTCACCTCAACATGAGGAAGAACTTTCTTTACACTGAGGGTGCAGAGCACTGGAACAGGCTGGCCAGCGGGGTTGTGGAGTCTCCCTCTCTGGAGACATTCAAAACCCACTTGGACATGCTCCTGTGTAAATTGCTCTAGGTGCCTGGCTTGGCAGGGGGGTTGGACTGGATGATCTCCAGAGGTCTCTTCCAACCCTAAGGATAAAGTGATTCTGCGATTGATAAGGAAGTTTAGTGATGAGTACAGGAACAGCATAAACCCAGAACTGTTTTAAGTTTTGAAGCTATGAAATTGGGGGGACAATCCCATCTACTTAGCCCAAAACTTTCAAGAAAGGATTGTGTTGGTTTGCCCTGAATTTTGATTGGCGAGTCTGAGACCCTATGAAAACATGAAGAAGTTGCTCTTCAGAAAACAGCTCACCCTCTGCAATAAGGTAATTATAAAAAAAAACTCCAGGTGGACACCTCTTGGTATTCAGCCATTCTGGGAAGTAGTGCTGCAGGAATGCAACTGAGAGCTAGTATTTATTTATAGCACTAATTTTTAAAACTAATTCTGAAACACTTCTGCCCTGTATTAGCTACTGTACGTGTTTTTGTAACCTGCAAAGGCACGTGTATGTAAATAACCTGCATAGGAAATTGTGTTCTTTTCTCAAGTGTCCTTTTCTTGGTGTAATTTGTTTCCTTTGCCATTACTCAGAGGACAAGTAGGGAGGAAAAGACTAAATCAGAATTATCACTCTTGCAAAATAATAGGCTGGAAGAGCATTGTCTCAAAAATTTCCATATAGTGATGCAACTTTGTAGCATAAGAAATTGGATGGGAACCATAATAACTTTCAATTGCATGAGCCTTGGTATTTTTAGCGAGAGTGAGAAGGCAAATGAAGAATTCAAGAGAGGTGCAGAGCTCAAAGCATGACCATTTGTGCTGCGACCTCTTAGAACTAAGGGAGAACAATATTCTGCTAATAAGGACAGCAGAAGTTTCTACAGCTCAAACAGATTTCACATGATCCTCAGAGGTACAGTGACAGTTTTAAACTCCCACCAAAGGCATTTGTGTCTATGGCTAAGCCAGGGACTGCATGGGACAGCAGCCAACACAAAGCTGGGAAGTTGTCTCTGAGAACTGCTAATGCTAATACATAATGGCGAGTGGGTGCATTAGGACACTGATCAGCCCATTTTAGAGCCCCAAGCCAGACACAAAGTTTTGACATGGTGGAGCCCCAAAACACCATAGGTGTTACTGCTCATGCTGCATCAGCTTTTGGAGACCACAACTGCTTCAAGATGGGCACAGTCCAGAAAAAGAAGGACCAGTTGTCATGCCACCAAACATCTCTGGTCCTTATAGAGATGAAGGAATGGCACTTTCTACTTGAGTTTAGGTCGGAATGTTTTAAGTACCCATGAGGCTAAGGAAAAAGTAGCAGCAGTCTAAACTTCTCTTCCCCTTGCTTTAGTCACTGGTTGTCTAAATCCAGGTGAAGAGGGAGTAACCTGAGAGTTTCTGCAGATTTAGTGTTGGTTTCCAAGCTTACTCTAAAATCTAAGGTGCCTTCTGGACCAAGAATTTTTTTTTGTGTAATCACCCCTTCCTCCCCATATCATGAAGAGACACTCTTGAAAAGCCAGTTTATCAGATGCACTGCCTTCCCCAGAAAGCTTAGCAGTTTATTTTGAAAACAGCAGGTATGTGTTCTAACCCCAGGCTAGCTTTCCACAGGACGAAAACATCTCCTATGAGCCTATAACTAAAAGTGACTATTTAACAGAAAGTGTTATTGGCAACTGCTGCAGACACCGTACTAGGTATGATGGATCATTGTCCACACCTGCGTGATTACTTCTCATGGCTCTTAGTCCCACAAATATATCACTAAGCTAAAACGATGGATTTACAATGACTTTCAAAATATTCATTAAATATGATTCCACTGTTGTGTTTCCTTGTCCTACAGCTGTTCCAGTCACAAGTATGACAACAGGAACTGTCAGAGGACAGGTAGGGCCTGTACTTTCTTTTCTGCAGAGATGTGCAGACACAGCTGATTTCACAGTTCATCTTGAAAACACTTCAGAATTGTTTATTCTTGTCCCTCTAGCCTGGGATCTTATCTTTGCTAGTGCCTGGCACAGGATGCTCAAGGAAGAGTACAAGACTCTTTTCACAGTTTCTTCTTAAGAGAATTTATTACTTTGCCTCTTGCAGAGCATCCTAGGGAAGCAATGTAAAAATGGCCATATTGAGCCCAATCAGAAGGTGCTGCTCTTGACACACACCAGCAGCACTCACAGACACATGTGAACTGGTGGGCAAGCATATTGCGTGTCACCTGTCAGTCATAAGGATCCACCAAGTATAAGATCTGTTATTTCTGTATCCAAATTGTCTGTGACTATTTTTCATCTTAAGGTTTAGTATCCAGAGTTATACAGGAACTCTACAGTTTTGCAATGAAGTCTGTAAAGCACTTTCTTCCTTTTTGGATGTCTTGTTCTTTGTATAGAAGGGGCAGTGAGCAACTTCCAAATTCATCTATAAGTTAAGTGTCTGGAAGATGCAGGATCTCTAACTCACCAGGAGCTTGGGAGACAAGATTACCACCCCACCCCCAACATTTTTTATATATATATATATATATCTGTGAACATGATCTCTGTCATGGCTGTAACAATTGCCAAGTTGGAAAGGGGAACTGTACATCTGCTCTTTACTACAAAAGCATGAGGTAATGTGAACATTCAGTGAAAATGATTTGATGCCCTACGTGAACCCACAGAGGCAAAAGAGAGATTACTGAAGAATTTTAGGTAGACCTCTACATATTCATGGATCATGCTCATGCCTGCTAAGGTAGAACAATTCCAATGTAGATTATTCTCTTTAAGTAGGTCACCACAGCATTTTTTTCTCAAAAAGGTTAAAACAAGCTTTATTTCAACATATAAATCAGATTTGTGTACAAGGCAAAACCTACCCGTACGGTGGTAGGCATAATGGGTCTCCACATGGCATGTGTAGCTACCTGCACTACAGCAATCCTGGAATATGGAAAAAAGCCCTAAAAATCTTTTTAAAAAGGCAGAAATATCTCATTTTAATCACTCTTGCTATACTCGCCTCCATCTGGGGATTAAGTAAAACATTATACAGTTCTGAGTCAAGAAAACAAATTATCTACAAGCCAAATACCCAAGATACATGTCTGATTCCCCGCTGTTATCTGGGTACACTCACAAGAGCACTTGGGGAACAAATCAAGAGAAGCATGTATGTGAGGTTTCCTTCATTAGCACTGCAAAGTGTGTAGAAGAACCGTAAGATATTTCTGCTACCTTCAACTACTATTGTTTTCATGAATTGTGTGGTCAATGTGTCAAGCTTACACATCCTATAATCTTATAAAAAAGTTCTCTACATTGTGTGTTAAGTTACTAAAAGTTTTTTTTACATATTTTGCTTCCTTTCACTATGAAGTCAGATTTGATACAGAAATATTTTAAAAGCTTATAAAAGCAGAAGAACTGCAAACATTTCAAGTCCTGTCCCTAATATTAAAGGATACTTGAACACTCTCATTTTGCTACAAGATTGTATTTGTCATTAAATGACATGAAAAAAGGAACAGTCTCTTTTTTAGAAAAAGCTAAAAATAGAGGAAAGGTATACATAGGGTTTGGTTTTTTTAAGTTTTACAACATATAAAAATAAGTTACACTATATGTTATGGCTTTCTGATTTAGTACAAGAGTGCCATCATGGACTTAAGCACTAGATGTTGTAACTAGTTAACTCACCATGTTCTCAGACTTTCCTGGTTCTGAGTTTTGATTGTGTGAAAAGAAAACAAAATATTGTGAAAATTCAGAAGCCTCCAGAACAATTCTAGTAGCAAGAAGCACTTGTAGGAGTCACTCAGACAAGTTTTTAATATAAAATTAAAATTAATGTTAAATTTTTAAAATTAATTTAAAATTGAAGTTTTAATTTAATCTCTTGGCAGAAAAAAAGGCCAAGCAAAACCTCCCATGAACTTCAGCAAATTCAGAACTTCATACTCAGCTTCATTTCAGAACTGTTTACACACAAGTATGATACCATTACGCTACTGAAGTAATGACTTCTCCTTAAGGTTTGTTATGTTAATCATACAACTGAAATACTGGTTAGATTTGGTATGCAGCTATCACAAAAAGGCTACAATTATGCTAAACAGACAAGAGGCAAAACTGCAATACAACTGCTCAATATTGTGTTGTCCACTATGAATTAAAAGCAAGCAGGAGAGGGCCCAAAAGATGCTCAAGTCAGAAACAGAAAGACTGCATCTACACAATGGTATATTATTAATGTCCGAGTATACTTACATGTGGAAGTCTAAAGCTGCAGATAGACTGGACAAGCTATGACAAAAATAAATAAAAAGAATTCTAGTTTCATTGCTAAAGCTGTAACAAAAATCTCTGTGTGTAGTGAAAGCCATATTTGCAACAAAGTTTACAGCAGACATGCACAAATTTCAGTCATACAAATATAATAAGAAAGATCATAGCACTGAATCTGGGAATATTTTCATGCTTTAGTTTAACTCAGGATAAAAGTTGCCAGTTGCATAAAGTTAACCAAATACTGTACTTTCCAGCTCCTTACAAACAAGGCTCCGTATCACCCAGAAGATGAGCTTTCTCTCCCCTTTTTCTCCAAAAAAAGTATCTGAAAGGCAAGCTACAGTGATTGTTTCTGACAACAGTAAAATAAAGAAGCAGCTAGAAAAGTAGGTATAGCCAAAAATTCTTACAGAAAAGGCATCTGTCCTGGTTTGATTTTGTTTGTAAAAAGGCACTTCACATATTGCTAGAACTCCGATAATGTACTTATCCTTTTAGTTTTTCTGTTAGAAGGCTGTATTTCAAGGTGGTTAGCATGAGTACGCAAACATTCTTTTTACAGTGTTTATCAGTTACAATTTTATAATTACATGTAGCATCTTGCACCATTTATTTAGAAAGAAAGACTCATGTTCAAAATAATAGCAGGTCTTCATACAATACTTCAGTGATGACGGATGATCTGTCATAAGCAACACACCACCTGTAGTGAGTTCATGCTAATAAAATTAGCAGCGTAAATCTTTCAGAAATGAGTCCTCAGTCTTCTGTTTTCCTCTCGTAGTCTCTCAATTTCAGCTACTAAGCTTTCATTTACAGAATATCTTTCAAGTAAAGCATGCATTTCATTCTAGAGAAAAGAAAAAAGTCCCAATCAGTAGCTATAGTTAATTATTCCAATTTTACCCTATCCGTTTTCATATCCCTTTTGAAAATTAAATAACATAGATAACACTGTTCTTTAAAAACTTTGGTAAGAAAAGTAAGATTTTTTTTTTTATACTGACATACAGTATTTTGATCATTTATATATTAGTGAATAATTTATCAAAGGATATTTTGCACTTCTTCTGGATGAGAATCTACTAATAGAGATTCCATTAAAATGTTCAGTACCCAGACAAGGTCTTTGTAATGCAGATCAAAAGAACAAAGATTCATAAAAAGGTGAAGCTAAAGAACATAGTTCAGTATGCAATGCAGTACCTATAAGTAAGCTTTCTATTTGAATTCCATCCCTCTTCCTTACTCCAGCCCTTAGTCCTGTCAAAATGACAGCTGAATTTGTCTCCCTTTTGTCTTTTTATAACTCCTGAAATATGGAATTCATAGTAACTACCCAATGCATATGCTCCCTTTATTTATCCAGCATAAAACAGTTTAACAGATTCCAGTTTACAGTTTCTTCCTCCTTCACATCCAATCCTCCCTTTCTTGTTTGTAATAAGCAAAACTGATTTTCAATTTTGAGAAGCTGGCATGCCTTGGTATTACTAAAAGGAAAAGTGAATGTGTTTCCCATCATGCTGTTTATACATACCAACTGCACATGGAATTGCTTGATCATCTCCACTTGCAAATTCACAATATCTCTATGGCATGCTTCTCTGGGGGAAGAATTGCAAAAGGTCAACACGGGATTTTTACTATACTATATTCTTATTTCAAGATATTTAAAAGTATTCCATGTATTTTTCTGTTGGCAGACACAGAACAGCTATAGCACACAGACCTACTAAGCTAATTTTGCATTGCTTTTTGTCATCAGCAGTCCTTTTTCCCTCCGTCATCTCAGTCAACATACTTCACCTTAAAACATGTGTTAGCCAATGATGCCCTAGATACAGCTCCCTCAACAGCTCTACCTGCTTCAAACTCCACTCTAAATCCATGCTAACTTGACTTCTTTCATGACAAGTGGAATGTTAGTTAGGTATCTACAAACACCAAGTAATCTGACACCATCACTTACCACACAGACATTGTTAAACGTAAAACTTCACCAGTAAAAAATACACACGGTACTTTACTTTATACACGCCAAGCTAACAACAGTCATAGCCAGTACAAGTCAACTGCCTAGATCAAACTCTTCACAGTGTCAAATTTAAGAGAAATTTCTCCTGCTGGGACCAGGTATGAGTGGGGAGGGAAAGAAATCAGCACAAGGTTTCATAAAGGCAGTAAGGACCTTGTTATGCTGATAAATTTACCACCCAAAAATTATTCAGATACTCATTCTGAAAACATGCTAGCAAAGCCATGCATTAACTGCCTTCAGAGACAGCAGTTTAATCAGTCAACAAAGCTAGATTTCTGAGATTAGGGCTCTTAATGGTTTCATTTTCTGATAAAAGTAGAAATTTCTTAAAGCAGACGCTCAAATATCTTACAAAGAATGCATGCCACTGAAAACAAAAATATCCTGCATGAATACCAGTACCTGAGGTCATCCATGGTTTCTTGGATCATATTCTGAATGAAGTTTATTTGGAATGATGTCAGAGGTGCATTTGGTCTGCTACTCCCAATATTTTCTACTATTTTTTCTGACAATGAACTTGCAATTCCAGCAGCAACTGGTGATGTTATCTTTGGACCTTTACAATTAAACATAAATAAATAATGTTTAAAACAAACAAACAAAAATCAGTGTAATGGAGTACAAGAATTTTTATTTGTCTTGAGGCTTGTCAGTATTTTATCTAAAATATTACTTAATAAAAAAAATAGATTTAGACTGAGTCTTTTCAGAGGCAACTACAGATATTCTAGGAGGTCTAACTGGATTTAAAGAAGCAGCAACATCGGATGTTCTGTTTTCACGCTAAGGCCATTTTATCAGGTTTCATATGAGTTTACAATCAAAATGATCAACTTACTTGTTGAGGTAGTACCATTTACTGGTAGATCATATGCAGGATGGGCCTGAGTATTCTTCGCTAGTCTCTCATTTGTCTCAGGAGCCTTTACAGCAGTGAATGATGGTGGGGGACTTAAAGTTACAGATTCTGCACTTGATGAACTCGATTGTGAAAGCTGACCCTAAAAATAAAAGCAACAATAAAAAAATACTAACTCTACTTCTTATAATTACCTAATTGCGCTTGAAAACTTCGTTTTCAGAAATGCACTTGCAAATGTTTTTAAGAACTTACTCACAAATACATGCTTTTCGTTTTCTAGCAAGACATCTTACAAATGGATTGCTAAAATATTCAAAATTGCCTCAAGTGCACACAGACAGAAAAGAGCACAAAAGGCAGGGGCCTCTTAATTTTCATATCAAACATTCTGTGGAGATACTATAAGCATCATTCCTAGCCAACTCAAGACTTCTCAAAAGTGATACAAAAGAAGGCAGGGTCTCTCCAGAAGCATATCAAAGATATCTTAGATGCAGATAAGGAAAAAAGAGGGTGGAATTGACCTAATAAACAACAATCATACTAGTCAGCAACCAACTAGTGGTCATTCTTGATCTACAAGACCTTCTTGGTCTATAAGAAATCTAGAGGGGGACTTCTTACAAGGGGAAATGGCTTTAAATTGGAAGAAGGTAGATTTAGATTAGATATAAGGAAAAAATTCTTCACTATGAGGGTGGTGGGACACTGGCACAGGTTGCCCAGAGAAGTTGCGCGTGCCCCATCCCTGGCAGTGTTCAAGGCCAGGTTGCATGGGGCTTTGAGCAATCTGCTCTAGTAGAAGGTGTCCCTGCCTGCGGCAGGGGGTTAGAACTAGATGAGCTTTAAGGCCCCTGCCAACCAAATCATTCTATGATTCTATGATTTTCTAGAAAAATAAAAATATTCTTCAGGCTAGCCCAGTTTTGTTTCATATAAACTCTTGTAACCTGAGCTTATTTAAGAGAAGCATACATTTATCTTCCACTGCTGAAGGCCAACACACTCAGACTGCACAACATTTTACAGATCTGTCACTAGTGTGAACAGTCACAAAACAAGATTAGATGGGACACTATTACAGAATTTTCCTTCAAGTCATAGTATTCTGTGAAGTTTCTAAAAAGATCGCATATAGGCATTAAAATAGCATACCTGCTTTAAGAGTTCTGTAGATTCTTGTTTTCCAAGACTTATTTTCTTTGTGTCTGCCTCTGGATGTTCTTCTTCTTTAATTGGAGACCCTACAAGAGCATGTAATGGGCTGGACCGTATTCCTTGTGCACTACTGCCCACAGGGTTTCTTTTTGCCGGAAAGGCAGTGGTGAGATGTGGGAGAAAATCCACACCCAAAATGTAGGACTGAAACTCCACACCTAAGATGAAGACAGAATGGTGAAACACACAGGTGCAAAAAGAAACCACCACACAGCTAATTCAATCCCATAATTAAAACACCTGCACACCCACAAAAAAAAAAACAATAAAATCACCCAAAATGCACCCACAGAAACTAAATCCTTAAATCCAACTTATGCTGTCACTATCTGTATGAAAGGAATAAACCAAGTGAAGCCTCTATATATCACTATAAATTGCATAAAGGAAAACCAGAATCACTTTAGGATAGTACTCTTAATTTCCTGTTAACAAGCTGTGTCTTAGCACTTCACTGTGTTAGCCAATTTACAGAAAAGTTCAGTTTTTTCAGTGTCCGCTTTCATTGTTTGCTTATTTTCAATGGTGGAACAAAATTAGCATATAATAATTAGCATAGGCCTTCAAAGGCCTATCACTATCAAAGAAAAATGTACTGAAAGTGTATTTACCATCTCCTTTTCCTTGAGGATCTTCATTCACTTTGTTTGCAATAATATCTACAAAATATCAGAACACAAGACAAATTCTTTATTAAACAAAACCTACACCAATATTCACATCATTGCATTGAGTTCATAGTCAAAGACAAATCCAAATACCAAATAGGTACAGTGGCCAGTAACACACAACGTCAAGATGTCATGATATATGTAGATGAATGATGCTTCACAAATTTCAGTATTAACAACTCACCATCTCTGACTGGAGAAAACACATCTCCTAAACTGCTTCGACTGACAATAATATTATCAGCACTTTTCCCATGATCTGTTTCTTTAGATGGAATCACATCCAAGCTGCAACTATGGGGAAAGCCTTAAAAAGACAGTAAGAGTCAGTTAGTAATTGATAACAAAGTTATCCCTAAACAATCTCACAGCAATCACAATGCCTGGTAAGTGCAAAATGCACATTAGATCCTTCTACAGATTCCAGTTAGAGGGTCAACTTTAACTTCCTCATTTGGGCTGGCAACAAAGATGAACATAACTAGAAGTTACAATACTTATTAACAGAAATAAGATAGTCACATTCCTGTCCTCTTTAAGAGGGAGAGTTGCCAAACTGAATAATGCATTCATTTTCAGATAAATCTACATAATGGATGCAGCAAATTTATGGACTATCAGGTGAAATGAAAACTGGCAAATGCACCTTCTGCTAAGAAGGTAACCACAATCAAATGACCAAAATTTAAATTTATTCTACAAGAAATTTGCTTCACTGGGGCCGTTAAGCATGCTAATGGGAATTCTATGAAACATCTATTTTAAAGTTTACCTGATGTTATGATAGTCTCTGCTTGTACCTAATACTAGCAAATTGGAGTGAGGTTACAGTTGTAGACAAAAGAAACCTGTTCCTAGACCTTTCCTCATCCACCCTCAAGCCCCATTCCTGACTCAATCAGGAAAGGAATAAAAAATTAGCTTTTCTATACATGATAGAAGGGACAGTCATCTGAAGAATGGAAGCATATCTGAAGTCCAAAAATAAGCTCAATAATTATTCAAACTACAGTTTTTACATGAGGAATACATGGAGAAGTGAACTGAACCGCTAAGATAACCATCTAAATAATTTTCACAATTTAGTATGTTTGAAAGCCAGATCAGGACAATAAGCAAGCAGCTATGCTGTCATCACCAAACTGCTAAATCAAAAAAGTGCCTAGATTCTGCTTGTATAAGATAAGAACTGGTCAAAGAGCATTTGTGCTATGCAAGACATAAATAAATGTCCTGTAAGTAAATCACCTGTACATACAAAAGCTTTATTTTGTGCCTACTTTAATAAAATAAATTAACAAACCATTGTTCATAAAACCTTTCTATATACATAGAGAAGTAGTATAGGTGTATGTATACTTCCTCTCCATACTACTTTTTCAAGTGATCAAAATGTGACTTTGTGGATGACTACAATTAAGCATGTCCAAGTATTCACATAAACTGGAACCTGAGTCAGGTTTAAGGTTTCATTTTTAAATGCATTAATATGTCACATTTTCCACACCTTCACATACATCAGTTGTGACGCAGGACTGCACTTGCTAGTGCAAGTTAAACAGGAAGTTAAACTAGAAGTGTAGTTATCAACCTGTGCCAACATCTACAGAGGATCTACATGGAAAAAGCATAACATAAAATAGGGCAAAATGTCTTTTGTATATTTTTACCGAGTAAATCTAGACGTAGTAAGCGCCTAAACCAGAGGACAGCTGTTAAATAGAAGTTTTATGGGAAGCCAACTCAAAGTACATCCAAACTTCTCATCACATTCTGACTTCATTTATACTTTTGTACTTATAAATAGTCTGGGTCTTTTTACCACAGATATTTTACAGCTGTCTAAAGAGTTGTTTTTTTGTTTTAAATATTTTGTCAAATTGCTTAACCGAATGCTCCTTATTTCTCCAAAGTTAGAGCCCATAATCAGGGTCCAGAAGAGCTTCCACAGAACAAATACAGTTTGTGATCCCTCATCCATTACCATTTTTAAGTATAAAGACTCCATCTTCTGACGTATATAGAGGTCTTTACTTCTAGTGAACACTCGGTTCAATGAAAAATATCTGCTTTACTTGGTGAGCCTTTATTTTCTTAAAATATTTATATATTACGCATGGTCCTGCTAAGGGGTAACAGCTATTACATCTTCAAAGAAAGATAAGAAAACATATATTTTAACAGAAATCAAATTTTACACACCGTTCAGTAATGTTGATTAGTAACACTTCTTGTATACATAGGAAGCATTCTACTTCACTTCGTACTTCACTGCATACCCAAGGGAAGTCATTAATACAAGTCCCCACGGACTGCAGTGGCTTATTGCCTAGTTACTGTTGCTAAATGTATTTCCCTTAAAGAGGAGGGGAAAAGTGTTGTTGCATTAAAATGGTTTGAAGACTTTCTTTTTCCAATAATCAAACTAACAGTGTAACTGATATGACCAGAATTGAAGTCAGAACTCCTGAACTCAAAATTTTAAGAATACATTTCACACAGTGGCAGAAATTTTGAATAATGCTCAGGATTCTTGTAAAGAACTTGTTAATTTCAGAAGCATAAATAGCAAGTACGGTTATACAACTAATCATACTTGCAGCTATATTTAACATCTTTCCTACCATGTGATATTGGAGTCATGCCTCACACAAAAATACAGTTCAGTTCTCACTTGGATTTTTAGACTAGGTTTCTTTTTCCCTGTGCTTTGTTTGGTTGACTTTTTTAGATAAGGCCTGTTACTCCTGCTTATTAATAGAATTACAATTCATTAGCTCTGCATTCCATACGAAAAAAAGGACATCAAAAAATACATCATGTATGCATTCTGACTTCCTGTAGATTTTGTTTACAAAAGAGCCCCACAGTATTACCATAGTTTTCTCCTTCAAGTCCCGAATTCTAGACTTCACATGTCTAAAGCTTGAAGTAGCTCCCAATTCACTTCCCACAGTCTCCTAGTGTGTCTAACCCAGCAGGAGAGAAAAAAGGAGCAGATGCACATGCAGTTCCTTCAAACAAATGCCCTTCCCACAATGAAATTTGTATACTGTAATGGTCAAGGTACAAAATACTCCTTCCACCTTCTACATTATGCCTAATATTATTGTAAGAGCAGGAAGAGGACACTACCTGTTTTCTCCTGAAGAACCTCTCCTCCCTTATTCTCTTTTGGCAGTGTCACAGATGAAACTGTTGCTGACGCCTGAGAGGCAACGTTTTTTATGCCAGTATTTTGAACTCCTCCAAGATTAGTACCAGCTTTGACTTCTACTTTTTTGGATACAGGTTTATTTGAAGAACTCGTAAGGTTAGACTGGAAAAAAAAAAAAAAATAGAACAAAGAGAAGTTATTATTCCTTCAGCTAAAAGTAAAAATATAAGCGAGTATTTCTCCTTCAAAATACTAAAAAAAAAAAACAAACCCAACCCTCAGTTCAAGTTGCAAAGGTTGCCTAGGAGATATGCCTTTACAAATATTTTAAAAAGTATCTTAACGTAATTTCAAAGAAGATGGGAAACATCTGTATTACTACTTGAATACTATGTGGGACTGCAAAAGAATAGCAACAGAACTTAAGGTATCAACAATGCAGTGCCCTGGCATGAGCCAATTTTGATCCTAGGTTTAGCGATAAGAGGTGAAAACAAAAAAAAAACCAAAAGAAAACAACAACAAAAAAACAGATTACATTATTAAGGGCTCTAAATTGCAAAGGAACAGTGTTGTGGCTTAAGCCCAGCTGGCAACTCAAAACCATGCAGCTACTTGCTCACCCCCCCATCCTTCTCCTCCCACTGCTCCCAACAGGATGGGGAGGAGGATTGAAAGAATGTAAATCTCATGGGCTGATACCAGTAACTAAGGTATAATACAAAACTACTATTACCACCAGCAATAATAATAAGGGAAATAACAATGGGAGAGAATATAAAACTTGGAAAAATAATAATAAAAAAAAAAAACAATAAACAAGTTATGCACAACACAATTGCTCACCACCCACCAACCAATACCCAGCCCTACTTGAGCAGCGATCTGGGCCTTCTGGGTAACTCCCCCCAGTTTCTATACTGGGCATGACGTGCTATGGCATGGAATAACCCTTTGGCTAGTTTGGATCTCTCCGCTTCCTCCCAGCTACCTGTGCCCCTCCTTGCTGGCAGAGCATGAGACTGAAAAGTCCTTGATTAGGGTAAGCATTACTGAGCAACAACTGAAAACATCTGTGTGTTAGCAGCACTGTTCGCAAACTGAAGTAAAAAACACAACACTGCACCAGCTACTAAGAAGAAAAATAACTGTTATGGCTGAACCCAGGACAAACACTCAACCACTAGCAGTAACTGTCCTAGAAATAAAGAACCCCCTTCAAAGGTTCTCCCTGTCTCCACTGCATGGGCAGTGGGATTTCTGGCTACAGTAGAGCCTAATTAAGTCTTGGAAGAACCTCTTAAGCCTTCTCTATTATTTAATCAACTTTACTATGTATTTACACCTGCAAAAGACCATGCAAAATACCTGAAGACAGGGAGCTGCGTGTCTTCCTCTTAAGTGGAAGGGCCACCATAGACCTTTCTACTACTGCCCACGAATGAGTCTAAGGTGCCACAAACCAATCTGCAATGGCAGCATATTCACACCAGCAAATTCAAGACTAAAGTTTCACTCAGTGAAAACAGAGTGGGGTGGGGGGAATTCCAAATTAAAAAAACTTAAAATGGCACTGAAGACCAAGCAGTTTACAATTTCTGCCTTGGTGTGAACCACTTTTGTTGGCATCATTAATGCTTAGAAATGGAATGCTAACATTTTCTTTTAGAATTTAAACTTATGCTTAACTTTCATCAATCTACGTATTGACTCATAAAAAGGAAAGTTTTTTACCTTGGAAAAAGTGCTACTGAACTGAAGACGTATGCATTTCACACAGCCTTTGTGAGCAACAACTGTTTTCACTGGTAATGTCAGTTGTCTTAAGTCATACTGGCAGATTTTTCCCCGGGAACATCCTATAGCCAAAGTAGTACCATCAGGCATGAAGTCTACTGTTGTCAGAGGAAAATCAGCTACTATTGTTGTCAGTAACCTTCAAATAGGAGAAAGGACAGGATAAAGAAGCTTTTAGAGTTCAAAAGTTAGACCTCAAAACAGAGTATCTAAAAATAAAACTTCATAATTCAGCTACGGGTCCGCAGTTCCACTTCTCTAGTGCCAAGTAAATTCAGGGAAATACCTTACGGAACAGTGGATTAGGCTTATACTACACATTCCTGCTTAACAAATCAAAGACTGTGTGTACCCCCCCAAATTCCACCAGGACAGGATCAAACTGCCTTCATAACAGCAGCTGACACCAACATGATTGACTGTCATAATTTTAAGTAGCAATCATACATTGTACATCCTTTAGCTTCCCAAGCCTGCATTCTCTAACCTTCTCGCAACTCTAGGAACAACTTCAGGTTCTAGTTTGCCTAGAAGCCAGACTCCTGCTTTTATTCAGCCGGAGTGAAAGCACAGCTCACACCAGAACCATGAAGCCCTTTGTCCTACCCTCTTATTACACAGTCCCATCACCTATGCCCCATGTTTCCTTCTTTTCAAACCAATACTCTACCATATTTAAGGGAATAATTATTTGCTGTGAGAGTGGCGAGACATTGGAAGAGGTTGCCCAGGAAAGTGGCTGCCCCATCCCTGGATGTGTTCAAGAACAGACTGGACAGGGCTTTTCAGCAACCTTGTCTAGTTGAAGGTGTCCTCGCTCATGGCAGGAAAGTGGAACTAGATGATCTTTAAGGTTCCTTCCAAACCAAACCATTCTATGACTTTATAATATTTAAGGATTGCTATCTCAGCAGCTCTGTGCACCGGAGTTGTGTCTTCTATCATGAAGCAGAAAAGCAGACAAACTAAGCTCAAGGGCATGAAGGGGCATGAAGGTCCTCACAAGCTGTACTGCCCCTTAGAGAAGCTAATTGTTCTGCATCAACAAGCAAAGCCTCCACACAAGCACTGCAGAGCAGTCACTTGGATGTAGCACCTCAATTAGTTGCCCCATGCCTTGGGATTTTTTTAGTTGTTTATTGGGGGGGGGGGGTGCCTGTTTGGTTTTTAAATAAAAAAGCAAAATGGACTATGGGACAGGTTCTCCAGTAGCAGTATGCCAACCACTTCAACCATTCTGAATATGGTCTGAATTAAATGTTTCATTTCATAGTTTGGCATGCCTTTTCATTTCACAAGAAACAAATAAGGATCCTTCCAAAATCAAAAGGTCTTTAAAATACTCACTTTTTACTTGAGGTGTCATAGAGAATAATTCTTTTATCCAAACCTACAGTTACAAGCAGCAGCTTATTCACTGGAGAAAAGCAGATTTCTGAAGCTGGTGCTTTATGAGCATTTTCAAAATTATGATATGGGTTCTGGCTATTTACATCCCATAGAGTTACATTTCCACTGTCAGAAACACTGCCCAGCAAGGATTTCTTAAAGGATGAATATTTCAAGTGTCGAACAGGCTGTAAAATAGACATAAAAAATGAAGTGTAATAACTATCAACACCATACTAGATTATTTTCTAAACATACAAACACATTAGAAATACAGATGCTACACTAAGTTAAAGTAGTTTAGAATGGCTGGCCATGCTGAAAAATAAAATGTGTTTTTAAAAAAAAAAAACCACTTTTCATTACTATGCCACTTTTGCTATTAGAGGGGCAGATATTTTTTTTTCCCACGTACCAGTATGGGGTACCATATGAGCTGATCAGCAAAACGAATGACAAGGTTAAAAAAAAACCAAAACCACAAACTTCTAGAAAAGTTTCTTGATTTTTCATCAAGTATCATGCCATCACACACACTACAAAATAACCCATACCACATCTAAAATCAGTGCAGTGTAAAGCTACATTATTTTACTGCTTAGTCGCCTGTAAAGAACATTAAACTTAATTCCCTTGCACTGATTTTAAGTATTTGATATAAGCCAATTAGGTAAGACAGACTCCAGAGTTATGCATGTAGATCCTGCAGAAGAACAGACTTTTGCATGTTTTATCACATGCAGCCTTGCTATCCCAGAATCATGTAATTCAGGACCTTAACTTGCCTTTCAGAAGCAGGCAAGCATTTTGTTTACACCATATAGGTTCAGAGGATATTTCAGAAACTCACTGCTCTAATACTAACTTACAATACTTAATTTCCAGATTAATTTATGATCCATTTGCACCAATTCACTCCTGTGCCAATAATGCCCTTACACTTAAATTGCTTCCAAACTCCCCAGTGCTGCTTTTTCCTGTTTTAATAAACATCGATACCTCACCTTCTTTCAGGCTTTATTCCACTATATGCAATATGCAAGATACAGCCTCCAAAGACTTTTTCAGTACCATCAATCTCTTTGCAGCTCTCATAGTTTGTATCTTTCTTGCATATGGACAACCCAAATCTTGTATGATCCTCAAAATATTTTGCTATTGCCTTAGCAAAGGCAGTAACACTTCCTCCATTTTGTACTGTAAATACCTATCCCAACATATCCTAGATTGCATTTTCTTTCTTGTGATTCAGTCTGTTCTGGCTGCTTACTGCCATTTTATGATCAAGCAGCCCGAGCCCTTCTTTCTCTTGGGACTTTTCAAATCCTAGTCTAATAAGAAAGGCCTCAGTGGGGATGTCTCAATTTTTATCCTGTGATATTTGTTCCCATGTATATTATTTCAATCCTTTATGGGCACTGCCACAATCCTCTCTTACGGACAATATCTTCCAACTGTGTCTCATCAGAGCTCTACTTCTCTGTCATAACCATTGCAGAAAACATTAAACAAGATTAGCTGCTGCTAACCCAACAAATATTTTCTTTCAATATTACATACTGTCTTCTTTCCTACAGCCTATTTCTTACCCCTTCTCGATCCTTTTCTAACCTACATCCTCTTCTTCTCACAAGGCACTGAAATAAGGCTCTACTCAAGTCCAGCTGGATGAGAGATGTTACATTTTATTTGTCTGAAAATGCTCTCAGAAAGCTATTATATTATTCCAGTATAGACCACACCACAATGAATTGTACTGGATTTTATCCTATTTCTCTCTTTAACTTCATTTTAATGGAGATGTGTTGGCTCACATGCCTCCAAACTAGCACTTGTATTGCATGTCTCACTGGAAGCCTATTTGCTCCACAAAGCAGCACCCTCAACTGCATATTCAAATAAGACAGAAGATGACTATTTATAATCAATATGGTCCTCCACTGGACATGGAGACATCTTTATTAGCATTTTCAGTTTGTTTACATTAAAAAAGGAAAGACTGAGTGACTCAGGAATAACAGCTTCAATTATGTACATGATTTACATGGCAAACATGCCTGTCCCTCACAGTTCTCTAAATTCTTCAGCTCCAAATACCTTCCTTACTGCCTCTGGCATTTGCTCATGTTCCACTTTCTCACTCCTCCATCCTCCTGCCCACCAAGATTACTTTCTCCAGCTTTCCTCAAGCCTCCCTTACTATCCTGCCAAGTCTCCCATTTCCTTTTCTCATTTTCCCTTTTAATCTCACAGGCCCAAGGCAAGCTCTCCATTCTCTTTCATATACATTCTTCTCCATATTACCTCTGTTCCCCACTTCCCATTGAAGTCATGGTGTTTCCTCAGAACAGCTTAAAAGTTTAATTTCAGGTTGCTGATGAAGGAGATGTGAGGAAGCTCCTATTTACTCCTCACTTTCACTGAATTAGGTTAGCAACAAACTTCACTCACAACAATGCAATTTCTAGATCAGATTCATGGAACAGAGGTGCTTAAATTTGAATACACTTCTACAAGACAGTCAAATGCATCCCTGACTATGCTACATGTCGAAGTTTCAAACTCCTGCCCTGACAGCTGAAAGGCGGCATGAAAAAACCTCATCTCTGAAAGGCTGCTTGACAAGATAAAGCCAAAACATTTCATCTCCCAAAAGAAGTCAATTAATTTGAAGTTTTATCTTTAAGCTTCACAATAAAACAGCCAAATAAGGAACAGTGCACTTCAGAAAAGAGTTGGCCCATTGCTGAGAAGAACTTTTTCACCACTGGGAAACAAGCAAAAAGCCCAAAGTTAAACCAAGTGGTCTAGCATCATTAATTACCTTATTTAAAGACAGTATAGTTTCTTAATCTCCTTTATACCTTACTGAGCCTTGTAAGTGAGAAAGCAGAGGTAAATACAGTTGATAGTCTTCAGCTTTTAAAACTATTTTCACTGCATGGAGTGACCAAAACTCATCACACTTCTTTACAAATTAGCCAGCTGTTCAAACAACTGAACTAAATCCTGTTGCTAGGAGAATACCACCAGGCAGTGAAGACTTGAGCAAACATGTTTTGAAACATACCTTAATTCATCCTCACAACAGCAAGCAGATAAGAATCTGGTAGTCTAAATAAATACCAACAGCAAAGACAAATTACAGGATTTGCAAACAACTCTGTGCAAGAACTCAACTCTAATAAAGCACAAAGGTGTTTCTAAATCAAAATCAGTTAAGAGAATATAGGCCAATGCTCATATGAAAAGAAAATTGGTTAAAGTCACAGAAAGCACTGCAACCTTGGGCTATTCTACTGCTTTTAGAGTCTATCCAATATCAGAAATTAACTGGCAAGGAAACTACATTCCATCATGGTAACACAAACACAAGACAAGCTAAATTTTGTAAGGTCAGTTTGACCTCACATTCCCCAATTGTAAATAAAAGTTACTAGGGAGAGGTGAACCCTACTAAGCCAGACAGCTAGTGCCAGGATCAAACAGGACAATACACTGGGTATCTATTCAAGATTACTCTTAGAAAATTGGGCCCCTGAACTATAAATCAAGTAAAGGCTTTTTAAATCTAACAGAATTACACTAGTCTTAGATATTTGCTTCAGTGCACAATTAACCCTGAAATTCTTTACAAGTACCAATTAAACCCCCAAACAAAAAATAAAGCTATTTTTGCACATAAGAAGAAAGATAATTTTTAGGATGTAAAATAAGCTGATAAACTGGGACATCTAAGTAGCCATCTCATTACAGAATTACAGCTCAATTCCATTTTAAATTAAGACTGCAATCAAAGAACTGCCCCCCTTTAGAAAATGTTATAGACCCTTTCAGAAGTGAACAGTAGCCCTGTGCTTGCAATTACTTTGATTTAAAACTTCAAATATCTTTATCCATCTTAAAGGTCACTCAGCTTTGCAGCAGGCCTCTTGATCTCATCTACCAAAATAGCTATTCATTGCATCACTTACTCCTAATCACTTTTTGGTGGAAAGAGTCAAATATATCAAACAGGTTGATGTAAATCATCCTCATAAGAATTTCTTAATTTTCAAATTAACTAGCAGCATAGTCCCTGCTCTGGATACTCATCTCAGCCACGTAATCCCACCATGGATTTCCCTATAGTTCCTGCCTCCTCTTCACATATTTCATGAGACTGTAACAATCCAATCAGAAAAATGAGCTGACTACACAGATGGATTTTTAACATCAAACCAAGTATGAAGTACAATTTTGCTTCAATGTAAGTATGAGACTGGTGATGGATCAGACACTGCAGCACCTAAAAGCAGAGAGAGTTTGAATTTAACAGAGATTTTTCAACAGAAAGTATACCGCAATTCCCGCAATGCTATAAAGTTGTAAGAGATTTTTCACCAAGTTAATACTGTTCATGCTAGACAGCAGACAAATTTAACTTCACACTCTAGCTGTAATCGAGGACCAAAAAAGCTGTTGCAGTAACAGAAAATGAGTAAGTCAAAACTTCAGTATTTCCTGCAACATTAAAGGTCAGGTTTAGGACCAAAGCGATGTTTCTGCATCCCCTAGGCAGCTCCTACCTCTGTAAAAATGACTTGGTAATTAAAAAAAAAAAAAAAAGTATGCCTAAGAACATAAACATTTGGCTGTGCCTAAGACAACATTCAGACTACGAACACGCACTGGAACTTCTGATGGGACAACACAGCTCATTTACTACCACAGGTGCTCTTACATCAAGGGAATTCCCCTAATGACATCCAATAATTCTCCAGTATCTTTTGAGCCTGCAGAAAGAAATTGAAGTGTAAAACCCTACCAAAGCCCTTAAGTAGTACACATGCTTTGTGTTTATCTTTTGTACGGTTTTCCTTCAAACTACTTATCCAAAATCTTACTTAAACACCTAAGTAGGTAATACAAAATCTCATTGCTTTTCTCCGTGAGCATCTGTGCAATTTTGATCTCCAAATTAAATGAATTTATTATTTCCAAACACAGGCTTATATTCATCCCTACTATACAGATGTCTCTGTTTAGTTGTAAATCTTATCATTTTGGGTAAGTCAGAACCCAAGCTATGTGGTCGCTGTTCTTTCCAACAACATATATCAAGTCGTGCACTGAAATCCTGCTTCGGTTTGTAAAGCCAACTGTTTTCCATTCCGTTCTAACATATGCAGAAGTTTGTTCCTGGGGAACCAGAGTCTACAAAGTAAACTTTGTCGTAAACTATATATAAGTAAAAATACTTGAGAAATTTGCATTTCAATGTTGACTATAAGTGGAGACTAGAATACACACAATGGTCTGGCTTTTCCTTTCCTTAAGTGCACTCTTGAAAATTAAAAGGAAACAGATTAACAAAACTCAAAAGCTCTTGATATGTACTTTCAATTTCTAAACACTGTGAATTAAGGCTTCATACCTGAAAAGAACTTAATACAGATAGCCTACCTGACGGCTGCCATAACCAAAGGGAGTACTTGATAAATTGGTGGTAACACTGTGTAGGATAATTTCACCACTCAAAGATCCAGAGGCAATGTAGCTGTCATTCCAGTTATATGTAACACATGTGACTTCACATTTATGATCCTGTGGGGGAGCAAGGTTAGAAGGAGATGGTTAAAGACATTCAGGATAACCGTATTTCTTCCTAATCTGTGCTTTTGCAGAAAAACTTTTTTCTGATAATCTGTAACATTTAAAAAGATTAAGAGTTATTATGGAATGTCCCAGGAAACAGCAGCAGAACGTACTGAAGATCAACCATTACATTTTAACCACTGCTTGTTTTCAGAAGATTGTTTTAATAAATCAGTAAAGATGATGCTGCAATTATATATGATACTTCAACAGGACAACCACAAAGATATCTATGACATGTCATTAATGTTATTATAAAAGTAAATTCTTCCAGAAACCAGCGATATCTGAATAAATTTTCTGTTAATCTGGTGTACTACTGCCAGCTTTCCCTTCCATCACTTTTTAGTATTAACACACATGTTTTCAAGGCTAGGCTGGACAAAGCCTGTGGTGACATGGTTTAGTGTGAGGTGTCCCTGCCCATGGCAGGGGAGTTGGAACTAGATGATCTTAAGGTCCTTTCCAACCCTAACGATTCTATGATTCTATGATTCCGTATTTACCAAAAAGTTTTTCAATACAGTCATTTGCAATGATGACACCGTGTTTACTGAATACACAGGGGAAGACAATCAAGTACTTTTAGCCCCAAAAGGAGAAGGAGATTTTTAAACTATTGTATTAGCTAGTTAGTAGCTTTGTTTCAAACTGTAACTTTAAAAGTCCAGGAAAAAAAAAAAAAAAAAAACAAAAAAAAAAAAACAAGAAGAAGAAATCAAAGCTAAAGTATTATAAACTCTTAACAGGGAGAGCAAATCATCTACTGAAGGCATCATGGAAATATACTAGACCTTCCCAAGTTGGGCATCATAACAAGGTTTTAAAGAATTCATACTGGACCAGTTAGAAGTTGACAACCATGTCCCAGTTTTGCATAACATTAGTTCTACTACTGTATTCTACCAATACAAAAGTGTTGCCTGGTTTGATATACCAGAAACAGCAATTACCTGAAATGCTGCCCTTGGAAAAGATCCCCATCAGAGAGTATCAATACAAAACTCCAAAAATAAAAAGCCGATTCTTAAAATTGTTAAATTAAGCTTAGTATTTACAGCACATAAAGAACTTAAACAGGAGAGATGTAGGTTAGATATAAGGAAGAAATTCTTTATTGTGAGAGTGGTGAGGCACTGAAACAGGGTGCCCAGAGAAGCTGTGGCTATCCCTTCCTTGGCAGCGTTCAAGGCCAGGTTAGACGGGGCTTACAGCAACCTGGTCTAGTGGAAGGTGTCCCTGTCCTTGGCAGGGGGCTTGGAATTAGATGATCTTTAAGGTCCCTCCCAACCCAAACCATTCTGTGATTCTCTAAGAACACAAAATTGAACAAGACATTTAATGGGTGCTTGCTCTCATCTATGAACTTGATCCCCCAGATACATGACTTAGAGAAAGCATATGTTTTACAGCTGGCAGCAAAACCTGAAGTTATGAAAGCTACAGTGCTTCCTCAGCCAAACTTACCTTAAGGCTACGGTAAACCTTTCTGGATTTCAGATCCCAGATATTAACTGTGTTATCAAGGCCTCCACTTACAATATATGAAGAACTAGTATTTAAGCTTACACATGTCTGGCTTGCCTGACAGAGAAGGGGGAAAAAAAAAAAAAAAAGTATGTTAAAGATAATTAAGGGGTTTATCAAGCCTATTTAAAAGCACAGTGATTTGTGTTTTCTTCTTCATTAACACAAAGAGTCCCACTGACCAACAGTGCTACTGGTACACTACAGCCATTTCCCATCAAAAAGCATTTAAAATGCAGTCCAGTTTGGACATAAGTTTAATATACTTTAAGATCTAAATAAATTAATTCGTAAACTCTTACTTTCCTGTTTCAATTTTTTAGCACCTTTTCCATCAATATTCATTTTCCCTTTAAATTACACCCCCCTAAAGTGCAATCATAAGGATTCCACTCCAATAGTCTTTAAAAAGAAAATGCTAAGTTAAAAAAAAAAAAAAAAAAAATCGCCTCCTTAAAAGAAAATCAAAACGTTGTCTAAGTCATGTACTTCACATTCCCTAAACATTACAAAGAATATTATAGCAGCAAACCTCATAATTTGATAAAGTGATTCTTTTTAAAATAGCTGAAGTACCAGCTTTTGGAAAAAATGTCAATCTTAATGATAGACCTAGATAGAGGACAAATTATTATGCAGTTCTATCATGTTGAAAATTCACTTTTAAGTTCCTGAGATTTGAACAAAGAAAACACAAGTCCATCTAATTATTGACATGGAAAAATTGGAAATGATTCCATTAGTAACAGATCAGATTTAGCAAAATCTCCTGGACAAACACTCCACTTGTGAAAGCCTATGCTTCAGCAACCTTAAGGCCAGGTTTGAACATCTTTTCAGAAAGTTTCCAGTCCAAATTAGCATTAGAATAGCTATCCAAAGAGAATAATTAGAATGGTTTAGAGCATTATCAAGTCAATCAAGTAACCAGTCAAGATACTCTCCTAAAACTAAGTCCACCTTTCTGAAGAATTTTTAGTGCCACACTTCCATTTAACAGGGGAAAAAAAAAAAAAAACACCGTAACAGAATTTCATGTATTTTCAAAAGCTGGCACATGTACACCCTTAGAACAACCTTTGCATAGACTCATGTTTTTCAATGTACAATTCACAGGCATACGTAATACTGACAATTCAAGTTGGAAAATGCAGTTCAAACTTGAGCTCTGCAGTCACCTACACATTAGATCAAGTTTGGACCACTGGCTGTCTTGTGCTATCACACTGGAGCTCAGAAGGCCAATTCCCCTAACATAAAGCTATACAAGCATCACATGCTATTGTAGAACCACTACTCTCCCCTGTTCGTATGTATTTGACTATACACAAGGAGATGTTTTTACATGTGTCATAACTCTAACAATACTAAAATTAAATTGATCCCAACAGTCAGAACAGATGCAATACAAACAGAACAAAAGGTGGAGTGGGGAATAAAAAAACAGGGAACCGCATAACTCATACTTACTCCTTCGGCTATTTCAAAGAGTGGAACAGGTTTGCTTTTACAGCTTGAAACAACTATTTTATCACCAGCAGCAGAAGCAGTGGCCAGGTATCTATCTTAGTCACAAGTTAAGGACCATAATTGTGTTATACTGGTGATTAATATAAGCAACAGCAAGTTTCCCTTACTAAACAGAAGACAGATTGGTTAAACAGTCTAGGTACTGTACCTTGAAGGGACCTAGAAATAGAAACATAAGGCTATTTTCCAAGCTTTCATTAAGAAGCTCTTGCATTAACTACAGCCCTTACTTCCCAGTATAAGGCAGAGCAATTTCTTTCAGAGAGAAAAGAAATATTTGACAGACATTATTTAAGAGCTCTTTACCACTAAGACAGCTTAACCAGCCTACATTTTTATTTCCCTACCACCCCCAAGTAAGAGTCCCATTTATCACTAGAGTCCAGAGGAACGTCTAGCAGAGTATGGATTTAAGGAACAGCCCTGTTTGTGACAAACCATATAGTTTCTAAACTATAATGCATGTTTGTTAATTTGTCTCCCCCTGTACTGAGGGAAGAAAAACAAAACCCCCAAAAGAACCTTTTATGATACCAAGTACCTCAAAGTAGTAAGAAAAGCCTTCAACTGCAGGGCATGGAATCTGCCTCGACCCCACACCAAACAAATCAAGTAATCATTTAGATCTGTTCCCTGTATGTCTCCAGGCCAATGCCCATAGTGATTTTATATTTGCTTATTTAAGAACATGCAGGTTAATTAGCTGGATTTAACACCAAAAACTGGTAGGCAGATTAGTGCTTCCTATTGCTGTCAGCATTCTAAGGCACCGTTTTAGCTTACAGAATTATACAGAACCAAAATCAGTGCTTTACCCCAACAAATTAACAAACATTCAAAAGCATACAGAGTAAGAAACTTCAGTTTTCGGGGATGAAGGGGAGACTAGGCAGAAAAAAGGATAACAAGACAGTCTATAGCTAAAATATATTAAACACGTATAAGTATATATAAAAGCATTGCCTCTATGCTTCAATTTCTCTGCAAGCTCCATAGCCAAAACATTCATTTGAGCTCTGATTGTTCTTTTTTCCTTATCCATCCATTTACTTGCAGACTTAAGAGGACAGATATTCATAACTTGCAGGACTTAATTGTTTATGTGCCAGCATCCTGCCTTCCTTTTACATCAAGATCAGACATCACCACCTTTTCCCATGACAGCCATATAAGCTGTTCATCTGACAGTACACCATTTGCATTGCTCATATATTCACCTGGCACCTATCATCATCCTGTAATAGGCCTCCAAGCCTGAGGTGAAAGGTCTGAATGGACCAGATCCATTCTCACACATAAATCACCACCATTCTATGAATGTTTTCCTTCACATCATGTTTGGGCTTCCTCTGTAAATGCTACAAACAGCACAAAGAAAACCAGTGCCTACAGAGTAAATGGTAAGTATATGCTATCAAAGCCTATCAGAATCAATGAGAAGCTGTTCAAGAACAAACAAACAAATAGAATCTTTCATTACAATTTTCCTCTCTACACTATAAATAGAATTTTATTGCACTATTAATTGCTTTGTTCAACCTGGTCAGTAAATTAAGCACTGTGTTGAAAGTGAATATTGTAATCAGCTATTGAAGAAACAAATGAGTAAGCTTTACAGTTGTTAGGCAATTCAAGCATATCATAATCATTAAAAAAGTGTTAGCCTCCTAAAGGAAGAGAAACTTCTTCAGAAGCATTTACCAGCATGAGCTGATTTTGTACATCACTTCAACACAGAGAGCCACAAAATTTTCTTGACAACATACACAAATCTTTTCATACAAGACTTCAAAACTGCATCAGGCCTGTGATTCGCAGACACATTAACAAATGTAATAAATAAATAAATTACTGAGATTTTGCAGAACACCCACAAAACTACGGTTCAAACTGTAAAGGATACTATTGCTGGCCCAACACAGCGAGCTGACTGGATGTGTGGGGGTATGTGGATTGAACTGCTCCACCACAGTTAGAGATAAGGAATCCCAAATTTTAATGTCATCTCCTGATGAAGCAAAACGTATACTTTCTTGCATGGCTGCACCTGGTTTTGCAAAAATAAATTAAAAAATTAAATGCATATGTATATAAAGTAAAATATGCAACAAGCAACTTTAGAAGTCAAAAATATTTTAATCTATACCATCTAATGCTATTTTCTTGATAACACAGGCATTTATTTGGAGTTACACTATTACTACAATTCAGCTGAGTATACTGCTGAAAGCAGCAGACACTGCACACTCTTGTTACTTGAATTCTTGAAAAAAAAGTATGCTTTCTTTTTCACAACGGGAAAGCCATTCCCTCCGGGGCATCACCAAGAGACTCGAATGATGCTATCTCCGCAGTTTACAGCTGTCAGTCACGAAGCCGTGAGTAGTTCGAAGCCTCATCTTCCACCAGTAGATGGAGATATACAAGCTAGAATCAAACCGGCTGTTGTAGGGGAAGGCTGCAAGTTTGGACCTAAACGACTCACTTCGGCGTTCGTCTCACCACACTGTGAAGGAGGCATTCGAGAACCCTTTAAACTAAACTTTTAACAGTAGAATACCAGCCACAACAATCACATTTCAACGCATCTTACACAACGTTATAGAACAAAAAGATCATCAACAATGTACGACTGTTTGTTTAGACTGACACCATTTTCAGAGTTAAGAAGCCAGGTTAGCTGATTCCAGGTCTGTAAAGTTTATGCTCAGCTTTACTCTTGAGTAATTTTAAACTAGCAACAAACAAGAACTAAAAGATAAGACTCTCCTTCACTTGAGAGCATTACTGCCTTTCAGCCTAAAGTTCCAGGGACGTTTCTACATAGCTTTAGGCCACTAATTCTCACTGCCGAGAATGGCACACAACACTGACAACGTTACCGAGGCACCCACAACCGCCCGCACTCGGCCGTTGCTCAAGACATCAGCCGCGGAGCTACGCCCCGCTCCCTCGCTGCTCCTCCAGCCTCGCATGAGGCTTCTCTCCCTGCTCAGCACTTTCAGCCCCGGAGGCCGCGGGAGAGCCGCTCGGCACGGACACCGCCCAGCCCCGGCCCTGCTCCTGCCAAGGCGGGCCCCACGGCGGGCCTCCCTCCGTTCTGCGCTCTCCCCGCGGCGCGTCGGGACGCCCATCATCCCCCGCCACTGCTGCCCACCTGGCAGGACGGACACCAAGCCCAACCCGTGCCCCTTCCTTCCTTCCTTCCCTTCCCGGCCCGTCGCCTTTTCAGACGTAGGGATCGGGCCCGGCACCAGGCGCCTGCGACCCCGATTGGCTCAGGCCCTCTTGCTCCCAGTTCCCTACGGAGTCCGGACACTCCCGGCCAATGAGCGCCCTCCCTCGCGGCCGACTTTCCGCGCCGGATCCAACTTCACAGCCCGACCCAACAGCCCCCGCGCGCCTCCGCGTCCCCCGGCCGCTACGGTGGCCGGGAGGGGAAAAGTAGCAGGCGGGCGGCGGCCTTTCTCGCTTGTTGGGACGTGCCCTGAGGCCGAGAGGCATCGCCAGGCTCTGAGGCCATGCACGGCCGCGCCCGGGCAAGGACCTGGCGGGGGTCTGTCCTTGCCGAGCGGGCCTGCCGGAGGCACGGCCTGAGCCTGGGTGCCTGGATGGGGTGCCGGGTTCCCGGCTTGGGCTTCTGGGAAGACGGGCACTGGCACCGAGCTCCCCCCCCCCCCCCCCCGGAAACTGCTGGGGAAGGGTGGAGCCGGGCACATGTTGGGCGACGAATCCATCCTGGTCTCCGCTATAGGACAGGTTTGAGTGGCACCGAGTGTGGTACCGGCCACGTCTTAAATCGTCACCTTGGAGGCAGGGGTGTGTGTTCAGTACTGAGTAAAAAGCATCCAGCACAGCCCACCCGGTCCTTATTCTTCACTGGGACATCTTGGTGGCACATCATATTAATTTATTAATTAAAATAGTATTATTAAATATTAGTTATATACGATATCAGTTATACCTATTGTAATTAATGCATTCCAAACAGAAGTTTCTGCTCTGAACCTGTCAGCTCAAGTCCATGGAATGGTTTGGGTTGCAAAGGACCTCAAGATCATTAAGTTCCAAGCCCCCTGTCATGGGCAGGGACACCTCACACTAAACCATGTCACCCAAGGCTCTGTCCAACCTGGCTTTGAACACCACCAGGGATGGAGCATTCACAGCTTCCTTGAGCAGCCCATTCCAGTGCCTCATCACCATCACAGTAAAGAACTTCCTCCTTATATCCGCTCTAAACTTCCCCTGTTTAAGTTTGAACCCATTTTTAAGTACAGCATACTAACACACCTGTTTGTCACATACCCTGCTGCGCCCTTTGTGTTTACTTGCAGTAGCAGCAAGTAACTGAAAATTGCAACATCTGTATCTTGACTTGGAATACAGCTGTTACTCTGGTCATGCGGAACTTTATAGAAGGAGTGTTTTTATTATTTTCATCTGGTAAAATAAAAGCACTTCCTCAAAGCTAATATGTATTTTCACTGCTTCTGCTTCCTAAAGCTAAGTAGAAAATTATTCCGTAGAAGATTGTCTTTAAAGGAATATTAGACATGAAAACTGTAGCAAAACTATTTCTACAGAGATCTGGTTTCAAATAAGTCTTCACCTTGTGTACCCTCAGAATTGGTACCCCGAGATACCCCTTTCACTTTCCTTTGCCAATGAAGTTTTGATTTCCCAAGTTCATTTAATTTCTAGTCTGTGTAAGTGAACTCAGAATCAGGGAAAAAAAAAACCTTCTTGTCATTGTTATAAAAAATACCATTAGTATTTCCCTACAGCAAGGAGGTGCACATACTTATTGCATCTATTAATCCTTATTAACCAATCATTAGTCATTTTTAGATCATCTATCATTTGTTGTCTGAGTCTTAAGGGATCTACAGCATTCCTGAAAGTCTAGTACCCCCACTCCACTTTACTCACCTGATTTGACTTTAAACCAAACGTTTTACTTCTAAGGCCAATACTCATTATTCTGTTCTATGTTCAATACACTGAATGTAAAGCTTTTACTCTTCTGTAACATTATCCTCTAGCTGTTTTTCTTCTCACTGTGGAGTGTAGCTGTGTTTACAGGCAGGTAGATGAGTACCTGTCTTCCAAGCCCTGAAACCTTGAAGTTGAACAATTAATGATTTTCAGGTTTTTAAGTAAACATGACCAGCATTTTTTTGCTTCATTCTTTACCTCCTCAATTAAACCTAGGATTTCTGTTGCCATTTTTTATGCCAGTGACTGCAGTATTTCTTGTTGGTATTTATAAGAAATCACTGGAATACCTTGGTGTATCATCTTCGGGGAAGGCACCACAGCAAGAAGCCCAGTTCCTAAAGCAGAGTTGGTGCTGTTGTGGTGAAGGGTGAAGGCCGCCTATGCAAGGCAGGGCATTGCAAGCAATTGCGCAAGGCTGTAATTGACAAAGTTCCCTGTGCTGACCTCCCCAGGCCTTGGCAAGGAGACACGTGACTGCCAGGAAGCAAGGAGCTTTCCCTAGAACACTGCTGGTTTTTGGTGGCTGCTGAAACATTCTTTTCAATTCTGGATGTCTGGCCAGGAGCTAAACCCACCCTGAGGGTGCACGACTCTTCACAAAGCTTCACCCTCCTTACAGCTGTCCTGAGCACAACTAGGAGAGACTACAGAGCCAGGCCCATCACCTTGCGATGACTTCTCATGTAGCATATGCTGGTTTTCCACTGTGTGACACTGAGATTTTTGTACTTTTTTTCCTTTGCACATTAAGTAGAATCCTAAATCATGTTGACATGGGAGACAAATGAGAATAATTCTAATTATCTCTGGGATTTCAAAGTGGAAAATTAAATTGCAGTGGTAAATATTTGACTTCGGCACTTGCCTCTGGACCCTTTCACCCACTCTATTTTAAAGATTAACCCATGCTTCATATTTTGACTTCTCTCACTTGATGATGTACTCGGTATCTTTAACTCAAAGAAAATCTTTGGCAAACATAAATGGATCTCTTTGCTGGCTTAATTAGTTCAGCATATTAGCCTGTAATTCCAACAATTAATTCTAGTTCAATCATTATTCTTTTTAAAGATCTTTCTTCTTGGATTTCAGTGCAAATGGATTTGGAAACAAATGACTATCCCTTTTACATTCTGTCTCAACTGAATAACAACTTTCACAATAATTCCCTGCATCTTTCATTCAAGGATCTGAAAATATTTTCTAAATGTTGATGCAGAAAACTTCAAATACGTCACTGATGAGGGGATTACTGCTATCTTCAGATAAAGAAACTGAGGCATAGTGAGGCTAATTAGGAGGATTATTTTGTTAGATTGATGTCATCCAAAAACTGGATAAATAGTTAGGCAAACAACAAATGAGCGTGAATTGGAGCTGTAGTGGAATTTAAAACCCAGTCATATACAAAGGAATAAATCTGTGCAAAATTGCCAATTTCCACATCATAAAATTAATTTAACCAGCAATAATTTCAATTTGCTACATATTTGTAGGCTTGAGACAAGTACCATGAGTGTCTTGAATATACAACTCTCTACCAAGGCAGCAATATAACTTAAAACCATATTGAAATAGTATTTGAAAAATGAAGTATTCTAAACCCCATTCAGACCTGTCAGTGTTAAACTCCCTGTTCCATTTCAGTTTGAGCCTTAGCACATTCTCGATGATGCAGTTATTACTTACAGGACCAGAAGCCTTTTTTTGTTCTCAGGATGCTTACTTCATTCAGTTCACAGAACAGACAATGCCAAAGAAATTTAAAAAAAAACCAAACCGACCACCTCTTTTTACTGTTTTTTAGTTCCCTGTAGGATCCTTCTCATCCCTCACCCAGGGGATGCACTGAAGATAAAATATCATTCATTTCAGAATCCTTTCAGTTTGTCTCCACAGTGCTGCTTCTCTCTATTTCCTTTCCCCATCCCACAGTTTATCAGATACCCATTCCTTTCACAGATGTGGAATAGAGAAATATTTCAGTTAAAATTTGAAAAGACTTGGTAAACATGCCAGTGGTTCAAAGCTGTCAAGGCGGCACGTAGCCCTTCAGTGGTGGTGTACAGGGCAGATCACTGAGCAGACCTTCATGTACATTTCAGACTGAAATCCAGAAAGGTGCCTTTCCCCTCTTCCTTTTTAATTTTGGAGACAGTGACACAGATGAGTCTTCTATAGAAATATAATTGAGCATGGTGCTGACACATATTTATTCTAGTCTCACATATTGAAAGCTTTAGTCTGCTTTGGTTGGAAAGGAAAAACCCACCCAAACTACTATAATACATAAACCAAGAAGCAATTTACTTTGCAATTAGGTGTATTATTTTTTTCTGTGCAATTACTGGAGACATTTAGATACGAGCTTCCTTTCTTACAGACAGATTTTAACTAAAGAGTTTAATTATATGCAAAAATAAAAATGCTTTCTTTTGAAACCTGAATTGAATACTGAATCCCATGTTTATGTTTTAGAGTAAAATCTGCTGCTATGGATACAGTGAGGTCAACATTTCAACATTATTATTTTACTGTGGTGTGTTAAGGGAGATGGGAGGATACTATTTTTGTTTCAACAAAAATATCTTAGAAAGTGTAATGTATTTTAAATGCATATGTAAAGGATTTTATTTAAGATTTCTCTTTCAAGTATAGGAATTATAACAAGGTCCAGACTGGCAGCACTGAAGAAACACCTCATCTGTAATAGAACTTTACTTCCATTTTCACCTGGTGCTATAGGGTGTTTTACGAATACTAATCAAGCTGCATAAAAGTCCTATGATAATCCTCAAGGTGACCCCAAAAATCAAAAGAAAGGTTTATACTTTTTACAAAGCACAAGGAAAGAGTGCAATTTTCTACTTGTTCCTTGTAAAAGAAAAATTACTCATGTCAATTTTTATCTTTCCTGCTTTTTGAAGACCTGCAGAAGAATAAATTCTTTTAATTGAAAGAATGATACTACTAAGGAATATCTTCTCCAAACTGGCTGTTAGGCAGCTGAGTTAAATAACTATTCTAATTCAGTTTTAAAATTGTTGACAAATATGCCTTCCTTATCAGTTACTCAGTTTTCACTTTCTTTTTTTTGTTGTATCATAATCCTTCTAGTTTTTCTACTACCTTCAGCACTCCAGAAAAGGCTACACAAAATAAAAAATAGCACAACTTCTAAAAAGCTGCACATAACACAAATAATGCATCCAGTCTTCTTTCTTATATAGGAATAAAGAAAATAACAGAAAATCTCACCCCATTTCTTTCTGCTACTGACAACGGTTAAGATAATTATGCTGAATCTTTTACCTCTCCCTCCCTCTCTCTCCATAAAGGAAACTTCATTGAATCAGGTAATATTTCTCTGAAAGCACAAGCCAAGGCAAATCTGCAGTTTCCAAATAGCTCGAAATATTTTACTGTTGTATCACTGGGCTACAGCACAGGGAGGGACTGACTGAAGTGAAAGCGGCTGGCAGTTCACCCCAACTGTTTATTTTCCACCAAAACTGAACCCAGGAATGGTTAACTATTCACTATTAAAATCCTGGTTATTCATGGCTACATAGAAGCATAGTTAATGACAGGACAATTTTCACAGGACACCTGCTCAAACATCCTGGGTGGTTTTTTGCTGTCTGTTGCAAACAAATTATTATAACGAGTGAAGGAGTGCCTGGCCTTGTGATGGGAGCAAAACCAGAGGGCATGAGCACTCTCTTGTGCAGGCTTGTTAAACTATCTCACTTCTTTGTGTCAAATTCCCCATCTCTAACGCTGGGACAAGCACATTACCTCAGGTGGCTGTTGTTAGGGCTCATTAGGGTTTTTTCAGCATTTTAAAATAGCATTTAAAGCATTGACAACATAAACAGAGGTTTTGTTAGCTTTTTAGAATGATGACCAGAAATGTTCTATACTGTATCAGGTTTATTTTTTTAAACTGGATTTGTTTGTTTGTTTGTTTGTTTCTGGTTTGGGTTTGGTTGTTGTTGTTTTTTGGGGGTTTTTTGGGGGGGTGGGAGTGTGGTTGCTGGCTTTTTTTTCCCTCCAGAAAAATGTTTTGAAATTATGAAGACATCTGAATGATCACTTTCACCCTCAACAACATGCATTGTGTTTAAGATACAAAATTCTGAAGTGCCAGCTTCCAAATAGAAGTGTAAAAGAGCAAACTCAGTGATGAGGCCGAAAAAGAAAATAATTCTCAACCTCAGAAATAAAACCAACTTTTAATAACTGCAAAAGCAATTAAATTGCTGATGAGAATAAAATCAGGGAAAAAGCAATATCTATTAGCAGATGCTGAAGGCTACAAGCCTATGCAGCTGTTCTAAACAATAAGAAACTACTGAGAAGCTAGAAAACCCCCAATAAACTCGCTTAATTATAGATGATTGAGTAAATCAATTTTTTAAACCTCTTATTAAGGAACTACTTTTAATACACTTCATTCCTAAAAATGTATTTTAATTTTTTTAACTATTAATTTTAAATCATTAGAAATAAGATAAAAATGAAAATTATAAAACACAATACCCTAGTGTGATTAATGAGGTTGTTTCATTAACATAAGAAGTTAAGTCTAAATCTGTAGCACTCAGCAACTGATTAAACTGCAAAAACAGAATTTAGTGAAACAAAGAAATGATCCAATTGAAAATACTTTCTTCAGTTATTATACAGCCATTGGCAGGATCAAACATAGCTTCCAAACTTGCTATCGATTGCAAAGTAACATCAAATGGGATCTGGAAAAAAAAAAAAAAAAAAAAAAAAGGAAAGAAAACAGGAAAAAAATAACTATTAAGCTTATAGTTACCAAAAAGTACATGTATACAAATATCTCCATATTAAAGCCAGATTTCTGACCTAAAGCCAACGACCAACGAATAAGTTAGAAATATTAATTGCCTCAACTGAAATTTGTAGTTAATGAATCACAGAATGGCTGGGGTTGGAAGGGGCCACTGGAGGTCATCTAATCCAACCTCCCTGCTCAAGTAGGGTCTCCTGGAGCACATTAACTCAGGATTGTGCCCAGGCAGCTCTTGAGTATCCCCAGTGAAAGAGACTCCACAACCTCTCTGGGTAACCTATTCCAATGCTCAGTCACCTAAATGATCTCTCACCCAGTCCTCCTCAAACAAGGGAAAGACTTCCTTTCTCCAGACCTTCTCTTGGGTCTCTTGGGTCAGGGATTCCTGAGGGCTGGCTTTAGCATTAAAGACTGAAGTAAAAAAGGCATTCATTATCTCTTCATTCTCTGCATCCTCTGTCACCATAGTCCCTGCTCCATTCAGTAGCAGGCCCACATTTTCCCTAGTTTTTCTCTTATTATTTATGTATTTGAAGAATTGTTTTTGACGTCCTTAGTCAGATACAACTCCATGTCCATGGACATGGAGAACTATTGAGCTGATTTAGACACTAAGGAAAACTGAAGAAAGGGAAGCTTGGAACAAGCTATCTAGAGAGGTTAATTTTTAATGCAATTATTTTATATATAAAATTAAAATTTAAGATTGGAACTTCCAGACAGTATACTTTATTATCTCCCTGAAGAAGATAACTATTCATGAAGTAGCTTTAAAAACAAGCCAGCTGATCAATTTTTATTCTTAAAAACGTGAAGAGTCAGATAATTTTAAATGAATAATTTAATAAAAATGCACTTTTTCCACTTTCTGGATCAAAAGCACTGTAGAACACACAGACAGAAAAACAGAGAATCAAAGAAGAGTAGTTGGAAACATGATAGGAGTTAAAGTGTGACAGCTCAGAGAATGAGAAAACAAATATCATAAATTAGAACTAACTTTGTCCAATTAATTCACAGGAAGATGAGCAACAAAAAAGTGCATGTGGGGAAACATGATGTAAAGATACATGAAAGCAATGTATCTGCTGTCTTCTCCTGCATGTTTGAATACAGCGGGAATGTATTACCCTGTGGTATTTATAGTCCCACTTTGATCTTTCCACCTTTAGCCAAGAAGACTGGGTAATGCACACATACAGCTTGCTTGGAATTTTGGAAATACTACGTAGAAATATGCTATACATAATGAAGTGCTGAGCTGTCTGCAAGTCCTGTTGGCATCAGACAAGAATGAAGATACTCAGTGTCTTGAAGGATTAGGCTTCCCTTGCTCAACCAAATACGCCGTATTTAACAGAATCTCATTTTGAAGTCTCTATCTGAAACTTTGTGATGAAAAGCCCATTGTCCATCTGTTGAATCATTTTAGCTTGTTGTGGCATTTACCCTGAATAAAGCAGTGCAGTTAACATTGTATTCTTATTGAAAGTACAACACTAAATCTGCTCCTTCACTTCCATCGTAGACCCACAAATAGAAGCAGGTAAAGTGAAGAGGGATTCACAGGAATTTAAAACAGGTCCAGGAGACCCATGTGATTCTAGGAAAGCTGAGCTGTAGCTATCCCTAGGTATCTGTCAAATCTCTTACCATGTAAAATAGTTCTGTGGAACTGTGAAAAGTGTAGCTTTGGAGAATGAATGTGTGTGTATTTTTATGCATTGATAAATCCAGATTGAGTGATATGAAGGTCTGGGAGTCATTTAGGAGAGACCTTCAGGATGGATAACAAGGGGTGACAAGAATGGTGCAATATGCATAAAAGGGAAGTATGCACTCCTAGGTACCAGACTGCAGGATGCACAGGACAGCATTACAGATAGGCCACTACCCAAACTGTTCCCAGATAAAACTCAGGATTCTCTTGCAGCAGGAAGAGCTGTCTGACTGGAAGACTACAGTGTATGCTTTATACATTATAATTCCATTGTGAACAATTACAGGCAAGATGTTTGAGGATTTGTGGTGAGGGGGAAGGGGGTATGATGTAGGATCATAGAATGGTTAGGGTCAGAAGGGATCTTAAGATCATCTAGTTCCAAGTTCCCTGCCATGAGCAGGGATGCCTCACCATGTCGCCCAAGGCTCTGTCCAACCTGGCCTTGAACAGTGCCAAGGCAGAGCTTTTACCACTTATTTGGGCAGTCTGTTCCAGTGCCTCACCACCCTCACACTAAAGAACTTCTTCCTTATACCTAACCTGAACTTCTGTTTAAGTTTAAACTCATTACCCCTTGTCCTATCACTACAGTCCCTGCTGAAGAGTCCCTCTCCTGGATCCCTGTAGGCCCCGTTCAGATACTGGAAGGCTGCTATGAGGTCTCCATGCAGCCTTCTCTTCTCCAGACTGAACAGCCTCAGTTTTCCCAGCCCTTGTTGAACTTCATGAGGTTGGCATTGGCCCACTTCTCAAACATGTCAAGGTCCCATCAGATGGCATCCCTTCCCTCCAGTATATCCATCAACACACAGCTTAGTGTTATGGGCAAACTTCCTGAGGGCACACTCAATCCCACTGTCCATGTCACTGGGCAGTGTGTAACATGTCACAGTGGATTCGAAAATCTTCCTTGGAGTTCCTTGGGCCCTGGCAGCTGTGGTCCTTTCCTGATCCTCAGGGTGGCTGAGAACACTGGACACTTGCTGCCTGCCATAGGGTGGTTCCCATAGTCTCCTCTGGGATACTGACTACAATTTGGTAACAAGAATACAACAGCACAGACAAAAAAAATGGCATGCTATCTCTCGGGATATGTCATGGGCAAGGCAGAGAAAGCTAAAGAAAATGAAAAGAAAGCCTGAATAACTGTAAAATCACTGGTATGGAAGGAAATTACATTTGGCAATTGTACCGTAGAAATTCACTACAGTCTGTGCAAACAATGACCACAAAATGGTGCATAATCTAGATGAATCCATTGTGAGTGAGATTAATTTTTAACATAGTTTTATATGTATAAAATGGTAATCCTAATACACAGTGAAGATATTCATAGTTTGCAATCATACACATTTGTATTTCATTTATAAACATGAAAAAATAAAACCCAAATGGAAAGCCCAACAATGTATGAAAAAAAATGGGCAGATAACATAATGCTATAATCCATGTTTTAGTTTAACTGAACAATTGTTTTACTTCAGAAAACAAATTTTTACTATTAAGGAGACGAGCATACCTCAGTTACTGGCAAGGACAAGGCTGGAACAATAGACAGGAGTGCTTTGACTTCAGATAAACACTTTTTGGCCATTTCCTAGTAGTATAAAACAAGACAAATCTAATGTTGTACTATCAGTTTCCTCAGATAAACTAACAGATTATTACTTAGCTTTACAACATTTTTCAGAACAATCAAGTTTTAGGTTATTTTAATTGAATTTACCACAAAATAAACCTTAGCTGATGAATATAAATTTTCTGCAACACAAATAGCTGGGTTTGCTATACAAACACAAATGCCCTAACCTTGCAGTTTCAACTGAGGCAAAATTGCCCCTGGTGCAAGTATTAAATCCAGTGAGTGAGCATACTTTTGCTATGTGTTTACTAAAGATGTTATAAATAAACACTCCGATGATGATATTTATATGTGCATAATGCATGGCATGTGAATTTTACTAGTATTCTAAACATTGTTTTTCCAATTACTGACATATATTAATGAAAGTTCGAGCAAAACCCTTCAGGTAATCAGAAGAACCCACTAAAGGATGGCTCTGTCTACCCTCCTGAAAACACTGTGATTGGCCAAAACATTGTTTGTTCTCCAAGCTGGTCAAAATACAGCCTTGTAATAATGGCACAGTGCACAATTGTCACTGGTTCACAGCATCCATCAGACAAAATGACAGCCTCTACATCATTAATCATTTCATATAATAGATATAAAGAGAATCCTGTCATATGATAAATGTCTCCCACTTTGAAAATAAACGTCTATTTTGCCTTGGCATTTATCAAGCAGCAGTTATGCTGTGGCAACATTCTATTCCAATGACATTATCTCAAACAGACCACATGGAAAATTCTGAAATTACCTCTTTTGTGTGTGTGTATGTGGGGAGAAGTTATTTAGTTGTGGACCATATGCAGCCTTGCTAATAAAAAGAAAAGAGGAAGGTGGCATAGAGAAAATGAAAATAAATTCACTGCCAGTTTTAGTCCTGTCTCAATAATGCTATTAGAAGGTTCTTATTTCAGAAACCGTCACTGCCCATTTTGTATTGGAGATGTGCAAATGATTTTTAAAAAGCACTTTTGGGCTGATCACCATACTAATTTAACACTGCCAAGCATTTCCAGATGGGGATTATTTTAAATTAGGCATCAATTTTCAAATCTACTTGAAGATGTAGCCTTTATTTTCAAGTGGAAGGTTGAAGATGCCTGACATTTTTGTAAAGTGACAAGCAATATACAAGGAAAATAAAGAGTTAAATATTAAACGAAAAGTGAAAATACTTCAACAGTGCTTGAAAGGGGTGAGGGAATTTTAATCTTTTATGTTTGCCTTCTAACTTACCTGTCATCATTTATTTCACCAAACAGACATCTTGAATAAAGTCAGACATATTTAAGAACAGAGCTGTTCTCACTTACTTCTGTTTTTTCATCAAGACGCACTTTTGTAAAATTCATTTTGGGGGGTTTTGAAGGAGTTGTTTCCAAAGTTTCACTTTGTTCAAGGAAACATGTCGGTTCTGAAGCCGAAGACAAGCTTTTAGAACTTTGCATCAACACCTCAACTTGCTGCTTCAGATTAGATAGTTCCCTCCGTAAACAAATAATTCTGAAAGAAGAGAAGATTTTTCATTGTTGCTGTTATAAAATAACAATATTTGATGTTTGAAGGTTATAATTAAACTGACCTCGCTTTTATTACATATTATGTTCTACATTTTCTTTCAAGACTAAACTCATAAATTTACAAAAGAAGTTTTCCATTAAAGACAGTGGAAATATGTAATGCATTCACTTTTTGCATTAAAAATTAAAAGAAGAAGTATTTTCAGAATGCCTTGTTAGGAAAAGATTTTCTCATCCAACCAGCACAAGGGTGGCAGGGTCTCCAACTTTTCTTGCCCCTTTATTCCTTCCCCTCCATCTGATTAGCATTTCCAAAAGTTCTGAGGCTAGATGAATGACAAGGAAGATGTAAAGGAAAATGTCACAGGATATAAAAGCAAAGTCTAAGTCTAGGATAAAACTAAGAAACATTTTTGCATGCTCAGAGTTGTAATATGGGATGGAGAATGTAGCTGATCCAGTGAGAGGGTGGGAATGACTGCTGGGGCTGCTTCTTAGATTTGCTAGTGTTCTCTTAAGTTTCTATGCCAGTGTAATGTAATGAGCCTATTTTACTCAGTTCTTTAAGAATCAAAACTAAAATGATCATGTACTGAAAAGGCATATGTTGGATGGGTTTAATGCTGTGTACAACACCTTAGAGTTTTTATAGTGAAGAACCTCTGAAAAGCAAAAATGAATGTTTTTAAGGATTCACAGCTTTTTAAGTCAAGTGGTTGACTGATCTTTAAGATAGCATGAAATAAGAGGATAAAGTCAGTGATTGTTTACCTAGACAATGGAATCCACAAGTGGCCTGAAAATATAGACATTGAACTGAAATTCTTGATGTCACTAATCTTGACAGGCTCTGTATTATAAGCATAAAGCAGCAAAACCTGTAAAAGAGATGGAATCAGTGAGCTGTAATGCAGTAAGGTATCTGTCATAGACCTGAGCTATTTCATTTATACCAGATTACAGTAACTATCAAATACAGTGTACTGATGAAGACTTAGATAACTGACCTTCCAAAAACTGGAGAGTGTGGACTCACATGAATTTGTGATATCATCAGTTTTAATAGGTTTTTAAGCAATTTAATTATGGTAAAAAATTTATATGGTTAAAAATTTAATTATACCCCACAGAGTCACCATCAAAATCCCAGTGTTGTCCTGATCCTGGTCAATCAATTCCACTTATGCTCATGTCCAGAGTTCTAACTTCAGGTAGGCTGAATTTCCCAAGGCCCTGTGTAGTTACTTAAATGTGCTATATGGCCTTGTGCATGGCTGTCCTCATACTAGGTTTAAATCACATAACTCACCAATCTAAAAAAGCTGTATCGATATAAGAGCACAAGAAAATGAAATAGAATGTTCTCATCTTTCACTGAAATAGTTTTCTATTATGATTGAAAATATGCTTCTCTGAATAATTTGACTACATGGAGAATGTCAAGAGTACAGCATTCATGTATTACATGTTTTCATGAGTTCTCTCTGCATCTAAGGATCTGTAAGGTCATGATAAAGTAACCTGCAAAACTATATTGAGAAGTATCTTATATGCACTAATTTCACAGGGCTTCTATCATAGAATCACAGAATCACAGAATGGTTCTGGGGTTGGAAAGTATATTACAATCATATAGTTCCACCCCCCCTGCCATGGGCAGGGACACCTCCCACTAGACCAGGCTGCTCAAGGTCCTGGCCTTGTACACTGCCACAAATGGAGCATTCACAACTTCCTTGGGCAGCCTGTTCCAGTGCCTCACCACCCACACAGTAAAGAATTTCTTCCTTATATCTAAGCTTTATCTCCCCTGTTTAAGTTTGAAGCCATTATCCCTTTTCCTGTCACTTACAGTCCCTGATGAAGAGTCCCTCCCAGCATCCTTGCAGGCCCCCTTCAGATACTGGAAGGCTGCTATGAGGTCTCCACGCAGCTTTCTCTTTTATAGGCTTACTAATAGAGAAGAAAATGGTCTAGTAGAAAATTTGATACTGATCTGATCTCCCCAAAAATTTGGAGACCATGAATTTCTACTGCAGTAGCAGAAATTTTACATACATGCTGTTCCCTTGTTTTAAAATAAATTCCATGTTTTAGTCTGCTGCTTTTTTCTGTTGCTCAGATCTCTCTCATCTTTCATGTTTAGTCTGACTTTTTAGAGAAATGAAGTTTACAAGATCCCATTTTCCCTGTATAAATATATCTTTAATTTTCCAACAGTTTCCCACCAAATAACATTGTTTGAATGCACCTGTCAGTTCTAACCAGACTTAACAAAGTGGAGGTCTTAAAGACATCATGAATCTGCAGCGGGTGTAAATACAACATGGCCTGGAAGCATTATATGGTCAACAAAGTATTTCTTTGGTCTGCCACCAAAAAAACTGTCCAAAACCCCTGCATTCTGTTTGTCCTGCATACCAGGTTTGCAGCACAGCTGTTGTCCAGCTTGCCAATCAGCATATGTATAATTCAATTAAAAAGCTGATCAGTCATAACACAAATATTCTTTGGAAATGAGACTTTATTTGTTCCAATACCTAAGGAACTGTTTTGGTGCAGTTATACCTTAGTCTCTGTATCGTTGGATGGCTTTGCCAGAGAAGGAATGTACCACTGAATGTTAATTTCCTTATTTGGAGCATTTGCTGCCCTACTCTCCATCTGATGCTCTGCTTCTGCAATGACAGAAGCTGAAGAAGATATTCCTGGAGACACCTGAAACAGGAGAAGATTTTGAGTTGTATTTTTTCTAGTGTAACATGCCAAATCTGTTATAATCTAGTGTCTACTAGAATCAGTATGACTTTCACACCCACATAAATGCATGCTTATTTAGGTAAATGGGTAATTTTAAAAGGTGCCAGGATGCAAGTTAATGCTTTTCAAAATTCACGAGACATTTCAAAGCTAACGCAAAGGACCTCTGGGCTGACTTAGAGACACCTACAGTAAGAACAATTGTTACCTTTGACTTATTTTCCTTATGGCATTACTTTTTCTGCTGAAAGACAATATTTGACATGCTGACCACACAAAATGTAGTGCTGAAAAAGTAATTTTTTTTGCTACACATAATGATAATTAAAATAGTAATTGGAATGTTAAACTAATGCTTTATTTATATTTACCTATTTGTTTTCTTATTAGCTGTGCAACTAACAAAGGGTGAGACCTAACTATTCATCAAATAGTTCCTGTTTGGCTGTCATTTACCAGGGAAGTAATGGAGAAATATTGTAAACCAATATCTACTCATAAATAACAGCTTTTATTAAAAAAAATAAAATATTTGATTTAAAAGCTGAGCAGTGCCATACTTTTCCTACTTTTTCAAGTGTTAAGTATTTCTGCAAAGAGCAGAGAAGTTCAGAGTGACAATGTGGGGCAATGCTGAAGTATATGAAAACGTTGTTAATGTCTCCATGACTGGTTCCAAAATGTGGGCTGCCTGGGCAGTTAGTTCAATTTTGAATGTTCATTGCTGAAAAAAGCTGGAGAATTTTAACCACTTCATTTTCAGAAACTACTGCTCATGACAGGACACTAAACCCAGGTGGTGGATTTTTCACAGTGTCATAATCTTATTTGTAAAGCCAGTTCCCATCTCACATCAAAATATAGAAGTCAAGATAAATCTGAAGTCATGAATGGTGAAGTCATGCATTTGAACATAAGGATATTCTTCTAAAGGACAATTAACTGGGGATGATCCATGCCACAGACTCAAAACACTGAAGCAGTGATAACAGCAGCCATAACCTGTGGTATGCCATGAGGTATGCATGGCTCACCCACCCACTACAAGGATCTTCTACATTCAGGATCTTTAGTTTGGCAATGAATCACCCACTACCCTGCTAGCATGGAATGTGAACAGAATTATGAGAAAGCACATATATGGAGGTGGGGATAATTGAATTTATTCCATGCCTCTGAACTAGAGCTTTTAAAAGTGCATTTTATGATATATATTTCTTTATAAAACCTGTAGTATGTTTTCTTTTTCACTAAACTGCATCTTTCGTTATTTACATTATAATGAATCTTTTTGAGGAAGGATATTACAACTCCTGTTGGCAAACTGGAGGGTTGCTGAATGAAGTACAAAAATATTTATCTATTCAACTTTCTCAAAAGCCTGAAAACAACAAACTGTCTTAGTTAAGTGTTTCCAGTACTATGTACTATCATGAAGTAGTATACAAAAACAAGCATGCAAAATGCAACAGGGCACACAGAGCTGAAAAATACTTCAAGATTCAAAAATAGAATTACAAAGACGTGCAAGTGAAACAACCTTTTACATAAAAATCATTCTTTCAAAAACTGTATCTGTAACTGTACTGTTAAAAATCCTAGTATCAAATTACAGTAACATTTTTAAAATAACACAGCCTTCTGAATAAAGCTTCTAAAAATGTTGTGATAAAAATCAGTGAAGCTTAGAATAAAAAAAAAATAAGAGCTTTATGCTTGTTAGCTGTCTACAACAGTGAAGCTAACACATGATTATGCAGCTTGCACCCGTCATGAATATGACAGTGAGCTCTGAAGCTTATTATTCTAGGACAGTGTAATACTAATTATGTCAAAAGAAGACTAGACAGAGTAAAATAATTTTTGATATACGATGGCTTCTATAAATGTCACATACCATATATTTACAATTTATTCAGCATCACAGTCAGCTCTTTGTTGGGAAATGAGTAATGATATGCTGTCCAACATGGCAGAAAGTTCACCAACTCTAGAAGAGCTACTTTCACAAAAGTATTATAATTCATTTTTATAAGCTATCAAGTTCTCACTCCTCAGGGCTCCCCTGTATCTATCTAATACTGAACATAACAGGTAAAAGATAAACCATAGAGAGTAACCAGTCACTTTAATTTTTTATTATTAGGATAATTATTAATGTGAGAAGTGGAATGGAGAAACTTTGAAGAGAATTATTTTTACACTGGATCTTCAAAGACAAATTCCATTCAAAATTCAAAACATATTGCAGGGTCACAGTAGACTCCAGAATTCCAAATCAAGATTTCTCTGAGTAATATAGTGTGAGCTGCCTATATTTGAAACCTCAAACAGGCTGTTTGCAAGCCAGAGATCTGAAAAGATTAATTTTCTAGGCAGCTGACAGTCAATGAAAAAAATTGGCACATACCAAGTTTGAGGAAATATAGATTATTTATTTTTTAAAAATCATTATAGGCCAAATTAATAATACAGATACTGTACATACAAATGACATTGGGAGGACATTTTTGGTATGAAACATGGAAATCTACAGGATTAAAAGCCTCAGTCCTATCAAATAACACAGCCAACTTAATTAACTAACAAAATCTTCTTAAATATCATTCTGCCTAATCTTTTAGGGTCTATATACACTGGGAATGGGATAGAGAGAATTTTTGCAGGAATGACTTAACACAAGGATATTTGCATTTGCTATGACCCTCACTGCTTCCTCAGGATTTTGGGTTTGCACCGATCCTTTGCATAATGAATTTCATTCTTCTATAGGGTCCTCAGAAATCTCACCATTAGAACTAGCAAGAATCTGAGTGAAATGCAAGTATAATACATATTTTTGAAACATCAGAAAAGAAACAAGTACCTTTGAAGAATCAGCTGGCCTATCAAGTGGCAATTCTACATCATGTAACTCTTCTGGGAAATTCTCAAGACAACACACTGAATAATGAACCAAATGTTTTTTAAGAAAGGAATGCATTTCTGCTACGCGTAGAACAATCCCTGTGTCAAAAACAGAACTAAGGTGTCCATCTCTTGCAGAAAATGATCCAGGTCCTGAGTCAGGGGCAGCTTTGAAAAGAGATTTTTATTACATCATCATCTGCCATTAAAAAGTAAAGTTTCTACCGCTACTCAACATTCACAGATTTTGAAAGTGTAGTATAATATGTAAGTCTATTCAGTATCAAATAAATGCATTTCCAACAAGCATACTGATTGTTCTTAAATATTACTAGGTTATGCTATTTGCATTTTCAGACTGGAGATCTGATTAGGAAACAAGCTCTGTCTAGGTGTTATAAACAAGTATAAAATGATAGGTGCAGTTTTGAGGTTTTGATACTTGAATTTGGATGTATAATCATCAGCATATTCATTAGATGTCTAACCCCCCATTAGAATAAATGCATATTTATTCAATACAGTCAAAAGAAGTTTTAAGAACTCTTAAACCTCTAATTTAGACAGCTAGTAGCTGATCAGTTGAGTTGCTCCGTAGGCTCCATGACTGGTTAACTTCAGCTGAGATACACATGTACATTTTGACACCTACTTGTAGTTACTTTACTGTACTTATAGTTCTGTAGTAAGGTAGAATTCTTCAGTTTCATTTGTTGCTGCAAGGAAAAAAAGCCAAGCTTTTCTGAAATCACTGCTTTCAGATGCCGGGTTTTCTCTCTAGGCAGCACCTGTATGCAGTCTAGTTCTGTTCTCATCTATAAGGTCGTCATTTGTATATACAGCAGCTGGCCATCAGATGTAGATGGATAGTATTAGGGCCCTGAAATCCATGTATTCTTACTCTGCTTGAAAGGTCCTATCCATTACCATCTTTTGTTTACAGTGAAATAAACCAAGTATGTACATAACATCTGGGGTTTTAGTCAAAACATATTCAATAATGCTCAGACTTCCCATTTACACTATACTGAATTCTCATAAACAGGACTCCAAACTGAACAGATTTCTTTCTGATGTGACTTAAGTCTGATGTACCTAGAACTAAAAATAAATATAGATTATGATTATTTTTTTAATGCTTCAGATATAGTGAAAGAAATTAAGTTTTGAGAGATGTTTTTCTGGTAGCATGATGGCTTGTAAATAATTATTAAAAAAGTTATTATCTTCACTTCCAGCACTTGTAAACTGACATAAAATCAATCTTGATTTCAGTAATTTTTTCGCATTTATACAAATTAAAGGAACTCAAAATGAGACTATCCTTTGTTCTTGTTGGCCCCAAGAACAATAACTTATCTATGGCAGTTTTCTAGAAGAAAGAAAAAAATCATACCAAATAGAAGATTTGTATTATAAAGTCTTTTTAAATAGTTGTGGTAGCGAACTAAGTGAATCCATGTTATAGTCTCTTTCTTCTGTCTGGCCTTGGTGGCAAGACTTTCTGTTCCTTCACTTTGGCTCTGCTTGTCTTCTATGATTTGCTCGGTTTCAGTAGAAAATGCTTTGGGACTTTCAGAAATAACATTATATCCATCTGCAAATCCGATAACAGTTCAACATTAGACATTAAGAGAATGGTTGCATTTCAAAAGCTATTTCTGCATTGTGTTGGAGTTGACTAATCTGTAATTAAAAATGTAGCTTGTGAACCTCGTTTTAGTTAAGAGGAAAATTCTTTCTATTCTGCTTTAATATTAGTTGAACTGGTAAAGAAATTATTTCTCAAGGCTGTTTTTTAAGAAGCTAGAAGGGGTGGAGAGCAAGGTGCTCTCTCTTGCTCTTTGAATTTAAACTAAACCCCTTATTTCTATATATTGTTCAATAGCAGATATTTACTAAATGGAAACTGTAGTAACAGTTTCCCAATGACAGCGGTTGAACTTCCTAATTATTTATAGGGAGTTACGTACTCTGCAATGTTTTTTGTTAGCTTCAAACAAGCCCCTTCTAGATATTAAGCACATTATCAATGAAATGTTTTCTTAAGTATGGACTTTAAAAATTAATGTTTGGTTGCTGGGTTTTTTTTTTGTGTTGTCTAAAAGTTACATTTATGAAAAAGAGGAAAATATATCAGTAGTAATCACTATTCATTTTTCTTTTCACTGCATTAGTACATGGCTCCTCAAAAGCCTATACAATTCTCATTCCAAACCGGACAAACATTATGTTACAGTAATTCCTAATAGCAAACTTCCAGAAAGTAATTATGTGTGCTTCTACAAAATCTGAATGCCCCCATTATTCCTGATATTTAACTGTCAATTGTAAAACCAGAATTTGTTAAAATGGCCACATTGTTTATAGATGAAACTTAAACAATGTGTTTCACTAATGGTTTTACAGAAAATATTTAGCATGCTGTGCTGATAATTTCCATTTCAATTTATCTTTATATATTTTGGCCTAGTATTGCTTTCCTACATTCTCTATTCTTTTTTGCATTGCCTAACAGAACTATCAGGAAAAACACCTGCTGCATTTGCTAAAAGAAAAAATGATCTGTAATTACAAGCAAATGGAGCTAGTACAAAACAATCAGATTGATGGAAAGTCTTAGCATATAACACTTGTTCTCATAAACCAATCAAGACACATATGTTTGAACACTGTACAGTAAGCTGACATTGCTCAGCTTTGCCAGCAACAGATTGCAGAGCAATTCAATCTTTGTCAGTCACTTGGGATAACTGAAATTAAGCCACTAAACCAAAATTTTATCACCAAATTAATGGTTCCCAGTTTAAACACAGATATTGTGTCTTAGTGTTTATATAACATCTGGTAAACAATATCCCAGAATTCCTAGTTCGACTGGTTTATTTTTAAATCAAAAGCTTCCATTTCATCAACCCCGTTAGATGTAAAATAAATGCAAAAGTTGGAAACAAACTAGGCAAAGGCAAAGTTCTACCAAGCTAATGGAAGCATCTCTAGATGTTAATCCATTGGATAAGAAAAACAGTGATTTTTTTATTATTATTATATAGACTTTGAATTTTAGAATACAGGCAGATAACTTACTTTGCTTTTACTTTCTAAATTCGACTTATAAATTTTCATAAATGAAAATTATATATTAAAGGTATTGCTAAGTTACATGACATATATAATTTATTAGTTAATGTTCAAATATTACTAAATATAAAGGAATACCAGACAAAAAATCTCTGTATGAAGCAAGAAGATCCATAGAAGCAAATTCTGGGATTTTCTGTTGCACTGTATCCTTCATGCTGTGTTCTTTAATACTCTTCATTCCAATTAATAGCTGAGAATCAAGTACAGCTTCACTGACCTAAAAATAATACTTATTTTATTCAGAACCAGTTCATTACAATATTTACGTAGATCTTAAAGCCTGAGAATAGTAAAATGGTGACAAAAAATTAATTAACTCCATATACCATATTTTTAAAAGTCAGGAAAATACCCTATTTCTCTTTGACATATAGTACATACTATACTTAAATAAATCATTACTGCTGACAGCTTAATTATTACATAAATGATTTCAAATCAGATATCTTCATCTGGATGCCACTGCTATCTACCCGCATGTCAAATACATGTATAGACATATCAGGCAGGGTGCTCTTTTATTTGCACTGAATCAAACAGAGCCAGATCTGTCCAAGAGAGATTAAATGTACTACTCAGACCATGTAAATTTTAATTTCCTCAAATAAGACCCATGCCAGAAAATTCAGGAAACCTTAATTCTCGTTCTTGTTTGCATTGTCTTGTTTGCTTGTGTAAGTAGCATGAGATAAAATTCAAATAAAATAAAAATTACCTCTTTAGAATATTATACCAACCTGTGTAGCTGCTCTTACTGCAATCCAGGCTTGTATTTTGTAGCCTTCTGATTTTGGAAACTCCTCAGGAGAAAAAAGTTCTCCAGAAGAGATCTAAAATTATACATCAGTTCATAATTAGGATTCTAACTGTATTATGGTAAAATATATTTTAAATACAGAAAAAAAAATCCTTCTACTTACAGTATTATTGTTTTATTTGCAAGTTATAAAAATCAGCACTGATTGTAAATCTATGATTAATTGATAAAATTGAAAAAAATTATCCATAGTATATTACTTGACTGCTACTTGTAAATATTCTCAGAGCAGCTTAAACTATACTCAATACTGTACACAGTTTTGCTATAATTTTCCATTTTCTGGAATCTTAATTACCTCTTATGTTACACATTATACTTTGAATCTATAGCTTGTAGCCACTTCAGCGTGGCTTTTATATTCCTCATGCTGTCATATAGATTTGTACTAAAAACTTCAAATCTGGTAAAGTATAAATATTGGCACTTAAAAATCAGTCCTGAATGATGTTTTCTTTGAAGGGTACAAATTAATTAGTACATAATCAGAAATGAAAACACTGTTGGTTCTGTTTCTTATTATTTTATACAGAAAGTATATTAAATGTTATCATTCAATGCAATAAACATGAAAAATAACATCAACCAAGACAAAATTCTTCTGTTCTACTATACGATTTCTTTGTGTGATTTTTCTGGTAGGATTTTCAGCATCAGTATGATTTATAAGTCACTATAAGTAGAAGTTTGGCAAGATACACGATGTTTTAACAGAAATATATTTCCTGCTTTGAAGAGGCAACTACCCAAAAGATAGAAAACATACGTTTGATTTGGAAGGCACCATCTTATCTGTAGGTGACACATCCTCGTTGTTTGCGGCAAAATGCAAATATAATAGTGCTATTTCAAGGTATGATCTTCTTATTAACCTGTAAGAAACAACACACAGATCAATCATTGCTACTATCAAAGTACGCACTGCAATGATACAGACTCCTGCATAAGACTAGACAGTCTCACCAAATAAATCATTCATTCAGCCCTCATCATCTACTTAAAGTGTATGTCAAATGTAAGTTGCATTATGTGCAACAAATATTCCATGAATAAATAGCAAATGTTTAGTAAGAAAACTAATTCTGCAAGGGAAATGATCTTTCTGTACAGAATCTGTACAAGTTCCTCTTCCTTCTTCAAGTTAAGGTATATACCCATTGTCCTCATTTCCCTGAAACCTGTGTGGCTGAAATTGGATATGGGTTTTCAGTCAAGCTCTTTCAAGAATGAGTGAAAATATATACAGTGATCTGCTCCAACACGTCCATGTCTTTCCTGTACTGAGTACTCCAGAGCTGAATGCAGTACTCCAGGTGGGTTCTTACCAGAGCGGAGTAGAGGGGCAGAATTACTTTCATCAAATTGCTAAAAAACACTACATCTGGAGAACTTCTCTGTCATTTCTATTCCCTATAGGTTTATAAAATCCTTTTTTATGCAGGTTCCTCCTGGCTTTGGAGATCTCTCCAGATCTCCCCTATGAATTAGCTTTCCTAAGTGTAGCAACTAACTCCTGCTCATGCAATTACTATTATTGACAGAGTCATATTGCACAAACTTGACTGTTTACATAGTACAATAAATTCCAGCTTTGGTATGATTTGTGCAAAGCAAAATGCAAAAGCTAAAGAGTGCTGCACAGTTCAAAATAAAGCAAACTAAATGGGAGGATAGTGAGTTCTGCACTTGGTGACAATTTAGTTACCTTTCTAGTCTTGCTAACAATAAAGGATTTGAGACATGAAGAAACAACTTTAATTAAATAATCCCATAGATACCAGAGAAGATAAGGATGTTCAGTTCTCTAAAATAAGAAAGCCAAGGTCCATTGATGCTGCTGCACGTTCTTTTAGGAAAACAGTAGCAAATTAAATAAGTGTAGCAAATTAAACTTGCAAAACATCACCACAGTCCATTTCTGTACTATCTTCCATCATGCTGACTGTTTGTAGAGGTTTATTACTGTGCTACTGCTTCTGCGTTCAGAGTTCTGGTTCATTAACTTAAGTAACAGAATACCCAAACAAGCAATGTAAATTGCTGCCTTTACACTGTCTGTAACCAGACATGGCACATCAGTCACTAAGACTGGTCAAGAAACTAAAAAACTGAAGTCCACTGTATCAAAGCTGCTTGACAGAATTTATTGGCTGGCTTGGCTCAGCTCTTCAGGCATCTACACTGATAACTAATGCCAAAGTCACTGTCCTGCTATCTGTTACAAACACATTTTCTATGCTCCTTCTGCCTCTGTTCTTCTGTTTCAGGCTGCTAACCTTTTCAAGCTGGATTTCTATTATCTGGAAAGGTGCAGACCACAGCTCATCTTCTGAAAGATGAATAAAATCCCTGCTTAATTGATAACTCTGTTCCTGGTGTTGACAGAGAGGGCACAAATTTGGAAATAGAACAGAAAGCTATAACTTTGTATTCTCTAAAATGTGCTTTTAAATATTCTCAGCATTTGTTTTAAATAAGAGAATAAATAAGTAGCTCTTCTATACTGCCATAGAAGAAAAATGTCCAGACCATAAAAGATGCTTCATAATAGAATTCCCACACCAAATCTCAGAAAATGGTCAAAAACCTATATTAATTTGTGATTAAAATTATTTTGTAAGTTATATAGCTAGTTTCTTACTCAAATTTTTGATCATGTTGCTGGCTGAGTTTTATAGCTTCCATCAGGGTTTCAACAGCTCGAGATGACTTGTTATTGCTTGCTTCAGCTATCTGGCGTTCCACCTTACCTAAGAAAGACATAGAAAGCAGATTTGCAAGGGGTTTTTTATATTTTTTAAGACCCAACATGTTTTTTACCTCCAGAAAAGCTGAACAGCTTAGTGTATTACCTATTCTCTTCCCAAGAAGCAAAATGTTTTCTGGTTTGTTAAAAGGTAATGAATGATGCTTGAATAGCAAATCACTTCATAGCTAAAATAATCAACCCTTGGAATCATAATGACTCCTAAGATGTAGTGATCCTAACTAGTAGACCACGGTAACTAGAAGACCACTGTGCATGGAGGAGTCAATGTACAGGCACAGTCCTGTTCTGTGCTGCACTATGCTGCACATACAGTATAGCCATCAGGTGGGAGAAGTTCTGCTGCAGGTTTGCAATTATTTGTTGCATAATGCATCCTGAACTATGCTGCTGTGATATTAAACACAAGCAAGAGACGGTGAGAAATATCCCATTCTGTTCTATTTTTACAGTAAAATGTCTCCTTTTTAAGAGAGGCCACATGCATTAACGTTGCCTAGGAAGACTATCATGATGTACAAACAGGGTTTTATTTACCTATCTGAAAAAGAAGTTCAGCTTCCAGATCTATTCTTTCAGTTGCAGATGCTCTGCAAAGCTTCAATGCTGATTCTAAATGTTTGAGAGCACCTAGCCATTGCAGTGGGTCTCCTCTTGCAGGTGTACAAGCTACTTTTTCAGCTAATTTGTGTCCTAAGGAAAAGAAATTTAAAAAAAAAAAAAAGGGACAATAAATTATTTAATAGAAAACCAATTTATGCAAAAAGAAGCAACTTTCTTAGAGCAAATACTATTAAAGTATTTTCTGTTACAAACCAATTCTCAAAAATCCGAGTGATTGATGGATATAAATACAGAGCTATAATGTTGTTTCACTACTTCATGATGCCATTGAGGTTTACCTAAGACATCTGGAAGAATCTCAGGGTGCACAAATCAACCCCTTTCACAAACTATCTGGAAAGAGAAGCAATAAACCACTTTACAACTCTATTTGACCTGGCAGTTGCAGGCAAAACCTAACCTCTCTGAGCATTTCTAAATTCTGTGCTAACCAGTTCTAAAGGCATCTTTGATGCATTGTATCCCTCTTGTACCACACTCCCAAATATTCATCTGCATTCACAGCATCTTTCTAAAAATGTGGATTCTGAAACAGGAACTGGTCAAACGTGGCCAATACTATGAGTAAGGCTGGCCATGCCTGCACTGATAAGCAGTAAAGCACAATGAGAGGATCTCTAGAGCAAACCAGCTGATGACCAGACAGCCACAGCAGATTCATTTCAGACTATTTATTTTGGACTACCTTTATTCTAGTCCTAAGGGCTGAATAAAAAGTAATGGTTGGGGTGCACCAATATGCTCCTCCCAGAGCATATATTCCTGAAAAAAGTCAGAGCACTCTGAGGATGCTCCACAATGCAAACCAAAGGGCAGTTAAGTGATTTCTAGATTTTTTTAATCCATTATAACTTAGATATACACCTAATTAAGTTTAGCAGAACGAACGTTGAGGCAATATCCCTTTCCCTATATTTGCTATACAGCAACAAATCTCAGACAGATCTTAAAAGTTTTTCTTGTGTTACTATTCAGCATATTTCCAAGTTTCTATATAAAGAAACGTTAGCAAGAAAAGTTATTAAAGGCTAACAACCATAACAGACACTATTTATTCTGTTGGGATAAATAATTATCACCACTATTCCATGGTGATTGGTAAATACTAAATCATTAGTTAGTTCCCATATAACTGCTTCCAGAGAGATGGAACTTATACAGGAAGTTTTCAGAGAATGAACATTTTGTACATAAGCTGGCAAAGTATTGTTAACTTTCACTTTTTAAAAATTGAATTTACCATTAATTTTAGCAAGCTATAACATACATATTTAAGCCTTTGTTGATCACAGTTCCTGAAAGAATTGTACCTTGCTTACACACATTGCATAGAGCTGAACAGCCATCTATTCTTAGTTTTTGAAATATTTTAGTTGTGTAACTAAAATTATTTATTACATCCTTTAATACTTTTCATGATCAGTTTACCTGCTGTTGCATAAAATATGAGTGAAAAGTAATGAAAAAATAAAATTAATGACTTGCATTTTTCTTACCTATTCTCATTTTGACTTTAGCTAACAAGTTCATGTGTGGCAAGTAGATATTTTTTGTAGGTAGGACCAGGCAAGTCAAGGTACTGTCATCTATTTGCTGTTCAATGGGTACTCCACAAACAAAAATCTATGAAAAGAGTATACTTTGTAAAATCAAATTGCAGACAGCAAATCAAATAGCAGCTTAACAAAGTAAGTTAGGCATGGCAAAAACCTGGAACTCAAATGAGTCTTGTAAAAGAGCATTAGAAAAGGGCTTGAAACTCCCAAACTCATTTACTTCAGTTTGTACTTGTCTTCTTTGCAGAGGAGTTTGGTAACAAATGAGTAATTTCAATGAACATTTGATCAAATTTATCCATGTTAGGCTTTGGTTTCTAAAATCAAACTCCCTCAAATCAGTCTTTAAACAATAGATCTCCCAAGTAACCTGAGCCATCAAAAGAAATTGTCATTTCTCCAAAGAAATCTGACATCCAACAAAGGCCAGGAAAAAAAAAACATTTATGAAACAGTCAAATTTTCATTCATGGAAATAAGGTGGTGGGGACATGCTGTAAAATGTTAAATCGCTTGAAGGCTAGTAAGTCTCACAAGTGGATTTCTGATATTCAGGTTATTCACATGATTCTTTATTAGCTGGGTAAACAAATATTTCAGTGGATTAAACTTCTGTATTAGGAAATATAAGGAAAGAATTTGATTCAAAAGCTTTTCTTCATAAACTGTATCAAAAACTAGTAAAGACTGCAGAAGTGTATGTCTATTTTTGGATCACCAAATAGGTAAATGGTTTTACCATACAGTCTCCTCACAGATTCCATGTCTTTAGATTTGCTTTTTTATTGCATATATAAATTTTTACATGGAAATAGTTTCTTCATACTGATTACAACAATCTGTCAATCTAAAACATCATAAACAATAGGCTGCTTTATGTAGACTTTCTAATTCAAATTATTCTAAGTTAAGATACAATTTTATGAGATGTGTGTCCTCCTTGAGGTGCTGAGTATAAATATATCCCACATTTCAAATAGGAAAAGGGAGTGTTCCACATCTCTTTAAAAGTTGAACTATGTATTCCAGTTATCACATACGGAGGTACATTTTGCAAGTATTATGTTCAACTTGTATGAAAATACCAGACTACATACATGAGTATGCATGATGAATATGCATAAATAAATTTGTCAAGATTAATTACTTCTTTCTAATTACTACTCTTTAATTACTATGTAATCTAGGGAAAACTGATCAGTTAATAGGAATAGCCCTTTTTAATAAATCACTAAAATAGTTTCCGGAATAGATAATTGAGACTTTGCAAATGCTGTGTAAATCACCAACATATACTCACTGCTTTAACGGTAAGCTTGTGTGCCAAAATTAGTAAGTTTAATGGTTCCATTGTAGAAGAGCAATGTTCTGTATCTTCTGTTTGCAGTGTTAGTATGTCTGCCAGCAGAAGCATACTTTTCACAAGAGTCAAAGATGCTGGAGGGGAAATTAATGTATCCTCTTCGAGTAAACTGATGATACTCTGTTTGGACATGGACAACATAAACCAAAGCAGTTACTACTTTTGCTGTCTATTTATGAGGACAAATCACACAAAGTGAAAAAGAAAAAACATCTATTTTAGAGTCCCTATTTCAAGCTTATTTAATGCTGGCGTCAGCTGTTCTGACTACATGAAAAATACTGCAAAGAAAAGCAAACAATTTCTCCTTTGTGCTCAAACCTCCACAAGAAGTTTAATGTCTGCCACAGGACGTTTTTCTTGCAGGTCAAGAATAGCAGCTTGCACCATCATTTCAGCCTGAGTCTCAGTATCACCAAAGGCTTCTGACTCTAGTATTACTTCTTTTAGCACACCTCTGCGTTCAGCCACATAATTTTCTAAAATAAGAGAATATATGAATAGTAAAAATTCAATAGAAAGACTTGGCAGTTTCTTCTACCATGCTTAAGAAGTTACTTCCATACTAAAACTTTACAGAAAACCTGACATTATAAATTCCAAATTTACTACTTCATTAATCCTGTGCCAAATTTACTTCAAAATGAAAGGAAAAAAACCTTGGTTTTTAAACTTCACTTGGTTTAAATTCATCCAAGTGCATTCTTTATATTTAAGCCACCAGCATAACTAATTAGATTTTGTAGATCAGATGCCATTCTCACCCATAAAAAATATTCTACATATTCACAAATCTGATCTCAGTTATTTCAAAATAGTAACAGTGTTCACAGGAATTATCCGGAAAAGATTAAACAAGAGTTTGGCTATAGAGCTAAACTGTGATTTTGATACTTATGTGAGCATCAAAGTTAATACTAAGTTCATAGAACTAAGGAATTAAAAACACGTCATTCATACTCAAACTGCAATATTGCATTTTTAGTATCTCACTAAAATTCTAAAAAAAAAAAAAAAAAAGGGATCTAGAACATTTTTAGAACATATAGGAACATTTCATTTATTAGAGATATAAAAAGTGAAAAAAAAAACCCTTCAGAGACCTTTGAAACTGGAAGCATGTAGCAACAGTGTTTTTTAAAACAAGCATACTTAATTACATCAGAATGTTTGAAACTTTTCACGCAAGTGATTTATCGAAAGATAATGATCATTAAATGAAAAGTAATGCAATGCTTTGCATTACATGCTCTAGGGAGAGTTTGCACTCAGAAATGTATTTTCCTTATTGCATTAGATTAATTTAATACAAATCACTGCTCAGTGATAATACAGCCCAGAATTAATGTTAATATTTTATTTTTTAATGAATAAGAATTGTTTCTGAATTTGCCAGGATCTAAATTTACCAAAGGTCTAAACCAAAAATGGTAATACCTTCCATATCACCAATACCATGTATCTGTGCTACTAGTGCAGTCACTAACGTTGTACGACACCTTAGCCATAGATGTACATTTATACGATCTTGTGCTGTTACATTGTGAGGCAGTCGAATGTCTTTGATGTAAGAGTCCTAATAATTTCCGAAAGCAAGAGAAATGTTACTTTCTAAGTCAAGTATTCTGCTACAAACAAATCAACAGGGCAGCATCAGTCCAAAATAAATTCAATTAATACAAATATATCACAAATAATAACGTCATTATAACCAGAAGTTTATTTGAAGGACAGATACATATTTTTTTTAACAACTGGAGGCCATTTATTATTGAACTTTTAACCTATAGGAAAAAATCAATTGCAGCAAATTAAAATTAAACCAGTTTTTATGAAAGACCCCATGAATATATCCATATACTGTATGTGTCATGGAGAATAATTCTAGCAGTTTGGACTTTAGTCCTCTCAAGCAGGAGCATTACACAAAACTCTAAGGCACATAAAATGTCTAATTGTAGAGTAGGATCAATACCAAGTTCTGGTACCTCACTGGTGATTAGAAATAAAAAATTAATGTTTTATTTCTAGTTTTTAGTATTTTGAATGATTAACGTATCGTACTGGGAGTGTTTGGAAGAATGCTCAACTCTCTGTGCCATCATCACGTATTATAAATGCAGAATTTATACAGAATATAAAAATAGACCTATTACCAAAATTTTACAGTCTATGTTTGAAAGATTTGTTCCACCAAGCAATAAATAGACAGCGCACAAGCTGTGTTGTACTTATACAAAAAAAATCATTGCTTGCATTGATGCAAATGAGAAAAAAAAAATAATTGCTGTAACTCAGTTACTGGATACATGGCAGTCCCAAGAAAATGTAGGAGCAAGTGAAGAAAGACAGAAGACCTTGATAAGCAATAAGACAAAATAATTAAGCTGCATTCAGGAAAGTCTAGTTTCATGCATGTCATAAAATCTGGCCTCACTGCTCAATTGCTTTGTTCATGTAAGTCAGTTTGATCTGCTGTGTGCTCAAGAATAAATGCATGGTATATTGCATATTTGCTTTCCAAAGTATACGTTGGTATCCCTATGTTTTAGACAGCAGAAGTCAGCTGAAATCTTGCTAAATTTGGAACACAGCAGTGATGTGAACAGCAATGGTTGCTCTCCTCTTTGAATGAGGATACTCTTATGTATGTTTTCAATCAGAAAAAGTAAAATACCTTAACTGAAGAATACTAAATTTCCACCTTATAGCTATTTTTTCCACTTTCTTTTTGTTTATGGAGAGTTAAAAGATTCCCATTGTTGCCAATTGAGAGTGTACGAATAAAAAATGTAATTCCAAACCATATGTAATTAAAATGATGATTACAGACATATTAAATATACTATAGGCAAGCAGATATCTAAAAGACGTCAAACATAATTTTCTCCCCAGGTTAATGGTAATCACATAATGCAGATGGCTGCTATGTTCTAGTAGCATTCTGGAAAACACTCCGCACTCCATGCACTCACTCCATGCACTCCACTTCATATACTAAGAAGAAACAGTTTAAAACAAATATCGACACATACCAAACACCATTTTTCATCATTTTCTTCTTTAAAATGTGCCTCTTCTGTCCTAAAAATTTCCGCATCTTGAAGAAGTCGAATTGCAGAAAAAGCCAAAGCAGCACTGTGACACAGATTGACATTATCAAAAAATGCTAACTACATTTGCCATTTTGTGCTTTTATTATGATAGATACTTCATTTCTGACTAAGAGATGTCTTTCAGCAGTTACCAATTTTTGCTTCAGTAGAACAAAAAAAAAAAATGCATTTGGATTGTATCCTGAATCTGTAGACACTGCAGTATGAAACTGAGAAAACAGCAGTAAGAGAAAAAGTTTTGCAAATAGCAGACAGAACCTGATAATAATGGATAAACCAAAATATATCCTATCCTGTTGGAGCAATTAGAACTCTACTATGACTTTGAGTTATGTATATCTGTCTTCAAGAATGGGCTTTTAGAAATTGGAATATATAAAAATACTTCAAATGACAAAATATTAGGACAGTTCTGTACCTAATCCACAACTACAGAGGTAAGAAAACATGTTCCTTAAAGCCTTTCCAGGTTATATGCTAATCCTTCTGTTAAAACCACATGATAAAGTACACAAATGATCTTAGTAAACACCATCAACCAAAAACTGAACTAGATGCCATCCTGGCAAAACCTCATCAGTAAGAAATAATATGGCACTGACTCTCTGCCCCCCACCCCCAGTCATAAATCTTTTTCTGGAATTTGCTCCCAACAGCATCTAGAAAGATACAGACACTATTAGGTCTGGTGCAGCATTCAACCACACATTTCAAAAAACTGTGAGCTGGGATCTTAAAACATTGTCAGGTTTCTTAAAATATTATCTAATAGTTTTTTTTCTTTTTAAACCATTCAGATACACTGTAAAATTTTCATGACATTTATAAAAATGTATATTTATAACAGCAAACTTTGTGAATGCAATTATATTCATTATATGAAGACACTTGCAAAACCAACATATTGAGAAGATCCTTTTCACAAGAGGATTCGTTGCTCAAAGAACACACTACTCGAAATAGAACTGCCAACACCAATGTCTCAGGTCTGTTTTCCATCTCTAATTGTACATTTTCCCTTACCTCTATAAATCTCTACTTTCCTACCTCTTCTCTAAAAATTTTTTGGGCTTGGGCTTGGTTGGTTTTTTGGTTTGTTTTGTTTTTTACAATCCTACTTATTCTCTACCCACTGAAACATGTTCCTAATAATGCAGAAGTAGTGTAGGGTATCCCTAGCTCACCTCTTAAAAGATTTTTCCTCAGGTCAATTGTTAAAAATCTATAACCAATATTCCTATCTATGCTGCTCTTTTACATGGAGAGACTCTCTTTACATGAAGACTGGCTGCTCTGAAGCACAAAGAAAAAATAATTTATGAACACCTTAAGTCTGTTTTACCCTGACAGAACACTGTAAAGAGTTTTTAATGCAAGAAAGATGCAGTCTCTGTGAATTTACTGCTGTTGAGACGTTCTAGACTAATTGCTGTAAATGCAGAGTTCTTGATTCATGATCAAAGTCAGAACATGAGCTGCACTACTCTGAAATTACTCACATTATTCTGCCAACATATATCTAAGCACAGGATGGATAACCTCCAGAGATAAGAGGGTAGTTAAAGTCTTCCTGTCATTTCTGATTCTAGCCTGCTTGCTTGTTTTGTGATGTAGACCTGGATGGATTACACCAATTCAACAGAGATATACCCCAAAGTAACAATGAGAACCAAAACCATTAATATCTTGCCTTTCAGCTCTCAGAATTCAATCCTTATGAATCTCCTTCATCATCCCTTTACCTCAGTTTTATTCCACAAAATGAAACCAGAATCAATCAATGTTGAATTTGATGATAACTTTCTCTCTAACAGTGGAAAAGACAAAACAGAATTTGCTTATAAAAGCAAAACAACAGTAAGGATAATGCAACGAAATATCCCCACTGCATTTTCATTCTTTTTATTAAGAAGAGTTTTCCCCTGAAACCAGGCATCAAAGTTAAAATTACAGAAAAACCTGACATTTTTCAAAAGATTGTTTGGGATGCTATGGCCTAATGTTTCTCAAATAATTTGGAGAAGGTGCAGCACCCAAGAGTATATACAGCCTTTTAAGAATTATTAACCTAACTTCCTGAGCACCACTGCCTCCAGTTAACTGCTGTTGTCAACATTTAGCAGTTCTGAAAATTAGGCCACTTTCACCTACATGCTTACATATAAATGACATGAATAAAATGTAGACCACAAGCCCAAATATTCATATATGTATTGCTTTAAGCAGTAATGTATTCACATAAGCAAACAAGCACATATTTGGGTAATTAGAAAGCTCATATACTTAGAGGTGGGCACCATGCAAGTAGTCTCCTTGAGATCAACAGAATTAGTCCTACATGTAAAATTATTCTGGGCACAAATTTTTTTGCAAGACAGAAGCTGTAATGTAGAAGCTTCCCTTGATGAAATTTTTGTGACCCTCTTCTGCTGTCAACAAGAGTGATGTGTCTATATATTTCCCTTGACAAAATACATATCCTTTTATCAGCTGAATCAGAAAGTGACAAGATGATCAAAATAGGAAAGTACAGCTGACTATAACAATTTCACCACTAAGTCATTTGCCAAAGGAAAAAAATGATGAATTTCTGTAATAACATGCAAAGTTTGATTTCTAGGCTGGCAGGCAGGAAACATTCAGCTGTCTGAAGGAATGTTTCATTTGTATCTAAGGCAGATATATCAGCAGTGTCCACGGATGGCAGTGCAATAAAATTGTAAAATAGGTTAAAAAAAAAACCAACCAACCAACCCTTTTTTTTGTTTGTTGGTGTTTTTTTTTCCTGCCACTCTCAATATAAAAGGCCCATTAAACACCTATCAAAAATTTGAATGTTCTCAAAAATGATCCATAAAATGCTTGACATCCACTGGAACCCGTGATATTCTAAGAAAGTTTCTTCAATCTGAGACAATTTATAAACCAAAAGAGAAGCTAAACTCTAGATGCAACTGCATGTCAAAAAGAAGGGTGCTGTACTGAAGATGGCTTGCATACTGGAACACATTTAGCAGGAAGAGAAAGTTTTGGTGTGAACTCTACTAATATGGGTTTTAAAAAGCATAGTATCAAGGTAAACTGGGTTTGTACACAGGATATTTCATAAATCTGCATACTAGCCCTTAGTTACTAACGTGATCATTTTATTAAATCCACATGGCACTGGAAAGCACAATGAGGTCACTGTCCAGTGATTTGTTGTTTTTTTCTTTGCCAAATTTATAGTAAATTAATCTAATTCAAAAGGCATTGAAATAGATTAATATTTCAAGATGAGAAATGTCCACAAAGAGCCTACAAGTTCTTGTTTCACATCTTCACTAAGACATTACTTTGAAATTATTACAGTCCTAATACCTGAACTTTGGGGAAACTTCTACTTTTTAAAATAACTTGAACAAACCCTGAGTGAAAGACAATACTGCAGTACTATTTTCAGTTCAGTAGTCTATACAGCGCTTTGAACCTCTTGCTCTTGTCATTTTGCTTCTTTATAGCTCTGCCATAGCAGCTAAAAGGAGATTGTGCTGTTTAAAGGCTATCTGATTCGGAGGTTTGTTTATTCACCTAAGACAGCTGGGAGAAGGAAGATAGTTTGCTTTTGACATAGAAGAAAACATTTCTATCTTTTAATTGGGTAAAAGGAAAAAAAAACACTGCTACAGGTGGGCCTGCTGAATCACCTACAACTTCATCACCTACATACCTTGATTTAAGAATGCGACAGAAAACTTCACCAGTATTCCAACAATAAGAAATGTTAATTTTGCTTTTTGCTTGGCACTTATTATAATGTAAGATTTAATGTAACACTTTTGGTGTGTTTAGTCAGACCTAACAAAAGTTACAAATACTGACTGCAGTCTACCTAATCACAACATAGTCTGGTGACAGTGTTACCAAGGCTGTGTGCTGCACGTCTAGTTAACAACTTGTACCCTCAAAGATTTTTCAACCTAATAAAATACTAGATAAAAAGAGGTTGACACAAATAAAAATTATGTATTGTTAGACTTTTATCCTGCCAACAGAAATTAATTTAAAATTACAAATATGCTAAACAGAAGAATCCTCCTAGCTAAAAGATCAAAACTATGTTCAGAACTTAACATCTATGAACAGTTAATATATTTCTGTGCATCACATATATTCAAAGAACAGCACAACTGTAATTTCATGAAGTTCTCTGAAAGAATTCAGAACCTCAAAAAATTCACAGAATTTGGAAATTGTAATTGGGAGAAAATATTTGGCAGATCACGTAAATACAACAGTATTTTAGACATTATCACTAACAATATGCCTCCTAAAAAAATATTTTCTAATATGTTAAAAGTTACATTTTACATTTTAATTTGACACCAATAAGTACACCAAGAAGAAATGTTCTTTTAGGACAGCAACATGGGCATTCTAGAATAAAGTAGAATACAGTAGTTCAGAGATATCATCAGTGCTCTGCTGTACACTTAAAATTAGAAAAAATGCATTATCTACCATATCCAGATTTTACTTTAACACAAACAGTGAACATTGCAGCTTATTCTTGTTTTTTTGTATACTATATCAAAAAAAACCCACCACACAGAGAAATCATAGACCAATAATTGATGATCTTTTAAAAAGTAAAACAAAGTAGTAATAAAAAATGAAATGCCAGTGTAACTTACATTTGTAGATATACTATTGGGGTTGTTATGGCTGTTACTAAGATTTAGAATATTAATGCAGACGTAAGGATTCAAAGAAAAAATGCTGATTTTTTTTTTTTTTTTTTAATCTTTGGTAGTCAAGGGTGTGCAAGATAAAGTTGTTTTTAATATTACTTACCTGAAAGCTGCTTGATGCCATTGCTGAGAAATAGCAGCAAGCTCAAGTTTGGCCTCCAGAAGAACCTCTAAATCTTCAGCAGAACACTGAGATACCTCCCCATCATATTTGTCATGTATGTTCTGCACAAGATGGCTAAGACTTTCTTCAGCTTCTGTCAATAGAATCCCCTAGAGAATAAAACTACATTGTATGATTAAAAAAAATAATGAAAGGGATAAAAAAAAATTCTTTAAAGGTATTTTATTCAAATTTTTACAATATGCCTTTTCTATAAATAGCAGGAGGGATTAATTTTGCCTTTTTTTCAGGTTTAGAGATTCAATATATTGAAAGTAGCAACATCTTAACTGTGCCTGCACTATTACAATTTAGCTTTACCACATATTTTAGGGCTTATAAATATTACATGATAATTTTCCATTCTTCATTCTTATCTAGTAGCTATACTTGATAATTTTGTACTATACTTCTTACTATACTTAGTAATTATAAACAATACAATACACTATTAAAATAAAACATTAAAGATGTTGTAAGTATATTCTTTTCTACCTATATTTTGATAGATCCTTGAGTGAGGTATGTATCCTGAAAATTCAACTGTAATTTACGGTCTAACAAACGAAGCTGTAAGAAGCTGAGAACAGCACCAACCAAACTCCCTTCAAACAAAGAAGCTAATAAGCTGGGGTTATATTTTCTCCAAAATAAAGTATCAGAAAGAGAAACATGAAAACATCTTGGACATTTCACATAAATAGGCAATGGTTTTCCATTTTTTTTTTTGTAGAGCACACTGTTCATCAAAAAGTCTCTGATGTTCTCCTACACCACCGTCTGAAAGATTATTTTACCTTTAAATCCCAAACTCAAGGAGTTGGAACAAACTCAAGTTTCTTAATCACTTTTCATAAAATAAAAAAAAAAAAAAAAAAGACAAATTACCTTCAGCATGGCCATATTTAATTCATCTTTACAGTCAAGAAGCTTAATCATTGTGCTGGTTTGCTCCTGTTGTCTTGAATTCTTATCAGCATTCTTACCAGCATCACCTGTCAAATACATTTCAGATGAAATTTCAGATAACAGATGCAGAGCCAAACCGTTTTCAGATACTCTTCATATTTGAACATGCCCTTTTCTCTCTAATTTGGACTTTCAATATCAAAATAAATGAGGAAGAATGGAATACAGTTCTAATGATATTTGGTATATTTGCTAAAAAAAAAAACAAAACCTTGAAAAATCTCAGTGCTTATTATTTCAATAATGACTGATTTTTCTATCAACATTTAATATGAATATTGTTTGTAATATGAAAAATTCATGCATACGCAGTTAAAAGTGGAAACAAGTTGTAGAAGCAATGCACTTTTCCACCACCCTTATAATTACCTTTTGATGCTGTAATTGTGCTTGGCTCCTTCAGCTTGTCGGTATCAGCAAAATAGATGTGTTTTTCCACTTTTTCAGGTATATTATTTATTGTGGCAGAAAGGCAAATAATGAAATGCATTTTGGCTAAGGTTAGTTTATTCATTGTGTTTTGGTTGCACAGTGGCACCATTGTTAAAGACAGATTCCGATTAAATATGTCCTCCAGTACCTACAAGAAAGTTAACAATTGGGACTATCTGAAATGACATATTTTATACTTTTCTTGTTCAAAGTATATTCTGCCTCTATTAATAATTATGTTTATCAACAATTAATATGAATATTAGTAATATGCTCTTAGTCATAATGGATAGGTTGCTGTTTTCCTTTCCAAACTTCATTCACCCCTTAGTAGAATATGCTACAGTTCCAAGTGATCAGTTTTCCAGTAGAAGGTGCACCTTTGGAGTTATAGATATTACTCTACGAGTTCTAGTTTTCTGCAGTGTCCATAGCACTCTTTGAGCTAAGGTGGTCACAAAAATATGTAGGTAAATCTATAGTTCAGAAATCTCAACTCAAAGAAAAGTCTGCTGTTATAATTCACCCTAACTTGAAAGAGTAAGCAAGGAGAACTTGTATCAGACCCCTCTAGCATTTTCCATAGGATCCTTTTGTTATTTATTATAGCATCCTTGCTTCATCTTGAGTTTAATATTCTCACTTTAAATTTATGAATTTAGAAGTTGAAGGTCTAGACAGCTTTGCAAAATCATAAGGAGACCAATAAGAGCCCCATATAGACTGTGAAGTGTTGAAATCAAAAGCTCAACTTCAGAATAAATCTGAAAGTAGTGAGATCAAAAGCTGTCAAGATAGACATCTCATTTCTGTTTTCTAATATAAACTGTTGTAGGAGACACACAAGATTACTGTAAACAAAACAGAGAAAAGCAGAGGCAGAAAGGGGAAGGAAAAGGAGGAGAAAAGAATGCTGGTTCTTTTTTACTTTATCAATTTATTTTAATGGTACAGTTTCTTTTCCACATCCTATTACAGTTTAGCCCTACTGGCTCAATGAATTCATTTAGGAATATGTGATTTTAATTAAAATGAGAAATGACTCACCTTTACAGACTCACTTTTTTGTTTTTTTTTAGCTCCCCAGAAATGGGCTGAACCCCAATCTAAATTAGGACAAATCTATGAAGACAGCTCTGATTGATAGGAATTACAAGGCTAGATAACGCATTTTTCTCAGTATTTTAGCAGGATAAACACCAGACCTTACAAATCATGACAAAACCTGAATAATTCAACTAGAGTGTTTTGCACAAAGTCATAGATTGGTATATATTAGGTCTCACATCTGCCTTGAGCCATAAAATCTAAATTTTAGGAATTGGTAAACTGCTGAGGAGAATGTTTTCTATTTACTGTTTTTTACTAATAACAGGTGTATTGTCTGAACTAAATAATCTCTAACTGATGTCAGATAAATAAATATATATGTCTAGCATAAATTTTTTAGCTCTTTCAGATTTTTTTTACCTGTAAATTTGTAACAGTCAGGAGAGGTTCTGAGGAATCGAATTTCTGGAAGGCCTGTAAAATGGACAAACCAAAAAATATGTATTGTGTTACAATATGAGTACAAAATAAGTGAGTTAGCAGAGCAGTGGACAAGCATAGTGCATTTCCAACTATACTTTGAGGGCTCTAAAAATACCAACAATTACTTGGCTTCTACAAGCTTTACCTGAACCACAACCTGAGACCCAAAACTAATCTCACACCTTCTATACTACTCAGTAGAATTCTTCAACTTAAAGCAAGGCAGGAAAAAGACATAAACCAACAAAAGCCCTATTCCAAATTTTAGGAGCTCTATGGACAGTAACCATCAATTGCCTTTATGTTCTTTATTTCTAATTGTGGCCTTAGCACATGCCTCCTCTGCTGTTCACCAGAGCACAAATCTGTAAATGGAATGGAAACAAGAGCTACAAGTCAAGAGGAACTTGAGACCTCAGCCTCCTTGAGGGCTCTTAAAAAAAAACTATTTCTTCACTTATATGTGTTCCCATTTTCTGAAACCTGACCCTAATTCCGGTCCTTACTCAAAATCCCTTTACCTTTTCATCAAGAGAAAAATCAGTCAACTGCGAAGAAGGAAAAAGCCGGAGGTAAAGATAATTTCCAGCCTTTCTTATAACTGGGAGCCCTACATACAACTGTCACTTGGGTTCTACATGATTTTTATTAAGTCTTTTATTAATTCTATACTCCAGATTTAGCTCTCTGTCTTCTCTGTCACTCCCTGGAAGATGAGTCCTTCTTATTCTGAGAGCTATTCAAAAGTTCAGCAAGCACTTAGCTTCTAGATGTGTCACACCAGAGACCTAATGTTGCACCTCCTCTGCTATTCACGTGAACCCAGTTAGAAGACAAGCGACAAATCAACCAGACCTCATCCTAACTCTATGAGCAAAATAGGCCTTAAAAATGCATTTTATTCTGGCTAGCATCAGTAAGGAGTAAATGCATTCTGTTGTAGCCATGAACAGGGAAGCTCTGCAGAATCAGCCCCAGTGAGGATGCTAATAACTCTTTTGCCAAAAATGCTGCGGCTGTTCTGTGCTGGTTTTAGCCATTATGAGGCTGCGATGTAGGGACAGTCAGGCCTTGGGGCAGCTAGAAACTCCCTCTCAGGGTTTGGTGAGGTAGGAGGGGGGAAATCAGCTCATTAAACTCAATTTTCTCTGTAGTGCCAGCTTCACTGTCTACAATATAGAGTAAGTGAAGCAAATGTGAAGTCCTGGAGGTGGAATTCCCCTTTCAACATCAGCCTGTAATCATCACCCGATTAGAAATATCATCCTATTGCATGTACAGAACGTGGCTTTACAGTCAAGTTAAACCCTACTGTCAAAAGGGATGTCCCTACCTATCCCACTAGTGCTCTACTGTTCTGTCATGCTGGCACATGTACTTTGTCATGGAGTGACATCTACCCAAAAGCACCACTCATAATTGGGAACTTGATGGCATACAGCCAGCAGTAACTCATTAGGTTATTTTGGTATGTGCTTGGAAAATAAGAAAAGCTATGTACTTGTTATGGGGGAGGCTTGCCCACTAGCTCTGGACTGTATCTGCCTGCACAGGTATGTTCTCAGGTAAGACAAACAAGCCCAGGTCAATTGTTAATAGCTTCATAACCTTGTAGCACATTAGTGATCAAAGGTGAGATTACTGCTTGGCTTTACGTATGGAGAAGATTGAAATGATTGATCTGCGCTGATGTGACTATCAAGGCTCTGAGGTTGCCAATATCTCTTACTGCCCAGCATCTCCTGGGGTTGCCCCCACCTTGCCCAGGTCTCAGGACCCTATTTCAGGCCCCTGGGGCATCAGCCCCTGCCCAGCAACACCACAACAGCGCTGGTCTCCAGCTCCCTACAGCCCTGCCCTGCCACAGGCCCCCGAAGCCAGGCCCACCCATGGGCTCAGATCCTGGCCCAGCCTCAGCCAGACCCCATGGCCTTGTGCAGCCATCCTGGGGCTGAGCCTCCTCACCAGCCCTGATCACAACATCCACCTGCAGGAAGATGTCCCAGCAGAGCCTCAGCCTGTCCATGGCCCCACAGAGGTGAGTCATGCCCTGGGCTGGGGTTGCCCCAGCTGCCCCTCAGCTACTGTGCCCCTGGCTGGGGTGGTGGGAATTTTGCCATTAATGGGACAAGAAATCTATCCATACTTTTTATGTCTACATATAAAATCACACGTTATTTTTTCAACAGTATATTTGTCATTACTCACTGTATAAAACAGACAGCATGTCCATTTCAATATTTATTTTTGTTCCTTTTGTTCAATGAGAGGAATTAATGTCACTTCAATACCTATTATTTGACCTGCCTATTGAAAGAAATTTAGGAATTTTCCAGGAATGTGTAATAACTTGCAGGAGTATGTACAGTTTAATGAAGAGAACTGAATATTAATAGTTTGATGTTGTACTTTACTGGTGTTTACCATTATTTGTTCAATTATTCTGTATCCTGCAGGTGTTTTCCATGGAATTCTCTCTCCACAGTTAAGCAAAGACAGTTCATGAAAGGCCTCCGTAAAAAATCCTATATCTGTCAGTACTTTAATCTGTGAAAAAATAACAGAGCCTTTTATTTAAATAACTTTCAGTTATACCATTTGCTCAAAAAAAAAAAAAAATCAAATATTAATTTTCAAGCAGATTTGGCTTCTAGAGCAATACATTGATGGAGAACATTCTTTCATGGAAACAAACCTTTTGCATTTTATTGTTAATAAGTGAAATGTCAAAGACCGGTGTTTCACTTTTAAAAACAAAAATGAGCAAAAAGAAAGAAAAAAATATTTTTTTAAAAAAACTGGCTCCTGACAAAGGAAACTTCATACATTTGGCTAGAGATTTGAGTATTAGTCCAAGATCAGCCCCTTATCAAAATCTGTTTCACAGATTGCACTCATCTTACTCTCATAGTACTCAGTTACTCTCTCTAACCATATTAGCATTTCCTGAAAATATCTAAACCCAATAATATTTTGACTGTTACTACAAGTTAGATTCCTTAAAAAACAAAACAAAACCAAACCAAGAAGAAAACATTAGTGAAATGACAAAAGTCTGTTCCCAGAAATCTGCCAACCTGGTTCCACACTGATACTGACAAAAAAAAATCCAGAAGTGAACATTGTGAACAAAATATCATTAATGTTCTGCTCTTAAAATAACATTTAAAAGATTGGTGGAACAAGATAAAAAATGCCAGGTACGAAGTTTGGATCTAAGAGGGATAACCTTATTGCAATATCTTTAAGGAGAATGCTTGTTAAAACGAGAGTAGGAAGAAATGATGGAAGTACTTAACAGTCTCTGTAAGACATTAACATTAAAACTGTATAAATAACCATATATTCTACTAAAACTAAGAATATAAATAATTGCATTTAAAAAGTAGTCCTATTCTACGATCTATTGTGCTAAGAAACACTAAGCAACAGCTAAACTTTAAAGCACTGCTTTTCATAGTAGTGTTATAGGAAGAAATATTTAATCAACTACATTTAACAAATAAATGAAAAGTTTATTTGAAATGCAATATGTTGCAATAAACAAAAAAAAGTTTGATTACCTTGAAGATTCTTCCTTCAATAGATTTAACTGGGTCCTTACAAATCTCAGAAACAATGTATTGGTATAATGTGAACAATGGTAAGATCTGTAAGAAAATATTAGGTCATCTAGCTATAAACATCATAAAGGGTACAATTATAGAAATGTACATTGCGATTATTCATCACAAAGCTAGAGCTAATATAGGAGTACTGCTTTCACTGCCACATACCACCACTATTTCTGTTACGCTCTATGAAGGATGAATGTGTAAAGTTCTTCATCTGGCTAAAGCTAAGCCCTTAAACTATCTTTTATGTGATTCACAATGCAGAAAGTAAAGTTTCCCCAAATTATTCTGTGTTTGAGGTGAGGTTTTTTTACTACACCATTAGTGAGTAAACCTACTAGAAAGATCTTGATATAAGGGATTTCTAAAAGTGCATTTTGATGCCATATTTTTTTCATTATAAGTAACAGAATAATAGAACTCTGTAAGCTTTATAAAATAAACACAATGAAGTTCTGCAACTAAGTGAAACGATACCAGTGGTAAAATAAACTGATGGCGATGAGGTTTATTGACAAATTCACTTGCATTCATTCCAAATTGTAAATTTTTGTAGGGGCAACTAACAAAAACATTTTATAGCTGAGTTCTAGTATAGTATACAAATACTGCAATTATTATTATATAATATTTCAGTAGAGTCCTTCCTAATAGACATATGTGTGTACTGAAAATGAAAGAACTTCCAGAATTTAATTACTGTTCAGCTTTTACATTTTTCCTCACTTTAAAATGTCCTCAAGCCTGGAAAATGCTAACAACATTGCTACTTTTTTGTCAAATGCAGTTTTAGTTTTCATAAAGTAGCTTAATGCTCCTGAATCTGGATTACAAATGCTTGAGGCAAATGTTTTAATTGTACCCATACAGCTTCCAACTGGTATTTGAAGTAGTCCAACAAAATTAGTCTTTGAAATCTTATTTTTAATAAAACTTGAATCTTGATGTGTTTTGATTTAAATGTCAAATCAACTTAGTGCCCACTATCCAAAACACTCCCACACATTAAGAGTTCAGTGGAGATGAAGCTCTCATCCTGCTGAAACTGCAATTGCTTTGATCTTGATCTACGACCTGGATCTATATTCTACTAGTACAAGTGCAGAAAGAATCAAAACTGTGCATGGCCACATGAAGCAAGCAGTCAAATTAAGTGTCCCTGCCTCCAGGTAACTGTCTACTCCCTGATCCCACTTGATCTCCCATAGTAAGGGCATTTAGACAAAGCTTAGTAGCAAAGTGAACTCCAATAAAGCAGGATGGGAAGAAGCAACAACAGGAGGGAAAACAGACAGTTAACCTGAAGTTCCAGAAGAAATCAATCCAAGAAATGGCTTGCTGACAGAAAAGGGGTAGTATCTTCCTGCCTCCTCCTCTCCTACTCCTCTCTAATCCCTCTTCTATCTATACCCCCTAACCTTTTCTTGTTCCCCTGCTGCCAACCACACAGTCTTTTCCCCTGCTCCTTTCAGGACCTTTTCATAAGTGGATTCAACTCATTAAAACAGGAGAAAACTACTTTTTCTGCTGGGGAGTTTTCTGTTATGCAACTAGGAGAGTTCACTTACACAGGTATAACAATCGCCTGACATGAAAATCTGTCAGAACATACAGGATCAAGCAGGAACAGAGGTAGAATTGCAACTTTTTCAATACTAATAAGCAATTCAGTCTATTTATTCCAATGTACAGCACTGCACCTTTGAAAGAAGTTGGGTTGACGTGGAAGTGGTCAGTCATTAAACAGAGGAAATATGCACATGATCAACATAAGAGGGAAGCATAAAAACACACCATACTAAGCAATAAGAGGACATGAGAAGTAGAAAGGCAGAAGGGGCTTTTATTTATCAAATGTGCAAGTAAAATTATTGAAAGCATTCTGGACATACTGCATTTAAAGAAATTCTTAGTCCAGTGTACTTCAAACTGTATATAATAGGAAATTTCCTCTAAAATGCCTAAGCTAAGTATGTATAATACAGGATGACCATGTATTGTCATCCCCTGAATAAAAAAGTACCCCATATATTCTAAAAACTATAGGCAGCAAGATATTTGTTGCCTCTATCTCAGTGCCACAGAACCTAACCATACAGTTATGTTGCTAGAGTTTCAGAGTTATCTAATAAGTACTAATAAGTACACCAAAAAAAAAGAAAAAAGACTTGATGTTTCAAAATTCATTTCCAGAGTGTAAAAACAATACTTACGATTAAATTTTGTTTTGCACAATGTAGTTCAAACATAAGGAAATTCAGGCTTGCAACCACAGTAGAGATATCACCTCTGTAGCGATCGGAGAACAAGTCAATACCAGGAATAAGCATATTTGTTTCATACTGTGCAAAGTCACAGTCAGATGTTGGATGTGGAAGAGAAGCTCTAAACAAGGTCTGAAAGTAATAATGATTAACTAATTGTGAAAAGATGTATAGGCATTACTGAAACACTATAGAAGTCCAATCCTTGAGACTCAAATTATTTCATAAATGAAACTTTGTCAATGTCGTAAGTATCCAGTTGTTTGCAGACAAAACCGTGAAAAATCTTTTTAGAAAAAAGGGCTTTATGTGTGAACTTGATGGAGGGAAAAAAACAGGCTGTAAATAGGCTAAGGACAGTATTTCATAGAACAAGCAAAAGAAAAAAACTAATCAAGGTGTAGAAAAATAACCAGGAAAAATAATCCTCAGCAAGTACTCCTCAGGACTTTAAGGGAGTAACTTCAATGTTCCTACTTTAAAAAGGGAGGAGTGCTGACATTGTCTCTGATATTGGATATTCCTTCCCTATTGTGTTTAGCTTGTAATTAGCAATGATATGCTAGAGAAAAGTGCATCTACATAGTCAGGGCTAAGATACTAACAAGCCTAAATCCTGTACAAGAGGTGGAAAAATAAGGCTATAAAATCTTTCCAAATCAAGGAACAAATTATGGCCTTCATCTTCGCAAGGTACAGTGACAGTAATTTATTATATTTTTCAAGACACTCACCCTGCAACTGCTCCTATCCCAATTAATATCAAACCCGCTTCAGTCAAGTCACAATTATTTCTACCGCTACATGACTGGAACAAATGCTTACTACTATTTCTGTCAAAATGAGGAATAAAAATCATTCAGCTTTATATCACCATCAATTACAGTGCTAGAAGCTAGTAAAAATTCTCCTTTACCTTTTTTTCTTCAACTTGTTCTCCTTTTGCTGAATTTAGCAAGGTTTTAAACGTGGCCTAGCACAGGTCATACATCCACAGCCATGGCTGGCACAAGATGCTTAGAAAATGACATTGGTTTGTTTTGGAAAAAGCCAATTAACTTCCTGATGCTGCACTGGGATGAGTAAGCATTGATCCCAGTGGAGTATGACTGGCAGAAGACTGGCAGAATACTTGCAGTTGTTTTTCCTGTATCACTTTTGATACCGGTGTCTTCAAACTTCCTTTTAAGAGTTTGGCATCTGATAGCTCACAAACAACTTTAATAATCTTATATTCTTTGAAAATGAAACTGAATCATTTTGACTATCCTCTATTTTTAGAGCACACTTCTAATAGACATGAGATTTTAGTATTGCAAAACAATATTTTTAATGCTAAAAAAAAGATTTAAAAACTTCTTTTTCTAAAGAGGCTGTTCTCCTGATTGAAAATTTATTACAGATGTGACAGAGAGCACTCTGCTATTGTGGATGCCATCCAGCTCTTCCTGAGCAGAACGCTTCAAGAGAACAAAAATATATTTGGCTGCCAAATATTTTAACCATCTTCATTTTCCAGTATTTTATTATTTCTCTTAGACACTAGCCTTTCATTGAAGTGATAATCTTTAGGCTATAATACAGGAATAATATTAAAAAACAGAGAATAAATACATCTAATGTGCATAAATTGTCAACTACCTCTGGTCCCCAGTTTTCCTTCTCAACCAAAATGAAAAGAGAAATATTTTAATAGAGTGTTACTGAGATTTAAATTTTAGAAGCAATTCATCAACTGAAATTGTATTCTTACCTTAAAAAGTACAGCAGAAAAATAGCAGTATTTGGTTCTTAAGCTTATCTTTGATGTTGCTATATACCTGAAGTACAACAAATAATAAGAAATATGAATGTAAAAGATGAATAAGGAATATGAAATATCAATATAAATTATTCAAACTCCTTTTTATCTCATATAATAATACCAACACAGTCTAGATGGTTTTGATATTGGAAAACAACTGCCTGCTCTGTAGACTTGTGCTCAGTCATGCCATGCAAAGAAAGAAGCATCTAACCAAAGACATACCTATGCAAAGGGAGTTGTCTAGACGCTAATGCTTTCAAAGCTACCTTGGCTCACAGATATTTCACAGTGTTATTAATATGACCTGCTTCTCAGGTAAGACAGTTTACTCAGTTGAAGCTCTGCCTTTTCATGGGTATAACACTTCTAAGGTCATTTAGAGCTGGCTTAGATATTTCTAAATTTTATATTTTGTACATTTCTGTATTGTACATCCATAGTGTTTTACCAGCAGTCAAGGAGTACTGGACAAAAATATGTATGGATGGTAGACTTTAATACAGTAATTCAGATTTCATTTAGTTGTAAATCACCAGAAAATGAGTACTTTAGGCAGTAAATCTGCCCTCAAGATAGATTAATATTTAATACGTGCAATGACTTGGGAGATGTGATATTTTGATTGAAAATCAATATGACTGTAAAATCCTTGCACTTCTGACTTTTTATCATTTTGTTTTATTTCAATGATCTCTCTATATAATATACAGCTGCAATTAGGATCAAAGATGAGCATTCAAGAAAAGGGAACACGCAATATTATCCAAAAGAGAAACTTTCTTCCTGAAAGGAAAAATTCCTCTGCTTTTGATAAGTCTTTTTTATAGCAACTTCTTAGTGTTTTTAAATTAAGTTCAAGTTGCACAATGTCCTAGATGAGTAATTTGTTTAAAATATGAAAGAAATATATATACAGATAAAATACTTACTGAGCTATCTTAGCCACTAAAACTGCTGCATGTAAACATCCCCAAATTCCAGCCTGAGAAAGAAATTTCTGACTAATATCAGTCAATCTTCCATCTGTAAAGCAGTCTGTAGCATTTTTTGGAAAACATAACTCTTGCCAGTTGCTAAGAGCATCAGCAATGTTGAGTGTTTCATCAAGGGCTTGACACCAATATTTAAAAGCAGCTCTGTAACATATGAAAAACATTCTCATCATATTGCTGACATTTTCCAAAGTGGCAGATAAGATTTGCTTCATTTTACCTTTATTGCCTGAGATATAACTAATTCTGATTAGGTCAAAACCTGAAATATATTTTCCACAATACAAAGAGATACCATTCCTGGTCAGCAGACTTACTGGGACTTAAACTAAAATGAAATTGTCAAGCAACAGATATTACTTCTTAAAAAAACACTGAGATGCTTAATTAATTTGCTTAATTGTAATTAGGTAGATAAGAATTATAAACAATTCTAGAAAAAAAAAGAGCCTCTCAATACATAGTTAATAGTGAGTTAGGTGAGAAAAGTTATATGGACTTAAGGACAGCACAAGAACTTACAAAACAGTTGAAGGGTATATGAAGGCCAATTAAAAGATAATAAAACTATGCTCTTTTTTGATTCAATAAATACGTACCTTTTGTTTCCAACATAAAAGTGAAGGTTTCCAAGTTCGTGTAGAGCCTGAACCTTAAGGTCTCTTTGTTTGTTTATTTCAAGGATGCCTGTTATTTATTTTTAACCAATTAGAAAAAAAAAACATCATCACATCATTAAATCAGTTACTAAATTTTGAACAAATGTTGCATGAGAAGCAGACATGCATTCAGATTTAATTCAGTGCATGAATATTTTTGAAAGGTTTATTATGCTTATATATTTGCCTTCAAATATACAATTTCTTATTTCTACTAACTTTAAAAGCAAGAGTAGGATGTGTATACGGACCTGTTTACCTAAGCTTTTGTATTTTGGTTGGGGTTTTTTTTTTCAGATCCCTTAAATTTCTTCATCTCCAAGAGATAAATTGGGAAGCAGACCACTGGCCCTGCTAAACCACACTGCCTGCATACAGCATAGTAGCACTGTCTGGCTCATTCCTGGATCCCTTACATCAAATGAAACCACTTACAGCATCTATTGACCTGCTACACTTCACCTATTTTGTCATACAGCAAAAAAGGCAATAGTGTTGAGCTGTAACCATATGAGTAAAGGCATACTAGAATGTAAGATGGAAGCCAAGCAACTAGATCTCATATTCAAATGCACAGAATCTGAAAGGTCTGTTTGCTAGAGAAAAACAAACAGCAAAATAAAACCCACAAAAAACAAATCCAAAACCACAACAAAACCAAAACTACAACAAAACCAAAAACCTATCATGGAATTAAAATGAAATTGGTAAACATTACAGCAGATTTTTAATTTTGGTATTAATCAGTACAACATCACTGAAGTAATGCTTTTCCGTAAAATGAGATAACTCTAGAGGTTATGAACCAGGTAGTGGCTTGTTTAGAATCTAATGCATGTTTCCTGAATAGACAGAAACAAGGTTGTGTATTTTGGAAACCAGCTTTCAGATAGCTATGTGACAGAGGAAAATAACACTGGAATAAGATAGGCAGCATGATATTACCTCTCAGCTGTAAAAAGAAATTCAGGGAAAAAATTACCAATTGTTTGTTCATAGGAAGTGATAATTAGTGAAAGATGTGTGTGTGGTATTGGTTTACTCTCAACCCTACTGGAAAACTGAAATTTTTCTTGAGAAAGGTCACACGGTGTTGGTAGATACATCACTTCAGCTCCTGCATCAAATTCCAGCCTTTTCCTTGAAGAGATTTGACTGCTGATTGCTCTTCCAGGTTTTTCTAGAGCAGAAAAGTGATTTTTATGGTAAGTTAGGAAAAGGAACATACTATTTTCTATACCACATTACTTAAAAAAATATGCATTTCCTGTGTATCCTGGTTTTATCTGGTTTCCTATGCTATTTTTCTCTCTGTGTGTCTCCTGATTAAACTCACTGGATGTAACTCATTGGTCAGTGCAACCAAATGAATATATGAACTCCGTTAGAGAAAATAAACTTGGTAAGATCTGCCAGTCAGTCCTCTGACAGAGGTTTGGTTCTTACAGACAAATGACATAGCTGCATGAAAAAATTTTATTATCCAGCCATTAGACACAAATCATAGGAAATCAGACTTAGAGCCTGTGTGCTTACAGAACTTCATATATAACTTTGTATTGTTTTTTCCTGATTGTCAATAACAACTAAAACTTGAATTTAAAAAAATCTATTCCTTTCACTCTTTGTTATTTGAACTGCATATACACTTTATTAAGTGAGAAACACTTCAATAAATAACTTACCTTGTGTGTATGCAAGAAATAATGAAAGTAGTTTTCTGCTGTGTCTCAGTGCTCTGCTGTGATAGTTAGCTTTTTGTAGACTTTCTCTAAAACATTTCAGTGTATCGTTCACATCAAGAGGTACAGAAACTAGGGCTTTCGCTGTACTCACTAAAAGGAATTGATACAGAGAACAACTCTGCATTACATAAACATAATTTTTAAGAAATCACCCTGGAACACATATATTTGAAGAATTTCAGATCTTCAAAAAACCTAAAATATATTAATATAATTGTCACCTTTGTTACCTGTTGGATTATGAATTAAAGCAAAGGTAGTAACAGGTACACTTCTGAGCATTTATATGTTTTTCAGTGTTACATTTTACTTGTCATGTGATATCTATATTCCTCGAATTCCATTTGCACTGGGCATGCCTAAGCTCAGCTCTCCGCTTTGAATTCTGGTTTCTGAAGGCTGGAAAAAAGACTTTCAGTGCAACTGCTGATCCTATTCACTACAATACCATAGTTCCTATGTACCAAACCCGTGAGCTGGCATGCTCTCTCCACTGACTGCATAATATTACCTACTTTCTTACATGCAGCATTATCTACTTTTTCACAATATTCCTCAGCTGAATTTGACACGAACCCTTGTGCTCAGTGCATCGATATATCTGTGATAGGAGGAACTATACTTTATGAACTTCCATTAACTACTATAACATCTTAATTCTGACTGTAAACAACAACTGTTGGTAATAGAGGTGTTTTGCTACCTTACAGCTCACTTCAGTTTTTATATTGATTCTACTATAACAGTGGAGGTTCGGTTAACTTCTGGATATATTGCTGGATAGCCAACAATACCAGTGGAAAACTGAACCAAGACCACCAAGCTCCCTCAGCATACTCTAAGTCAACTGGCTTTTGGATGACAACTGTTCTTCTCTGTTTTCAGATACAGTCTGAATATAGTTGGAAAGGCCTTAACAACATTACTACCCATCCAAAATATCAGCAATAATAATTTGAAGAGAAGACTGAGTTTCTATTAAAAGAGACAGATTATAGGAGCAGTGCAAGATCTATGATAAAGAGAAAAAAAAAAAAAAAGCCAAACTCAAACCAAAACAAAAATATCCAGTATGAAAAAAAAAAAAGTAAGGGTTTAGAAGTTTAGAAGAAAAGAGAATTCATGATACTGAAATGTGCTCTGACCTGCATAGTCATTTTTCATCTCAGGGTAGAAAAAGCATCCAGGAAAAATCTGTTCACTAGCAGAATTGGCAACAGGCAGCAGTATTTTCTGCCCTATGTAGTTTCTGCAATTCATCTAAAAAGCAAGTTTTGTTACATGATAATTGAATAACATTCGGAAAATCAAAGTCTGGTGCTTAAAGTTAAGTATCTAAATAGCCAGTCATGAAAAAAGAGGACTAATTTACAAAGACATCAATGACCCATAACTAGTACCCTTGTCACTAAGAGGTGAAACATTCAGAACACCTAAACATTAGATATAATCCATAAATATTTAGATGTTTCTGTATTAAACTTGTATCTTATTTGGTACTTGAAATAATCATGAGCAATTCGTTGATGTTCAGCAAATATTCTGCCTTTCTTTGTCTGGATAAATGCATGCTTGCAAGGAACCTGCCAGTGTAAGTATGCCTGAAGAGCACTCTGCCTGTGAAGTACAATGTAACGCTGCATAGGGATATATAAAACAGCTTTAAGCAAGTAACAGCAGCAGACTAACCCTGTCAGATAAGCAAACTTCTATAAAGGGCTAATCCAGCAGAGACATTTTATTTTGCTAATGTAGCTACATCACTTCAGAGGCAGAAGAGCCAATTCAGAGCTAGTTTTAGGCTCTCTGAATGGCACTGCATTATGGAAATTTAGCCTTACCCTCCGAATTTCTAACTTGACGTCTTTTTTGAACAATCCTTATTACTATTAACAAATGGTAGTCTTTATAAATTGTCTTTCAAAACCTTGAATACTCTTCCACCACATTGCTCAGATTACAGTGGTGTGTGGCAGTTTGTCACACTGCCCTCTTTTTTTTAGACAGTGACTATGTTCTGAATGGCAGGGCCTGAAAGAAGTCATCAGGAAACAGCCTTAAAGAGAGACAAGACAGAGCCCATCAGCTGCCCTTCGCAAGCCAGGACCGCTTTCTGAGTTCCTGGGCAGCAGTGGGCTGTCCCTAAGTAAGGCAGTGGCTGCTGAACTCCATGTTCATGTTCAGAACAAACCTGTTTGGAATTTCAAATCCACTTTCTCCCCCTTCTCCTTCAAGTCCTGTGTTTATATTAGTAATAGAAACATATTAAAAATCTCAACCATGCAACTGACTTCAGCAAAACCTTTTAGAAATAAACCTTAGGATTAAAAAAAATATATATTAAAAAAACAAACACAAAAACCACCCACAAACCAAAAATCCTAATATTTAATCGCTAATTCCATTTAAAAATTCTAAATGGCAATGTCAGTTTACTAAATACATAGAGCCATAGTTTTTAATGAGAGGAACTTGCTGAGCAGCTTCAGGGTTTTCTGCTGGTGATCATGTTTTTCACATTTTTTATTGGTATTGTCAGTATTCGGGTTAAGTTGATTAACTTTGGTCTCTAAGAGCAATGTTCCAATGCAGACACAAGCAATCTCTTTGTATTTAATTTTAATTACTCACAAAGATTTCTCAATATCCAAATAAAAGTTTTCAGGTTAAGAGTGGTGTTAAGAACAAACATAAAATTAGATTTAGGCTCATAATACGAAACAGGTACATTACGTATGAAGAAATGTTCCCTGGGTCACCAAGTCTAGACCTTTGCTGCTGCTGGAATCATGTCATATAAGCCTTTTCATGCACTTCAATCAATTATGTTCATTAATTTATTATAATTTACTATTTGCGAACATTATGAAAACCATGTTAATCTAATCAGTGAAAGTACTTCTCCACATTTATTTTATATTGAGTCAGCACCCAAAAAATAAATCTGTGGTTCACCTTATCTGCATTATTAGAGAGATATTTTATGAAATTGGGTTCATGGCTGTTCAAGCCACTGAATTGCTGTATCCTTTCCAGCAGCTGCCTCTGAGCATACACCAGCAGTGGACTCACTTGTTCTGTGTATCTCTCACTGAAAAAAAGTGAAGTATAGTAATTAAGCAAAGAAATGGTTATATTTAACTATATAGTGTTTCTTCTTAGGTTTTATTAGAGTTGGTGTGACTTACTGTGTAAGTACATTGAATTGTACAGCTATGTGTACCAGTGCTTCCCACTTCTTCATTTTATATAATAATTCTATTGTTTTAAGAATCAGATTACATATCCATTTCAAGTCAACCACATTCACATCATCCAGGGGAGACTGTGGATGGAGATCAGAACCGCCATTTTCATCCATAATACCTCCTAAACAACTGGGAATGCAGAAGTCTCCTTCAGGATCCACAATCTACAGGAAAGACATATTATTCTACGTGTTATTTTCAAATTTGTTTTTAAGACAAATTGTAGAATCGTATAATAGTTAGGGTCGAAAAGGACCTTAAGACAATCTAGTTCTAATCCCCCTGCCATGGGCAGGGACACTTTCCACTAGACCAGGTTGCTCAAAGCCCCATTCAACCTGGCCTTGAACACTGCCAGGGATGGAGTATTCACCATGTCTTTGGGTTACCTATTCCAGTGCCTCACCACAGTAAAGAACTTCTTCCTTACATCTAACCTGAACTTTCCCTGTTTAAGTTTAAACCCATTAACCTCTTTTATATGGGTCTGAATCATGGGTTATCTACCATTATCACCTGCGACTCCTCGAATGCTTTCATCAGTGCTGCCTCCGTACAATTCTAAACATTCATTGGACTGACTATGCATCAAATGTTACTCTGCTTAAACAGGCAGGGGTCACCAGTATCGAAGCCATATTGCTGAAATTGCAGCTGTGCTGGGCAGGGCACGTCTCTAGGATGAAGGATCACTGCCTCCCTAAGATTGTTTTATGGTGAACCTGCCACTGGTTGCTGAAAGAGAAGTGCCCCAAAGAAGAGATATAAGGATTCCCTGAAACAATACCTTAGCCTTGGCCATATTGACTACCAACAGTGGTCCACCTTGGCCTCCAATTGGGAGACATGGAGACACACCATACATAATGCCGTTGTCTCCTTTGAGAACACATGCGGAACTAGTCTCAAGGAGAAAAGGCAACGTAGAAAGAATCACGCCCTGCCTACGCCACCCAAGAGACCTTCTGTTTGGCTTTTTGCAGCTGGATTTGCCTATCCCACATTGGCCTTTTTAGTCATCAGTGTGCTTGTAGTAAGTGTGGGTAAAGCCCTTCCCAAATCTTCGTCCACGAAGTCAAGCCATGACAGTGACAATCCCTGATGAAGACTCCCTCTCTGGCATCCCTGTAGGCCCCCTTCAGATACTGGAAGGCTGCTATGAGGTCTCCACTCAGCTTCTCTTCTCCAGGCTGAACAGCCCCAACTTGCTCAGCCTGTCTTCATATAGGAGATGCCCCAGCCCCCTGATCATCCTTGCGGCCCTCCTCTGGAATTGTTCCAACAGCTCCATGTCCTTCTCACATTCAGGACACCAGAATTGCACGCAGTAATCCAAGTGGGGTCTCACAACAGCAGAGTAAAAGGGCAGAATCAAATTATAAAGATTAGAAAATACTATAATCCTCTAAAAACTTGTTACAGAGAATAACTTGGAGATACCAGAATATAATGCAAGAGAAAGAAATGTCTCTACTGAAGATGTGACAATAAAGAGTATACTTGTCTCAATAAAAATATTTTTTACCTTAAGAGACGTGCTTGCTTGTAGTTCAGTTATCATATCAATGATCATGTCTGATGCCAAATAAAAAGGGAACCAGATGGTGCTCCTAAGGAAATCTCTGGTAATGGGAAATGTATCCATTTGGGAATGTAAATGGGTAGCAATGAACTGTAATTCTTGAGTATAGTTCCACAGTTCACGACAAGCATTTTGAAGCAATGTCCAGTGGCCACCACGGTGAGCAAGAACCTGTGTGTAGCATTCAAAATATACTTTGGAAATACAGAAATGTAAACCTTCATTCTTTTATTGAGAAGTTTAGGAATAAATAATCTTTCAAAATTACAGTCTATGGATCTTCCTTAATAACAGATCATTCAATATTTCAGTTTATATAAAGCATTATAGAACCTTAATTTGAAATTTTTCATAGTAGCATTAATTTATAACTGAATCTAATTGTTGCTTTTGGTATGAGAATGAAAAATTAGAATTAATTCACACCACATATGCATTTGTTTTTACTCAGTTTTAGAAAAGTATGTGGCAAGAGTAGTCAGTATTTCCTTTCAATCCCTGTATATGCTACTGAGGCATTCACTGTAAAGGGACCTGTAAAAAAACCTGTAAAGGGAAGGGTAAGTCTGCAAGTACTTTCAAAAAGATTTAATAAACACGCGAAAGAAAGTTAAAAAGAGTAAATAAATAAAAAAACCCACAACATTTATATGAATTATTATATGTTGGATAGAAATACACATGATGACAGGGGATATGCCTGACTTTTCACACATTGTACTCGGATGTTTTGCAGAAGATGAGAAATCCTTGCTTTTTCCCACTGAAGCTTTTTTTAAGCTTCTGAAGTGTGGGGGGTTTTAGCATAGAAAATAGTAAGTATTGTAATGCAATGCTTATTACTAAGTAAAATGTTTAATAAGAAAGCACATCTTACCACTGCTTTTTTTAAATGCAAAAAGATTTTTGCAAAATGCTCCAATAAAATGGTATTTGTCAGGAACTGGTTGCATTCTCTGGGGGAACAAGAGACAGATGTTTCTGTATCTGTGGTTTGAGTTTGAGGAGTATTTGTTCCACTTATTTTAATGCTGGGCTTAAAAGATTTATCTCTACCTGAAAGCAAAAAGTTTAATGGTTAAAACCAAGTTAAAGTTCTCAAAAAAAGAAAATATTATCAGCCAGCTAGGATGTTTCTATGGTGGCTAAATACTTACATGTTAGGAAATGCCAATGTTAAGGTTATCATATTTATAAGGTTATGATATTTAAAATATAAGATGCTTTTACTTAAGCAGTGAGAGAAGCAGAGATAAAAAATACTTTGAACAAAATAATAATGTGTACCAAATAATTTTCAGCCTCAAAGGAAAACGCAACCCTCATGGAAGTTAAGTTTTAGGAAGAAATCACCATGTGGCAAGCTGCCAAGAATCTTTCTGAAACAGAGACCTCTTAAAAGGAGAAGTAAGAAAGAAAGGAAGATTTCTATCAAATTCTGTGGTCTGTGTAGAATTGCTTCATAATTTCATTCAAACCAAATATCTTCCAAGGGGAAACACAAAAGTTCGTGGTAATGGCATACAGTAATATCTTTACAAAGAAGCTAATTACAAACTAAAGTATTTGACTCGATGGCAAACTACACTCTTCATGAAATTAATTCATTCAGAATTGCTGCAAAAGCCAGGTGGTAGTGCACAGGGTTTTAAGTAGTTTTCAGCAGCTTTCTGTGACTCTTCTCAGTGACTTGCAACCATAAAGATAAAAGAGTATAACTAGAAGCCAGCTGTTGCAAAGAGAGCAAGTAAATGCAACTGCTAGTTTTTGTCATGCCTCCTTGGAAACTGCAAAGAGGAGGATTGATTCCTACCTAAGGAAATCCTACAAGGAACGATAGGAGAATTTTGCTCTCTACAACTATGGCAAGAATGAATTCCCTGAGGTGCTATTAAAAGGACCAGGGCCTGAGATTTCTTTTTGAATTTATGGGGGCTAGGCAGACTACCTGCATCACCAACATCTAAGGTAATGAAAGTCTTCCATTTCACAGTTCCCACAAACAGGAGCCTGTTGCCTCCTGTTGAAACCTCAAAGGATGTTACTGAAAATAGCTGGGATAATAGAACAGACAAATGTGAAAGACAGAAAACTGAAGTACAAGTGGTAGAAGACAAAAAGTTGATCCTGAGGTAGCCTCCACCACAGAACATTAAGGAGCAAGCAGTAGAGAAGAAAACCTAAACTATTCTACTTAAAATTTGAGAGATAATAAATAAACATCAGCCTATAATTTTAAGAAAGACTGAATGACCCAAGAAATTATTGACCTGTTAGAAAATCTAAAGGAAGCTATAGACCAATTAACAGCCATAGAAACTTATAAAAATTATCACTGCATTTAGAATAACCTGGAATATTATCAATTTAATAGGTCTAGGTAGCATGGCTTCTGCAAACCAAAAGCTAATATCATTAATTTATTAGAAGTTATAAACTCATTACTAAAGTATAGGATAAAGAATAACCACTAGATTAAAAGCAAATAATACAATAAACAATGCTCAGAGTTATTATAAATGACCCATTAGTGACTATGACTTGGTTTATGTTAGGTATGCCAAAAAGAGAAAATAGAACGGGCACTTCCGAAATTCAGAAACATCTTCTCTTTAAATTGGTATGAGTATTTTTCCAAAGTTGATGTGGAGAATTAATGATAGGGGCTAAGACAGAAAATAAGAGAAAGTTGAAACTAATTCCAGTTATGCACCCATTAAAAGTTCTTACCAATTTGTTCTTTGGTCATTCCTGACTCTACAATTACAGAAGGAGTTGGTGTTATGCTGTGCTCTACAGCTTCTCCCACCACTATCGTGCCACAATTATTTAATGAGAATATTTCAGGATCCAAAATACTGTAACTGCAGAATGGGAGAAATATAAGAAAGTACAATAAAAACCCCAGATATAATATCAAAATTAATTTCAGCATGCATACAATAAATTCAGTTTCTCAAACGTGAGTTTTGATTATGTTTTAGCAGCTTTAGGAGTGACAAATAATGAACGGTGGTCAAAAGTTACAAGTAACCAAAAAATAGCACCGTATATTATATTTCAGAACTCTCAGGTGACCAATCAAGTGAGCAATCAAAGATGTGTGTGTCACTGGCCAAAATTTGTTACATATTAAATCAGTTTGCATTGGAAAGATGAACTGTTCATATGACAAACTGACTGTAATTCAGATCTGTTTGCATTAATTACAATAACACAATAAACTAGATTAATAGCAATCAATGATAATGCAGCAATATATACCTGTCCAGATGCTGTGAACCAAAAATTCCAATGTTGCATTGCTCTTCCAGATTTTTTTTAAATAAACTGTAGTGTGCAACTGCCAGATAGATATTCATCTGAGACCTCCAGGGCATCTCTTCAAGACTCATGTGACGAAACTTCTTTTTTTCTAAGTAATTACTCACAATTGGTTTCAGCAGTACCACTAAGGTGTGACGAGCTGCTTTTTGCAACTCTTTCTTGCATTTCCTAAACCAAAGTATATGAAGTAACAAAATATGAACCTGTGTTTTCTTGAAGCTCTAGAAAAGAAAATTATGGTAAACATACACAGAAGTATCCCACTGCATCTCCACAGACTTGCATTAACTCAGAAGAATAAGACATATTTCTAGTAAAAGTATTTTTTCTGCAGTCAAGAAAAGAAATTGTGCTTTCCCTATTGTAAGTGCATTTATAACACACTAAATCCTATCTTAAATTTTACCAACTTCAATGAGATGTTTGACTTAGTACTTAGAAAAAGTTCAGGTCTGTGTTTGAAGTTATTTGTACCTGAATCATCCACACAGATTATTATAACAAATACAATGTGTTTCAGTCTATTCAGGAGATGGACATTCTACTATTACGCTATAAATTTGGATCATTATTTTTATTGCTGTGTTTTGGCAGCTGATCACCCTCAATGTGAAGAAAACATTTTATTTCAGACTTGGATGCCTGGCTTTAATTTGCAGACAGATTATTTTATGTTTCATTGCTAGATCAAGCAATTCTGTATTACTTGGCACACATACCATGATAAAGTCAAATCAGATCTCATTTTTAGTTTTTTATGAACTGTAAGCTGATACCTTAAACAATCTAAATTATTTTTTGTTGCCTGTTTTCCACCTTTAAAATGTGGGCAGAAAGTATACCATATATTATACAGCAATGTTATTATGTAGGATATGAAAGAGTAGCTGAAAAGACAAAAAGCCCAGGATAAATTAAACATCCCATTTCACTGGAAGCCATGAAAGTGATGTTAAGGTGTTTTTTTCTGTCGACAAGGAAAAATTGACTGTTTAGGTAAATCTTTAGTATTCAGTACAGTTTAAATATTCTGGGGTGCTCCAGAATATCTCACAGAATGGATATGATCCCTTAGTGTTATGGTTTAGTGGTGGTCTTGGCAGTTCTGGGGTAATGGTTGGACTTGATGATCTTAAAGGTCCTTTCCAACCTCGTTGATTCTATGATTCTACATTTAGAAAATAGTATATGGAAGACTTTTTTGAGGTTCCTTATACAAACACTTCCAGAACCAGCTATGTGATTGCATGTATTCAGGTATTTCTAGTTTTCCACTTGTTAAACGCTGGAAACATAAGTGACCAAAGCACCAGGTAATGAATATGATAAATTCATTTAGGTCAGAAGGTACCATTATTAGCGAGTTAACCAAATATATATAATTATCCGCCAAAAGAAGACATGAATTTTCATTTGTTTCTATCAAGAAACAGTTTTCTGAAGTTACAGAACAGATAAACCAAAAAGACTAGCAAAAGCACGGCAAAAATCACTCTGAAATTACCTGAGCATCAGGAAGAAATAAACATTCTTTGTAAAATATCTAACAGAGAAGACCCCCCAACACAGTTTGAAAAGCATTACAGTACACAGATTGACACAGCTTTTCCACCATGATGAATCAACATGCTCAAACTAACACAACTGAAATAAAGTCTTTGATTATGAAGAGAAAAACTTCAAAATCTTCGTTATTCTCTTAACTAGAAATAAGACTGATTTTGTTCTCTTGAGTGGAAGCCAATTTTATACCAAATTAAAACAGAAAAGTAAATGGACTGTGCACAAATTCATCCCTTTGATAGAAAAAAGTTTCATAATAGACACTTGATTGTAAACTAAATCGCGGCCAAAATATTTTGGTTCTGTATATAAACCTGACAACATATGCTCATTTACCTTTGTGCTTCTGGAGATTTCTCTATGCTTGGATGTTTCATGAAATACTGTCTAAGGGTCTCTCCTTTTTGAGTAGGACTCAAAGGTTTTTTTCCTGGTTTCTTCAAAGTTGATTCTTCTGGTTTCTTTGAGATATTTGCCAAAATAAGACAGCAAAAGAAATATTTAACATTCCAGTAAACTTTACAATTTTTCTAGGGGATGTCAAATGCCTGATACTAAGAAGACAACCAGGTCCCCAGGTTCTTTCTTTCATACGCCAGTGTTTTTCATCTCAAAAATGGTAGTTCTTTTTCTATTATTATAAATAGTAAAACTTTGCAATACAAAAAATGAGACAGAAAACATTTTCCCTAATCTATTTCAGATGCTAGCAGTATTACAGCATTACTAGAGGGTTATAAGTGAGAAAGCTCTTCCTCCTAAACAATACAAATCCATTAAGATTATTCTTTCCAATAAAAGCAAAAGATATTAAAATAGTTCTGAACATAACCCTTTATTGTGCAATTAGAATATCTGCACAAAGAGTTAATCATGAACAACTACTCATAAGAAAGTGTAAGGACAACATATTGTATAAACTGAACTGGCCTCCTTTTCTTAATATGACAGTACCCAAGGCATTTCTTATTAATACATTGAGTTTTTAATGGGAGCTGAGGAAAGGCAAGTTTTCATTGATTTTTGGAATGCATTACTCTGACACATCTCAAATTCCTCATAGTTGTCTTTAAAATAAATCCCAAGCCAAATTTTCTTCCTGGTTTTAGGAGTGCAGAGGTGAGCTGAGGATTACAGTTTGTATCCCAACTTAATAATAATTATGCATGTGGGACTTTTTACAAAGTAGGGATAGTACAATGGCACTAAACTGAACAAGGGGAGATTTAGATCAGGTATTAGGAAAAAAATTCTTCCCTGTGAGTGAGACACTGGCACAGGTTGGCCACAGAAGTTGTGGCTGCCCCATCCCTGGAAGCATTCAAAGCCAGGTTGGACAGGGCTTGGAGCTACCTGGTCTAGTGGAAGGTGTCCCTGACTGTGGCAGGGGGGCTGGAACTAGATGACCTTTAAGGTCCCTTCCAACCCAAAGCATTCATGATTCTATGACTCTTTGTCTCTTGCTGAGATTTTTATGAGACAGTGTTTAAAAATTTATTTTAATGCTTATGGTATTGTTGTTCAGTAAAGACGTGACTCCTTGAAAATAAAGCTCACTTTCTGAAACACTAACTCACTTCAGTGTCTTTCGGAGAACCTTTTCCTTGTGTTGAAACTCCATTGATACAGAGAAGTTGGTCGTTCCTCCTGACAAACAAATAATATCTTGATCATCATCACCATCATGATAAACTCCTTTCATAGTTAACAGGTTATCTTTGGGAATAGGTAGGGCACATGCAATCTCTATTTCATTGGGAGTTTTAAATTCAGCAGGTTTTCTTTCCTATTACACCTTCAGAAAACAGGAAGTGCTCATTTTCAATGTTTATTTCAGAAGTCTGAATTTACAGTAACAACTATCTCACCTTCCCATCTCCTAGTAAAACATAACAGTTTTCTTCATTACACAAAATCTACTCTGGAATTCTTCAAAGAACTTCTTCATGTCCAATTTTTTTTGGTCTCCTGTAACAGCAGTTCTGGTTACCTATGTCTCCTTTTCATTATTTGCCTTTCAAAGTTTAGAAATACTGGTGTGTAGTTTTTACAGTTATAGTTAAATTTCTTTGGGATCCTTTTAGGTAAGTGTCTACAATTTGGTTTCACTTATCTTTTCAGTATAGAAGGTTTTTTTAGACACTGCAGTAGGCCCTGATCAGTTTGCTTTTGATTTAACCAGGCATACTAACTTAACCTTCTGCCTCATAATAATATTGCAAATGGACATATTACTAACTGGTGTCTCTGAAAAGGAAAATCCTGGAAATCACTGGTGGTAGAAAAGACTTTCAAGCAAACACAGCCATGGGCGAAGTCTCCATGTACGATGAGGTCACAGTACAGTATTTTCTGCCGGTATATAATCCTTGCTGCTCATGGACCTTCTGAAGACTAAGAGCCATGGAAATAGCTCCAGATGGGTCTTCTACCAGGTATAGTTTACAGTTTCTGCTATAACTGTGACACTGGTGAACCTAAGTAACAGTTTTCACTAGTACTATAAGAGATCTACCTTTTCAAGTACACTTGCACATCTTCTGCCCATTCCAGAACACACTGAAACTTCTCTTCGTTCAGGATTTTATGCAAAACTTGAACAAAGAACTCAAGAAAACGTGAACTGTTTCTGAATTTTATCACTGCAATAAAGTAACAAATAATTAACACAGGTTTTGTACTTACACTGTTAAGGTTTCTGAATTCAGCTAAAATTACAGTTTCAAAGCACACATTTATATCACATTGCACGCTGATGAAGAGGCATACTGATACTAAAATCAGGTCATGATACACAATAGTAGTTGTTAAATACTTACTGTGAGTGGGCAACCAGAATCAAAAGTTTATTCTATTTACACTCTTATAATGACAAAAATTCTAGGAACTGAGAAACCAGGTTGGGAACTACTTTTGTACCATGCAGTATGTAGTGCAAAAATACAACAATGCCTAATTGTACATATGCCTGAAACCCTGAAGAAAAAAATAAAGCAAGTATAACAAAGTAACTGCATCCTATTCACTTAGGTTGCCCTTCTCAGTGACAGTCACATTAGTATTCGAGCATCACATAGATCTCATTGCAGCAGCGGAGCTTCTAGATTTCAGGCAGCTTTGTCATTGTTTGGAAACTGCTTTTACTGTTTGGCTGTCTTCAAATTTTTTACCATCAAGAAATAACAAGTATTTATGCTATCTGAAAACTACACTAATATTACAGGCTAGGCTGTAAAATACCACTGTGATTTTGAGCACTGGTATTAAACATAAGACAGTAGCAAAGTCCACATACCAGAATTTTAAATCCTGTTTCAAAAATATAAGTGTACTAGGATTTTTGTGAATTCCTCTTTCAGTAACATAATTTCTTGTGGCATTTCAATTTAAAAAGAACATTCCACACAAACAGAATCTTTGAAATTTGCTACTTCTTTTAAAATGAGCTCATTCTTAAGGTTATTAGAAAATTAAAGTTGTTCTAATTATTTAATATATTAATATTTTATATAATTAACATCAGCATCTAAAATAATTTGTTGCAAGTATTTCAAATACTTCTAAATGTGACTACATAAGAATTTTTTAAGCTTTGTTTTACTTGATTTTGTATATTTGAGAACAAAAACAAAAGAGAGTTTCAAAGAGCTTATTCCAAGCAAGAATTAGATAGCTTTACTGGCAAGTTTCTGAAGTAAAGAAGCCTTTACAAATAAAGCATACACCAATTATCCTACCTTCTTGATAAGCCCTTGTTGATGTCCAACATGAAATTACAGGGTGGAGTAACAGAGGATCTTCCTTTCCTGTAAGCTGCAATCCATGAGCTATATCAATAACCAAATTAAATCCATTATGACAAGCAGTGAAAATTTGCAATGAAAGCTCTACCTGGAATAGCAAATGAAGGCTCTGAAAATCCTTCTTTAGCACACTTTGCTTTTAAATATCTCACCATCATCCAGAGAGAAATTCAAATGCTTTTAATTTTAACATAAGGAGCCATGTCACTTAAATAATGAAGAGCTTATGGACGTGACTGATGAACTAGGTACTAGACCAGGGGTCTAACAAAGGTCTAACAAAGGATGTGCAGTGAGGACATGTCCAAAATGTATTTAAAGCTACACAGCATGAACCGAACATGATGCTATGAGTGGCTAGTGCTTACATACATGCTTGGCATACAGATAGCATGAGTAGGCAAAGGAATATTTTTTTTCTTCACCTAAATATTTATATAAATGTATGTATACAAATGTAATTCTATTCTATAAATAATATAGTAGATATAGATGTAAATAATATATACAACATATAGACACAAATAATATATATATTATATAGGAGAACAATAACTTGGATTCCAGCTTCAAAGAGTTAAACACAGCAGTGTTACCAGCTGATAAGCACCAGAATGATGTTACATGTCCTAGCTGATATTTTGCCTTAATAAAGAAACATGACCTAAAAATTGTTCTAGGCAAGTTCTGTGGGTGGGAAAGATCAATGCAGCTAGTCCCTGGAAAAAGCAAGGTTAAAAATGCACTGTGAAACAACCAGTTGTGATAGTGGATCAATAACTACACTCTTCAGTGGCAGCAGTCAGTTGAAGTCTGTTGAATGCAAATGATGTACAGTTAAGCATGACAGTCAGCAGGACAAGGAGATATTTCTTAAAATCTTTGTTTTAGGACAAGTCACACCTTTTGTTAGTACTCTGTCCTATTTGACAAGTTCAAAAATATATTGCCTCAAATGAGTGTTTTCACAAACAATAATACCTCGCAAAATTTTTTACATGGGAAAACATTTGACATTTCAGAATTTAAATTGCACTGTGTATAAAATAGTTTGGGGTTTTTTTTCAGTTTCTCATGAAAGAGGCAGATGCAGCTCTTTTCCATTTTTCTTGTAGACAATCACCAATGGAATGCTAAATGTTGATCCACTTTTAAGGATTTCCTATAACAATTTTTTTTCCACAATATTTTTAACATCATGCCCTGCACATTGTCCGAAATCACTTATACATATTTGTAAGGGCTGCTGTAAGCTTTGTCATTTTGTTTTGCACAGCCTCAGCAAAAGACTCTTCTCCAATCTGTATCCCAAAACTTATCGATAAATATGCTATTTCAGAACAGAGCAGACTTCAACTGTCAAGTATTTGCCACTTACTGAAAATGTGTTCTTCTCTAACTGATCAAGCCGTTAATTTCAGTTTCTGTTATGTAAGAATGGAACGTCATTTTATTAAGTTATCAATATAATTTTCAACTAACAGAATTCATTCATTCTGAAACTTATACTACAGGAATGACAGCATCAATGTCAGCAGCAAAAAATGATCAATGCGCAGATGAATGGAATTTTTGTGTCACTCTTAAACCTCCTTATTACAGGATTTTTTCTTCTTTCTCTTCTAAGACAAATGCATTACAGAGATGATGGACAATAAGTAGAACATGAGTCAATAGCATCTCCTTGTAGCAAAGACCAGCTGTATCAAAAACAGCATAGCCAGCCAGTCAGAGGAAACTACTATTCCACTCTATTCAGCACTGGTGAGACCACACCTAGATTACTCTGTCTGGTTTTGAGCACTGTCGTAGAAGACACTGACATACTGGAGTAAGTCCAGTGAAGGACCACCAAGATGCTACGGAACTAGAGCCTACGACAAAGCAAGAAGTGGCTGAGAGAACTGGATTTATTCAGTGTAGAGAAGGCTTACAGGAGTCTACACCTGCCTAATAGGAGGAATATCCATGGAGACAGACTGTCCTCATGGATAGCAGAAGAGGCAATAGACACAAGCTGGAAATTAGGAAATTTGAAATAGATATAAAGAAAAACTTTTTAACCATAAGGGTGGTCAACTAAGGCAGAAGTTGCCTGTAAAAATCACAAAACCTTTCTTCAGAGAGATTCAAAACTTGACTGAACAAGTCCCAGATCAACCTGATCTTACTGTACCTGTTTTGATCTGGGGGTTGGAATAAATATATCCCAGAAATGCCTTCCAAACCAAATTATTCTGTGATTCTATCCAGGCACCAAGCAGTACAAAATATCACGTAAATATAATGGAAAAAAGATCAGCAGTGGCTTTATGGTCTAAGTTCTAATCAAATATCCCTTACAAGTCATGCTTTTTAAGTTATCTAACCTTGGCAGAACTTTAGCCTGAAAATACTTGTGCTTAATCCAGACTCTAAGATATTTTAACTTTCATATATTCATATATTTACATATATTTATTAAGATAATTATTGATAATTTATTAAGTAATCAATGTGATTTTCAATTAACAGAATTCAAGAGAATTACAAGATAGTTAAATGCTAGTATGCATCAATACATATACATTCCTCCATAAAAAGGAAAAATTCTGTTAACTTTCCTCAGTAAGCCTTTTCTCCACTAAAATTTCCTGCAGTGGTCATTACTGCTACCACTAATAGGGACAGTAAGACATGCTATAAATGGGCAATGGTCTTTTCCACTACTTCTTCTGATTTAGGAAGATAAAACAAGCACAAATAACATGGAACCCAATTTACACAGATTCAGAAAATGTACATACTTGAAGAATAGAACAAAAATGACCATTCCTTTCTAAGAAGGAATGACTGTTTCGGAAGAAATTATGAAAAACATTAATAAAAAGTCACTATACACATTGCTACCATGCATATATATGACTGAAATTATTATTTTGGTTGCTTTAGCATGGAAGGTATATGAAATAAAAGTACTTCTTAGGTAAATAACTTTTACAAATAAACCATAGAAAAGTCCATAGGAAAAAAAAAAGGTAAGAAGTGTTTTAATAGTACACCCACCTGGTTTTGTCAGCTTGAGGAGATGTGATTCAAGAGCATTTAGATTTTCTGTTGCTTTTTTCATTGCAGCTAAATGGGATGTCTTTGCAGAAGTGGTCTGAAATAACCAATACTTAGTTATGAAAATTTAGCTTTTACCTAACTAAAACCAGTGATTCAACAGTGGAGTTTAGGCTGGATCCCAAGTCTTCTAAATCTGTATCTGATAAATTCATCAGCATTGTTTTATTTTCTTTTAAAGTGAAATAAAATAGACGTTCATGAATTTTTTGGTACATCTTCAAAAAACTGGCCATGCTTCATTCTTGCTTATCTCTAAGGGAGTAAGTGAAGTTGCTCTGCCGCCAAACAGATTTTTAGGGAAGTCCCACATGCTACGATAACATATTTGAACAGATTGTTTGACAAAATATGTTGGTTTCCAGAAAAAAAAAAAATTATGTGGATTATTTACTGCCTACAGAAATTAAAATCTTCCTTTGGAAAGAAAGTTCTTTTTTTTTTTTTTTTCACTTCAGTGAGAATGTAATTTCTCAGTCAGCCCTACTTGGCTCAAGATATTAAATTGTTCCTGTGATCTTAGATTCCTTGCTATTTTTTGATATGAACCTTTGAGTAGCTAAGAAACTCAGCAATAAACAGGGAAGAAAATTTTATTCTGGATCCTACAAATTTTCTTACAGAAACTCTTCCATGTAAGCTGATTGACTTTTTGTCCCTCTCTTTAATACATCTCAGTTTCATGCTCACATTGCTTCCTTTCTTCATCTCCCACTATTGCTACTTTCCTCTCTTTTTCAAATCTCCTCTCCAGTAAAACATCTTCTAAAATTATTTAAAGAAAAATCAGACAGAAAAGCATGGAGAATCAACACTTTACTCTGATTTCAAGTTGCAGGAAATCCTCACAACCTCCTGCATCTCTGTAATTTAAGTATTAAGGTCTTAGAGGTTGAAAGTACTTCCTACACTGGGAAATATTATTCAGTCTGCACAATTGTTAATTTACTCTCTTATTAGGACTCAGTTTCAAGCAGCTGCTATACAAACTGAGAGGTTAAGTTTCTTCATTATTTGGGATATTTTTGCTCTTCTTTAGTTACACAATTTCTTAATTATTTTTTTTTTATCTAATAAAGCATTCCTAGAAACTATATGTGAAAATCCGTCAGGGATGCTTGTCTAGATATATGCAGGACCCTCATGGCTGTGCAATATTTGCTAACCACTCTCCAACACAATGAGACCCTGTTCCCACTGCAATCTGCAACTGGAACTCTAATTCTACAAGGAAACTCTTATTCCATACAATCACTTCTAAAATAAAAACTTTAAAAATGTACTCTTCAAAAAAACCTAAATACAATATTTGGCTAAAAGAAAGAGTAAAAATCAGAGCAATTACTTTAAATTCTTTGTCGTAGTGTGATCCTTCAGTTTTCATAGCTCCTGACAGGCAGAGTGAGGTTGGTGAGCAATTCAGTAACTTTTTCCCGTAGTTAACAATAATTACTGCTAGTTCATATTCTTTCCATGAACGCAGTACCTATTAAAGAATCATCCATTATATGTTGTTGTTTTACATAACATGTAATGTTTCATTATTGTCTACTTATAATTGTCAAAATGCGTGAATATTATAAATAGAAATTAATTACTCAATATTTAAGTTTCTTTTCATAAAAAAAACAGCACTATAGGCCTTGTAAAATAATTGGAATTGCAGAAATTTCATCTATGTTTCTACTTCTGCTTAACCTATCCTTCAGAGAATAGAAAGATTTAAACAGAAGTATCTATTGCTGTGACTGACATTCTTCCTGTTCTCAGGCAGTACTGCTATCAAAGAATATAAAGGGCAACTAAATGATCCTCATTTACTTCTCTGGTATCAAGTGCACATTTGAAAATCCCAACTGTATTAGTGAAAGAAGTGGTGAAATTTATTTTTTAAATTCTGATATTTATAAATGAATAGCATAAGGAATGTTTTTATATGGCTTTATCTTCTTTAGATAGAGCTCTAAAGGCCAAAGTGCTTCTACTATGTGCAAGATAACTTAATGTTAGGTTGTTTGCCTCTGGGATACAAAATAAGTATATAGATTATTTCAGGATAAATGTAGCACATGGCATGACTGTAATTCAGCGGAAAACCATACACCATGGGTTAATCAGAAGCATTTGCAATGCACTTATTCTGGTTGCTGTTCTGTATGCTATCCTATTGAAATGCTATCTCCAAGGAAAAAAAAATCATCAGTACCAGCAGACAGCCATTTCACTGGGGAATCCAGCAACAAATGAACACTAGATCAAGGTTTAAAGATTTTTAATAGGCTTTATCGGCCTTGATAGCCTTCACTTGCGCCCTCCCGCCACAGGCCAGGAGCTCTCTTTCAGCCTAACATCCCTGCCAGGCCCTGTGTGACAGGAATGCTGGTCTCCAGCATGCTCCAAGCAACACCTGGGCCTGGCAGTGCATTCACTGGTCTGGACATCTGACCCATGGACTGACTCCTAAACTTGACCTCAGACTGCTCCCATCGCTATGGAAATAGACCGCTGGGCTGTGTCTGACCCTAGCTACCCTCACTAGACCTGATCCTGACCTGTGTATTGACTTCCCAGCTTCAGCTCGGACCAGCCTCATCACAACGAACTCACCCAATGATTTACACCCCCAGTTGAACCTGACTGCCAGATGCTGCTCTGCCAGCCACAGCATTGCCCTTGGCTCCCAGCTTCCCAGCCCTCACCATGCCCTGACACTGCCCTCACAGCCATGAAATAACTGATTGATACAAAGAAAATGACATCACTGAAGCTTAAAATACTCATCTCTATGAAAAGAATGAAAACTGGGTCTTCTTGCAGTGCACTTTTAAGGATATTTGATACTGATTTGGTCTTGTGAGGTGAGCACAGAGATCCAGCTGCTATAAAAACCAGGGTGAGGGATCACCAGCACAGGGGGATCCCTCAAAGCATTAGGCACAGCTCAGCTTCAGTATGAGCTCATAGCCAAGGTGTACTCAAACCTGGAGAAAAGCATCCTACATTTATCATGGCAGGTACATTTATCATCTAGCATGTCTCCATACCTGAGATAAAAATCCTACCATTGCTGTGTTTCTCCTAATCTCACTAAACAGATTGGGTATCTGAATCATAAATTTAATCTGCAGATATGTGTTACTGCTAAAAGGCAAGGTGTTTATGTACCTGCTGCATGTGGGACTGAATAATATAAAGTCTCTTGTATCTAATTAGCAAGTAAGACAGATATGGTAATCTGATTAGAACTACAAATATGGCCTATTTGGAGTAAATAAACTTGTAAATTTCTATATTACATATAGGCCTTATTGAAAATAGTAGTACCTTAAATGTAAAAATAAACAAATGATATAAAACTCAGATTTCATGTCGCAGACTAATAGTTACAGCCTATCTTCTGAACAAACGAAGGTTCTCAATTCTATTAAAAAGTCAAAATGTCATTCTATAAAATGCACTGAAAGATACTAACAAATATTTCTGTATTCTTACCATTTAAGAATACCACTTCTCTAAGATATCACTCTGTAGGGCAGTGTGCTATACTTTTTTTTTTTATTCTCTAAATGACACGAGCTGTACCTTAAATCAAGCTATAGGCACAACAACACACACCATACCTTTGCTGTATAAAACGAAGTACAAGCTATCATATGCTGCATACTTTCATAACATCCTGCCTGCGTCCTCTGCAAAGTAGCACTTGGAATTTCTTGAAGGACAGCCAAGCACTTAATGAGGATCTGCAAATACAAGGGTTAAAACGAAGTTTGGAGTCTGCAACACATTTACAAACTTGTATCTCTGGATGATGTATTGTATTTGATGTTGAACTTCAAAAATACATAGAAATCTAACGGATAGGATGAAATGCTAGCTCTATGAAAGCCAATAATAAAAATTCCATTGAATTTAACAGTGTCAAGATTTCAACCACAGCCCATTGGAATAAATTACATGTTCACACGAAATCACAGATAATATTTTTTTTTGCTGATTTAATTAATGTGAAATCAAAGAATGCTTAATTCAGTGAAATGACATCCTCCTAGTAGAGGACTGCCTAAAAATATATTGAGCTGGTCAGAATTTTAAATGAAAGAAAAGGTTTCCAGTATGTTCTAAAAATAGAAGATTTCTTTCCCCCATTTTTGTCTATCAGACATGAAAATAACACTTGACTAAATTATTCTTCCCTTTAAATAGGAAATCTGAAACATGAGCCATTTCCAGTGGCCAGCTGTGTCTTTAGCAGGTGATCTCAGACAACTTCTTAAGCGAGAGACTACCCCTGTATACAAATAGACCTATTGTTTTTTTCCTAAAAACTTCTCAGGGCCCTGAATGCCCCAATAGTAATTCCCTGAGCAGGCTCACTTCGGGCTTCTCTCACACCTTCTCCCCAGGGGCCCAGGAGCCCCAGCTAAGGTCAGGCACAATCCTTCTTTCCCTGCTTCAGCTGTGGTATAGTTGTGCTGGTCTTCAGTCCTGTCTCCCAGACAATGGATCTGTTGTAGCCTTGTCTCCAGTCTCTAGCTCCAACTCCTGAAGCTCCTGCTTTTTCCTCCTAGATGGACCATAGGCCAGCCCAGTAACTTCACTTGCTCTGAACTCTCACTGGATCCTCTTATCAACACCTTGTTCTGTCTGCCATGTTCAAATGCTGCTAATCTGTGCCCTTCCTGCACTGCAGTCATCTCATCCTACATCATAAGGCAAACATGCTCCTACTGCTGCTTCCTGAAAAACTACATAATTATAGGTGGAAATCTGCATATTTCTACTGTATCATTATTGAATCTAAAAACCCCCACATTTGCTGCTTCAGAAATGTTAGGATAGGATTCAGGTACTCTGTTTTCAAAAAGAAGTTGTTTGCTTCTAGAAAGGAGCACATGACTGAAAACTAAAGACTGCATTATCAAAATATTGAATAGCCTTCTTATTTAAGATAAAAACTGTATATGAAGCAAACATTCCAAAAAAAGCCATAAGCTTCTTTTCTTTCCTCAAAATTGCCATCTGTGTATAGCATTCAAGTAGAAGTTATTTTAAAAATACCAACAAATCTTCCTGAAGAAACAATTGGTATTCTGCAGCTACTTTAGCATATCTAAAAGCAGAATCTGTACACCTTACATGGAACACATGTGCATTGTGAACATATAAAATCATAAAAGGGTTTTCTTTCAGAAAGTGCTACTTTTCAGAAGCTACTAAGAACTCAAAGCCTAGATATTTAGCTCTCCCACTCCATTTTAAGTTTAATTTGAATCACTGTAACTGCAGGACTTGGATGCCAGGTGCTTTGCCTTAAAATGCTCTCACCTGAACTACTGGCACTGAAGAAATCTTGTGATAAATAATTGGAGCAAGGAGACCATAACATTGCACAACAGACTGTAGGGTGTAACTTGCATCATTCAACCAATTGCTAAGTTCAATTGCCACAGTCAATCTTTCACATTCTGCTAATCTAGCAACCTGTAGAAGAAAAACACATTTTGATTCAAATATAAATTATGTTGGTTTAAATCATTTGAGAGTGAAAGAAGACACATTATTGCAGTTTAAAAAGCAGTGTAAGGAGCAAGTAAGAAGAAAGTTTAAAAATGAATTTACATTGACACCTGCTAGAAGTATATGAACAAAACCAACATTATACACGATTCTAAAGGAAATCACCTAATTGTGCCCTCTGAATTTGCCCATATAAACTACAAAGCCCGGTTAATAACCTCAACCTGTGTGGAGAGAAAATTTCACATACTAAACTGTCAGACTAGGTGAGGGAAGGATAAATACTCCTTCCTCTCCCTTCCAGCTATCTGCTGAAGTTCTTGCATGTGTTAGCAGACCCAGTAAAGTCACTGAGTAATCGCCTACTTGGATTTTTACAAGACAAGTATTTCAGCCAAGAAAGAGTGAAATAGAAATGTAAAACTACAGAAAAGCTTGACTATCCAAAGAAAAAATAAAGCTTTTCTGTCATTAACATGCCATTATACTATAAGAAAGTCTGAAATAAGATAAAAGAAGCTTAGTAGCTTAAAATTAATATAAGATAGAATGCCTACATTAATAAAATATATATGTATTAAATGGTAGAAATTTTTAAAATTAAAAATCCAAGATACATCTTAGGAGGACAAAAATAACAATTATTATAATTAATACTTAAATTGTAGTCTACCACCACTGAAGTGAAGGAAAATCCTTCCTCAGTTGGAAACAGTGGGCTTTGGATTAGACAATAACTGATTCAGAAACCATCTTCCCAGCAGGATACAAAATAACCAACAGCTACTCAAATTCTTTAGAAAGGGAAGACCAGATAACTCACAGAAAATTAAGTATTCTGTAAACAGGACTCCTACATTGGAACATTTATACTGCAATGATGAAATAAAGCTGATCAAAAAGTAAAATCAAATCACAGAATTGTGGAATGGTTTGGGTTGGAAAGGACCTTAAGATCATCTAGTTCCAACCCCCTTGCCATGGGCAAGGACACCTCACACTAGACCATGTTGCCCAAGGCTCTGTCCAACCTGGCCTTGAATTCTGCCAGGGATGGAGCATTCACTATGTCTTTGGGCAACCCATTCCAGTGTCTCACCACCCTCACAGTAAAGAACTTCTTCCTTATATCTGTCTTGAACTTCTCTTGTGTAAGTTTGAACCCATTACCCGTTGTCCTAACACTGCAATCCCTGATGAAGACTCCCTCTCTGGCAACCCTATAGGCCCCCTTCAAATACTTAGAAGGCTGCTATGAGGTCTCCACACAGCCTTCTCTTCTCCAGGCTGAACAGCCCCAACTTTCTCAGCCTGTCCAGCATGTTATTTTAAGACACACATACTTGTTCCTTATAAAGTATCTCATGGGAACAGATGGAATCACAGAAGAGTGCTCGTTCCATGACACTAATGTCACAAACAACAAGTATACTCCTCAGAAAGAGTTTCAAGGTAATAAGAGAATTCTGAGATAGAGCTTCAAAACGTAACCTACAAAATAAAAAAGCAAAAGAATGGTAAAAGCATGTTAATGATGATTCAGATATCACATGCCTGAAACTGGACAAAAAGCCTTACTGTCGCTACTTCTGGAAATAAGATTTATATATAAACCTGAAAAAAATGCTTAACATTTCTAATATAAATAAAAGGGATAAAGACTCCTTTTCAAACTTTTTGTCCACCTTCTACAATCCTAAGACAGCTTTTCCTTAGTTGTTTCTTCTAATTTCAAAGTAAGTAAAACTTGGTTTGAAAACTTGCGGTGCTACAGCTTATTTAATTGTCTCCTTACATACAGCCTTTTTCTGTACTCCAACAATGATGCAAGCAATTGTGAAGACCATTACTAAGTATTAGTAACAGACTCTTTTCCATCACTGGTTCCCTGTATTACAAGTCTCAAAACAATCTGTTTTCTTCTGCATGCTTTTTTGTTGTTAGTGAGTTTTCTTTCTTGTTTTGTTTTCCTTCCCTACGGATAGGGAGGCATTGCATTTTTTTTAAATATTGTAACAGGAAAAGTCCTATAATTTTAAAGCATAAGAAACAAGTTCTTCCTTCTCATCGGCTACATTTCCTAAAAGAGACTGAAACTCAAAAAAAAAAAAAAAGATATGAAATAGACACATTCACATAACTTGACATTACCAAGACATCAACAGGCCTTCCGGCTGAAAACAAGAGGTTTTCTTTCCTTCCAGCTCCCTCTACTGTCTCTTTAAGTCCTATGCACTTTCAAACTAGCCTTATCTAATTTCTCAGTATCGATCAGTAAAACTGAAACTGCCTCATTTCAGGCCTGATACCGCAGCTTTGAGAATCTTCCATAAAACTTATTAAAAAAAAAAATGCCTCTTGAGCTGTATGTGCTTAAAAAAAAAAAAAAAAAGAACTGCTTAGGAAAAAAGATTAATAAAACACAAGTGGGAAAAAACCCCAAGCACAGTGACCACACTTGCATTCCTGCTTTCCTGCCTAGGCCAGGGGTAGATTTAAAACATCCACATACTCACGAAATAGGATTCTCTAGTGATTATCTGCCTGCATCAATGCAATCCACAGGCTGCCTGTAAGTCCCAAATGTTCTTATGGCATCTAACACCAAGACCCCTGGTAAATTTATATGCCTAGTATCAGATGCATAGTGGCACTTGAAGAACAGAGAGGATACACACTAGTGGCCTGGCTGAGCCCCAGATAACAAGTATGCTTAAACACATTACTTTCTCCTGTAACAGGATTCAAGGCACACACAAGCCTACATAACCTGCTTGTGTCCAAACAGCATTACCATGAGAAAACGGTGGGCTCTGAGGCAACTACATCAAAACAATATAGAGTAGATGCTAGCTACATTACATGTCTCAGAATAGCTGATTACCAATTATTCTATCTGTAAAGTGGAAATGAAAGTATATTGAAAAAGCTTTTAGAAAATCCCCATAGTATCTATTTCTTGAAATAGTTATATTATTTCTTCTTTAATTCTTGAAATATTCAAGAACTATTAATACACATGCAAGAAGATTCCTGCTTGTCACTATGGTTGCAAGACTATTCCAATCTGTTAAACTGAAATGAAGATGATGAAAAACTTGCTCATCCCTCTTCAACAAACTTGCCAAAACTTTCCTAAGGAAAGGATTAATATAAAAAGAATTCCACACAAGTGAAGATGATGATTTGTGTTCAGTTATGTTGGATGTTAACTCATTATCAAATTATAAGCAGTTGACTAACATTACAATAATTTATTATTACAGTATTTCATGTCTACTATTTTATACAATTGTCTTTCTCTTATCAGGGAATTAATTAAGTTTTGATTTATTTTTGCATTTGGATCTACTGAATTTCAGTAAATGCAACCACGAAATTTCTAGCTGGGATTTGTCATAACAAAAAACCTATAATATTATGGTTGAACATTTGAAATTTATTTACAAATGGATTAATCTGAAATACCTCTTCCAAAGCACTTCAGCATATTCAAAGATTATTAACAGATTTATATAGCCATTCAAAAACAAAATCACCAAGTTATTTATGTATTTTGGGTGGTGTTCTGGACAAAATTTTCAGAGTTTGTGAATTTTACTGCCCCCTTAGTTGGCAAGTCAAGAACCCAATGCATATAATATATTTCACATATGAAAATGAATCATACAGAATTAATAGCCACTTCATAAATGTTCCAAACTATCTTAAGAAAAATATCACCATCAAAAATTAGGTGTATAAATAACAGCAGTCCATAAATAACAGAAATTCTCTGCTAATTAAAAAACACCAGATTTTTAAAACACATTTCTCACCCTTTTTTTTTCCAGACTGTTTTTCATATTGCAAGTCTGAACAAAATTTCACAGCCTGGTACTCGTTAAAATAAAACGTGCATACCTATAATTAACTATTTTCTAAATTTGTTACCTGTTTTCAGCTATAGTCAAATTACTACTTGCAGAAATAACAGCTGCATTGGCAGGCAGTGGAGAAGAATGTGAAACAAAATAATTCCACATTGGTGAAAATGCCTCCTTGGCTAATGTGTAGTTGCCCGTCTGATAGGCTACCTACAAAAAAAATTTAAAAGAGAAAACCAAACAAGTTTCCATGTTCATCAAATAACCAAGCCAAATATGATTATAGTATAAAAAAAGTGTTTTAAAACACCAACTTGTAAATTTACATTTCTCAAAGAATATTCTGACATATTTGAATAAAACACATGTAGTAGCAATCTGATTCTACCAATATTAGTTTGCCTTCAGAATTAACATCAGGGAAGGCAAAGGAGTTTCTTGACTGCTAACCAAAGATGTAACAGCCCTGTGTGGAATACTTTATAGGTATTGTGCTGTATTTTTTGAAAGCGTATTATTTCATTTACGTTCATTTGACTTTTGCTAATACTGCAGAATGCCCTGCTGCTCTGTATAATGGGATGTAAACAGAGCTGCACAAGTAGGCAAAAGCTCGCGTGGATGTCTCCCCCTTTGGAAAATTTTAGGAAATCTTCTAACTGTTCCCCACGATCTGATCTATAGAGGTAGACAATTTCATTTTTCCCCATGCTACAATCTGGTTTAAATTTTTTTCATTAAGAATAGCGAAAAATAAGATAAAGGTCTGACAGAGCCTTTGTGGTCTTCCACAGGACACTACAAAAATGATTTCAATATGAAAACGACTGGATCTGCTACCTGGTAAGTTCAATCACATTTTTCATCCCATACTGTAATGACTAATAAGATGATTACTAGCATTTTGTCTCAATGACAAAAATGAAAAAATAAATTATAAAAATGAAGAAAGAAGTTAAATGCAGACCAAAAAACAGGAACAGGGATAAGAAAACTAGCTGAGAGACATCTTTCTCCTTAAACTGGAATTTCCAGTTAAGAAGAGAGTCACTCAAATATACCATTTGTTACATTAAAATTGTGATTTGTGCCTATCAAGCTTTTGTCAAGAAAGGCTTGAGTTTTTATCAGAAGGATTTTTAAATCTACCAGTGAAAACAAGTAATTAAATCATATTAAAGTATATGTTTATTATCAAAGACTCTAATCCTACCTGAGTTAGATAGGCTCGAACAGTAATAACAGAAAGAGGTTGATAGGCAAGGATTGGCTTAGTCATTTCCCCAATAGCATCACCAATAAGTTTTCCATCAGAAGAATATGCTGCAACTGCAAATATGTATTTCTCATTGGGTTCTAAGCCTTGTATTTCCAAGAGGCTTTTCCCATCAGCTGGTATCTACCAATAAAAATATTTTGTGGTTACATACACTGTGCATATCAAAAACAAATTGCAAATTCTAAACTTTTATTGTTAAATATATTATTTAATTGTCATGAATACAATCAAAGTACAACATACATTAACAGACATATCATGTTTCCACGTCATATTAGGTTCTTGAAGACAACGAGAAAACAATCAAATGACAGGAAAAAAAAGTGTTGGTTTTCTCTGGAATGCAGTTGACTATACAGAGCACATAACCTAAGAGAACAGTTAAGTACCAGGACCTGGAATTTCTCTAAGACATGTCTGTCCATTTGCACATGCATAACGCAAGTGTGCATGCTTGCAGTCATTCAGCTGGAAACATTCTAGCCCTGACCTGTCCTTCTACAGAAAGAACATACAGCTCTCCTTCATACACACCACATGCATGTGTTAGCTATCGGCAGAGGATGTCTCAGGTCCTCTCAGCATCATTAACATAACTCCAGAGTTTGTAAAAGAAACAACTTATTTTCATGATCTTCTCTTCATTTTTTCCTTCAAATAATTCTCTAGCTGCATTTTAACATCACAGCTCACTCTTGACAGGCTTTTCCACCTTCCCCTGCATAACCAGGACAACTTAATTTAAAGGAAACTTTTAGTCTTGAAACAAGAAAACTGACACAGTGACTGAAGCATAACATAAGAAACAAGATCATTGTAATGTGGCATCAACACAGTGCTCTTACTCAAATACTGTCTGGTCTTCATAAGCAGACCTCTGAACAACAGAAATCCCTTCAACTGCTGGGGATGAACCAGCAGATCAGAAATTAGTGTAACACAGTCTGAGGTGTCCTTTTAGAGAAAGCTTTTTTCATGTTGATAGGTTGACAGATCATTCTACCACCAAGAATTCTAAACCTTTTTCATAGAGCAGGCAGACAGAAACTTTGTCTTCATATCAGTATTTTGCAAAAGCATATCCCATATCCTAAAGCAACCAGAAGTTCCATTACTAAAGCATATGAATAACCGCAGATCTGCACAATTCTCATGCCTGCCAGAGCTAGGACAGTCAGTGGCTTGGATGGATTGCAGCAAGTTCACAGTATGAACAGCTAGCAGTGAGGTGTAAGTCTCCAATAAAAGACTTAATCCACCTGGAGCAGGAAAGTATATCGAAACTAGCTCACTGAACATCTCAGGAAGCTTGATTCTCTGGATTTGATAACAATATAAAGAATAACATCAAAGCCTCTATTGCCAGTAGCTACACATACCTCTTCTTATAAACCTTCTTTTGGGGGGAGGAAATGGGGGAACAGGCATAAAGGGAAAGATTTCCACTCCATCACCAAAGAAAAGTCTATCAGTGTCAGTATAAAGCTTGCTCATAAAACCAGGAAAGCTTGAAACATTGAGTAAAAGAGGTTGAGGTCATTATTCTGGTCACAATGCAAAACAGAGACCTGCCCTGCAAAGAGGAGAACTCTTCATGAAGAAGATTTCCAGATATGAAAATGATCACTCAGGTCTGAGATTATGGTAAAACTTTACTGAAGAGGATGTGCTAAAGCTTAAAACTGAAGCTTAAAGCTCCTTTCTTAAAACCCAAAATGCAGCGTATTTGGATGGATTGTGGTCATTTTCACCAAAGGAAGAAAACTACACTAATGAAAACAAACCAACCAACCAAACACACAAAACATAAACAAACAATACAAAACCCACAAATTCAGAAAATAAAACATCAAATTGTAATAGAGAAATAATATAAAAGAGTATTCAGACAGTCACATGATCAGTCATAAGTAATCAAAGATGTGAGTGATCATTTGTCATACTGTATGTTCACAGCATGAAAGGGAAAGAGCATGAACTTAGAACTCAGTCATGTCTGAACAGGAAGATTATTGAAGGAGTTCCCATGTTGTCAGTACCATGTTGTCAGAATTAAGGAAAGTAAGGTCTTGTTAAGAAGAAATAGCTGATAGAAATTACACAATTAAGAAAAATATTAAATTTTATCTCTGTTTAGAATTTCTGCCTTTTTTTTAAATCCCTGGAAAGTACTGTCTGAGGCACACTTTATAAATACGTCACATAATTTGTTTTCCTTTTATAATTCTTAGACATTGCTCAAATAACAGAGTTACAACACAAGGGACAGAGACTTGTCTAACATGAAACTTTTGAATAATTTAATTAGCCATTCAAAAAAAAGGTTCCTAGAACTTTTGGGGCGTTTTGGTATGCCTTCAGCCTAGCAAAATTTCAGTTGGTTAAAATAAAGATCAAAAAGTTTGTCAAAGGCTTAGCCAGTTACTTGATTAAAAAAAGATGCCAGAAGTATACATTGAGAAAGTTGGGTTTTTTTTGAAGGGAGAGAGAATGACCTAGAGGAGTTTTACCTCTGTCTTACCTGTTCTCCTGCATTTTGAAGTTTATCATTATTTAACCTTACTTTCACATTACTTCCTCCTGCTACAGAGCCAAAAATACTGTACCACGAAACCTTTGAAGAAAATGAGAACAAAATGAGTTGATACATAATAGTATTTCCAACTTTTGCTTATGTAGAATGTACTAATTTTGTGGAAATGGCCTCTGAAAAAAATCCCAAACTTAGGTAGAAAAACATATAGCCTAACTGCATTAGAAACATTAATTAATTGATTTAGCTAGACAACTGGATGTACCACAATGCCAATTAAAGCAGGTGACTCTCCATTATGCTATCTCCTAACTTGAGCTACCCTATACTTCAAACCTATCCCAAAGCATAAACTGTACAGGTCATCCTGTAGATTTAAACTCATCTAGGTTCATTATTTGATCCTTGCAATCAGGACATCAAGATCTGATTCAGCAAATGACATGAGGACATATCCCTAAAAGCAGGCAACAGAAATGCAGATATTATGTAATGCAGTAATATTTCCTAAACAAGTCATGGTTTTAGTTCGTATTGAAATCAGTGGTTCTTTTAATGCCACTGAGCTTCTGATACTCTCATTGGGCATATCATCTACACTTTCAATATCTTTAACCAAGGAAGAATGTGATCATGCAGTCCTGGATCACTGCTCCGTCATGTCCAGTAAGATCAAACATGAAAAGTAATTTTTATTTCATCTATGCAGAATTGGGAAGATGAATTTCAGTAAATTACACATATTACACTTGTGTTAAACTTCTGCTAAAAAATGTACTAACTATTTTACTTTCAGTAGACAGTTAAACAGACCTGAGGTTTGGCAGATAAAGTCATTTTTCAACACATAAAAATTCTGTACAGCTATAATATTTTTCTTGTAATACACATGGTTTTTCTTGCAGTGAATCCTGACTTTTTCAGAAGGAGGTATTGAAATAGATTATTTTCAGCAAATGAGCAATTTAAAGATGAGAAAATTTTAGCAACTTTAACTTCCATTACAAGAACTATGTCTGTCCAATTAAATCCTAAGTATCCATTTATCCTAAGCAGCTAATTAAATCCTAAGTACCCGGTTAGTAAATTCTGAGAGAAAATTGCAAGACTAATAATAGCATTGCGCTATCTAGTGGCCAAATATGTTACATTAGCTCAACTGTACTGAATGAAATGAAACAGATGAACTATTGTTCTTTAAAGAATTTATTGTTTTAAAATTTAATGTTCATTAGGAATAAAAATTAAGAACTTTTACCTAATTAATTTATTTTGCATTTCCTAATCAAACTGCAATAAAACTGCAAGTTATAAAAGCACTGTTCACAGAAACATTCTTACCACATTTAATACAATTTGAGTTTCTACTGGGTTTAAGCACATTATTTTGAAGAAGCTTGCAAAATCACCATGAAATCCACTTGCAGGGTGGCAATAAGTGGACCACTGCAGTGGACTATCCTGGGACCTGCCCTGTTTAATATCTTTAGCAAAGACCTGAGGGAAAAAAAATGAGCACACACTCGCCAGGTTTGAAGATGATGCCAAACTGAGGGCAGGATTGCTATTCAGGGGGATCTAGAATGTCCAGAGGAATGGGCCAACAGGAACCTCATGAATTTTAACAAAGGCAAATACAAAGTCTTGCACCTGGGAAGGAAGAATCCCTTGCAAGGACACAGGCTGGTAGGCTGGAGAGCAGCACAAAAGGATGTGGGAGTCATGTTAGACATCAAGCTGAATGTGAGCCAGTGGTGTGTCTGGCAGCAAAGCAGCTTCAAAGTATCTTGTACTGTATTAACAGGCATACAGTTAAGAGATTGAGGAATGTGATTATTCCCCTCTGCTCTGAAGTTATTAAATTACATCTAGATACCATGGTCAGTTTCCCTCCTGCTCCCCATCGTTATAAGAAATGTTGAACTAGAGAGATTATAGCAGAGGACCACCAAGATGGTTGGGAGCTGGAGCACTAGCCCTGCAAGAAGAGGCTGAGGGGGCGGGGCTGGAGAAGAGGTAGGGGAACCTAGCCTTGAATGCCTGCAAGCAAGTGATGAAGAAGATGTAGCCAGGCTTTTCACAGTAGCACGTGGTAGAAGGATGGAAAACAGCAGATGTAAATCAAAGCAAGAGAGATTCCAACTCTGCATAAGGAAAAAAGTTTGGCCTGTTGGAGCAGGTTGCCTAGAGAAGCTGTTCAGACTCCATCCTTGAAGGTTTTCAGGACTGACTGGATAAAGCCCTGAGCAGCACATTCTAATTTCACAGATGGCACAAAATTAATGGGATATAGAAACCTTTAGAATTAGTTTTAAGTAATGTTAAGTTTGATTGCTTTGTAACAGCAATGGAAAATTACTGAGGTGCATGATACACACACAAAAAAAAAAAGAATATAGCTAGAGAACATACTGAGAATTCTTGTACAAGATAAACCATTGTAGTTGACGTAGTTTTAGGCCCTATGACCTTAGTACAAAATGAGTGTAAGAAAAACAGGCTAGAAGAACAGGACACAATGATAAGGAGTACCTGGGAATGGCAGGTGTCCAGGATGGGCTGCAGCTAAGCTAACTGATAAGTAGAAGGACAGGAGGATTATTATGTCTGTGGTGTTAACGGACCAATTAAGCTGGTACAAGCATCTACTGCGTGTGCTTCAAAGGCTGCCAGAAGTGATGAAGATTGTTGGAAAAAGTAAATGACCCTCAGAGACCACCACCACAATTTTGTACGCAGTCAGGGAACTTTCTGGAAAATAATGCAATCCATACGTAGCCTCATGAATATTTATGTATGCCCAGGGACTATATAAGGACAGCTTGTGTAGCAATACGGGGATACACGTTAGGAGGAGCTATCCCCCGTGTCTCCCAGTGCCACAATAAAGAATACCTGCTTGTCAACTTGAAAACTTTGCTGGCGAGTTTGCTCCTGGAGTTGTCTCTGAATCACAGCCAACCCTACTTTGAGCAGAAGGTTGGATTAGAGACTTCTCCTAAAATACCTTATGACTTGAGTAGTTCCATGATTCTGTATGTTTAACAGAAAGTAGGTTTTTCTACTTGAACTATGGCACTTCAGCACTTCATTAACAGAGTCTTTAGTGTGGTAACTTCTTGCATCACATGATGCAACATCCTTGTATTGCTTCAGAGGGTAACTAGGAGTATGCCAGCCCCTAAATGAGAGAATGAGCTTTCAACAAGTAGAATAAATATTATATGACAGAAGCATCAAGGAACATGAAGCATGAGACAAAGAAAGTGTCATGCAAATGTGAAGATCAAAGCAATGAGTCACAATTGACTCACAGGGGTCAAAAAAAAAGAGCATACTTAATTAAGTCAGAATAAAATAATCTGTTCAAGAACAACAGATAAGAGTGTAATGAGATAGTGCTGTTGAAACAACTTTTGCTTGCTTGCGTATTGTTTAGTTATTTCTTACACACTCATAATGAAAAACATTACCTGAATATCTGAAGAGAACGGGGCTGGTTTAAATGTCATGCAGCGATGTGATCTAGAAAGTAATAGAGGAGGAGGAGGAGTCCTGTTTTTTTTCTTGCTGCTCCTAGCTTCTTTGAGACTGTGATACAATGCACTTTGTTCAGCTTCAACTTGCTCAATGAAAGTTAGTGCTTCCTATGATTTAAATTAAAACAAAAGAGAAAGCTATTGAACCATAACAATCCAACAGATTTAACACATACAAATGATATTCAAAATGATCTTACAAAAATTCACTGCTATGTAGAAAAATTTTATGGATTTTCATATCATCTTACATCCTAAATTAGGATTAATGGTATTTTGTGTAAACCTTACATAGGCAGATTAATTTCAAGACGCATAAGTCTGAAAGATAAACAGGTCATTCAGTTTATTCAGGACAGGCCTATAAACTTGGTCTGTTCTCATACATTTACAAGGCTATATGAACAACCATATCAGCCTAGATCACAGATTGAATAAACCTTGTATCTCATGTCTAAAAATGACCAAAAACTAGCCACAGATTTATAATGAAACAGGGAGCTGAGGCTTAACAAAGTCTTAATTACACTACATAGCTAATCATTTGCACAGGCCCTCACTTCACCCCAATTCCTTCCCCTCCCACTGCTTTAGGTTAGGGTTGTATCCACCCGAGTGGGAAATGTTCAAGGAAAGACACTAGATAAAGAGCAAGACATGGAGCGACTTTCCCTCACATAACCACTCAACTTCTACAACTGGCAACTGGAAACTTCATTGCTTCCTTAAAAACTTCATCATGGTAAGGTGTACAGTAGAAAAGACCAGAAGATACAAGTAATTCTATACAGACTTCTTGGATGTTCTACAATAAAAAAGGCAAAACTCTCAACACAGAAGCATGAAAATAAAGGCATGGATTTGCTCTTTATGAAATGAGCACTGTTCAGCTCAAGGAGGATAATTATTTGTCCTGGGTTCAGCAGTAGCAGTCATTTTTCTCCTTCTTAGTAGCTGGTGCAGTGCTGTGTTTTTGCCTGAGAACAATGCTGATAACACCAATGTTTTTAGTTGTTGCTAAGTCATGTTTACTCTGACCAAGGACTTTCTGAGTCTCATGCTCTGCCACGGAGGAGGAGAAGCTGGGAGGAAGCAGAGACAGGACACCTGACCCAAACTAGCCAAAGAGGTATTCCATACCACAGCATGTCATGCCCAGTATATAAACTGAGGGCAGTTACCTGGAAGGGCTAGATCCCTGCTTGGGTAGGGCTGGGTATCAGTCAGCAGGTGGTGAGCGGTTGTATTCGCTTCCCTTGTTATTCCCCTTATCATCATTATTATTATTGGTGGTAGCAGCAGTGGTTTTGTGTTATACCTTAGTTACTGGACTGTTCTTCTTTTAGCCCATGGGAGTTGCATTCTTTCGATTCTCCTCCCCATCCCTCCGGGAGCCAGGGGAGGAAAGGAGGGAGTGAGCGAGAGGCCGCATGGTTCTGGGCAGCCGGCTAGGCTTAAACCACGACATTATTTGAGCATATAATTAAAATATGCTGAAAAATAGGATGTTGAAGGTTGCAATGGGAAGAAGAAAAACTGCATGACATTTTGGCAAGGCATAGGTTCATAACTGCAAAGTCCAGGTGATTAGGTGTAGAACGAAGATCAGATCTTCTTTCAGATTTTCTGCAATCTTCATGTGTGCACAAAATTTTTGGGATGTGCTCTTTCATTGTTTTAAGTCACTTCATTCTGTCATCATAACGCAACTTCTCAGGGAAAATTTGACAATAGAAGTTGCAAAACACCCGATGTCCCTCAAGTTCCTTCCATTTGTCTTATTTTTTAAGGAGTATTCCAAGTCTTAATTGCACAAAACATGAAAAACTGTGATAAAGAATTTTTACCATAAGTTGTTTTTTTCTTACCTCTAGTAGCTGCCTTTGGGAAGAACTGGTTAACTCTTTAGGGAACTTCTGTACAGCCTTTTGCATCAAAAAGATTGCTCTGGACAGCTTATTCTTTTTTATTTTTTCCATTAAAAATTCCTCTGTAAGAAGGATATTTTAAGAGATTTATAAAACAGCAGCAATAATTTACTGTACTTCTAGAATCTTAATTAATAAGCCTTACCTGTTAAATAATGTAAATCTTTAATATCCTTCACACGAAACTTGCTAGACTTATGATTTCCATCATTCTTTTGGGCATCTATGTGGGAAGGAAATCCTGAGTTATTTATAGTTCTCTTGAGAAAATTTGAGTGAGAGGGGTTAATGTGTAATTTTGTAGTAAACCTCTGCTCCATCTCATGTTCTTTTCTTTGTTTCAAGCAGAATTTCTTGGACTGATTGTACCACTAGTTACACTAACACCACAGGAAAAGAGGGATCTTGTGTTTGATCACAAGGAGCAATGCACATGGAAGCTCTGTAGTGTCAAATACTAGCTAGAAACATAGGAATGGAGACCAAGTAGAGTTGGTTTGGTCTTTTTGGTCTGCTGACTGGGAAGAGGTAAGGACAACTTCACAGGAGTAGAAATTCAGAATAAAATATTCAAGCCATTCTCCACAGCGAAAATTAGCATTACAGAAAAAAAGAAAATCTGCAGTGCATCCCCCAGTTCTCCAATACTGGCACAGTAATAGTTAATATTATAACAGAAAAACAACAAACTGTCTAGGAACCAAATTCAGTCATTGTTAGCAAAGTTTAACTCGCATTGATTGAGCAGAGGTTGAAGACTAGTATCGTGGTAAATCTAGATTCTGCAAATTCAGTATATTATTTCTGTGCTCCCAACATCAGCTCCTCTACAGAAAGAAGATACTCCTTTATTTCTTAGTATTACAAAATATATTAACTAAGGACTCTAATCAAGCTATGAAAATAATTTACGTACCTTGTGTCATTTTAAGAAGTTTCACAGCTACTCGATGTTGAGCCTGAATGAGCTCCAAGTGTAAATCCATTGCAAAAGTATCACCTGTTCCCATGTTATTATTAGCACATCCCAAAATAGAATTCAAATTCTGATCATTTGAGTCCACCTGATAAATAAGAGAGGCAATTAAGCAAACAGAAACTTTTCTTACTTAACTTACTATATTGATATTGACATTCATATTATTATTTCAGTAAATTGACAAAATGCTGAAATTTGTCATATCTGTGTAATACGCAGTCATTCCAGAAAGCATGGAAGGAGAATGACCAGAGAAAGCATGAATTGTGGACAAAGAAAATTTGACAAAACCTGAGAATCAGTAGGAAACGGGATTAATAATCAATGTGAAACTGCAGAAAAATTTGGTTTATTGTGTTACCAGTCTACAAAAAATAAAGATCATGTTGGTGTAGAGTGATATTTAGAAAATCTGAACAACCTTCAACAGCAAAAATTAATTTTAATAAAATTGCAACCAATAAACATGAAAGAGATTTCTGGTTTTATTTTATTAGATAAAGCTACAAATTATAATTATTTCCAAAAGAAAATGGCAACGAAACCCTAATAGAGTTTATAGTTTATTGCTGAAAGAGAAAAATGCTATTTCTGCTACATATAGATTTATTTTTTTTCTATTCTTTTCTCACATGGGGCAGAAAGATGACGTACATTTGATAATGCAAAGTTCCTAAGTATGACGAAAATACAAGTTTTGTCTCATCAAAATCCAATATATTATTTATAGATCTCATTGCAGCGTAATTTTTTGCAGACTTTTTACCTTTGTACAGCAGTTGTCAAATATCGACTTCCCATCTGGTAGAAGGGTCATTAAGTGAGATGTGTTCATTCCATCAATTGCTTTTTCAAGAATTTCATAAGCAATTTGTAATTGTTCTGTAGAACTTTTCTGATGTGAAAACACACAGAAACATATTTTATTTGATAGTAGCATTGAAAGTTATAATGTGGACTATCAAAAGTAAAGTGCTATTATTTTTAACTGTTGCAGTTTAAATTCTGTCAAGTAATCTTTCCATAAGCACCGCTCCCCATGCTTTCATATACCAGTATCAGTGTTTTAAACTTCAATTATTTTAATTAATTTAGAATTGATTTTCCTTTGTCTCTCAAAACCAATTTACTAACTCAAAGAGTCAGCTTATAGAAGAATGAAGCTGAACTTACAAGAATTGAGTTGACAAACACTGTTTTTCACAAGCAGTTTTTCAGCGTTCCATTAGATGCTGTTAAGAAAAACTAGGTTTTTATAAAACAATACATTTAAGTAGAATGTTGCTGAATTAAAAATTCTACATGTGTGTAAACATTAAGACAGGGTGTCCTGCCTTCATCTGTAACAGTTATTATTCTCCCTCCCAATAGCTGGTGCAGTGCTGTGCTTCGGCTTGAGTCTGAGAACAATGCTGGTAACACATCACTGTTATAGTTGTTGCTCAATAATTCTTACTCCGATCAAGGACTTTTGAGTCTGATGCTTTGCCGGTGAGGAGGGGCATGAGAAGCCAGGAGGAAGCAGAAACAGGACACCTGATCCAAACTAGCCAAAGGGGTATTCCATACCACAGCCTGTCATGCCCAGTATATAAACTGGGGGGAGTTACAGGGAAAGGATCGATCACTGCCTGGGTCAAGCTGGGTATTGGTCAGTGCGTGGTTAGCAATTGTATTGTGCATCACTTGTGTTCTCTGAGTGGTTTTTTTTTGGTTGTTATTATTGTTTTCTATTATTATTATTATCAGTATTGTTATTGTTGGTATTATTTCTATTACCATTAGGATTAAAGTTTACAGGGTTGTCGTGGTTTAAACCCTAGCCAGACAGCTTGTTCACTCACTCCCAGTGAGTGGTGCCAGGCTGAGAGCAATCGAGGCCCACCCCCACCCCCCCCCCACCAGGGCTCTCCCCTTCCCTGCTCCTGGAGGAACGGGGAGGAGGATCGAAAGAGTGCAACTCCTACGGGTTGAGACAAGAACAGTCCAGCAACCAATGTACAACACAAATCACCACCGCTACTATCAACAACAACAGTGATAAAAGAAAATAACAAGGGAAGGGAATACAGTACCACCGGCCAAGAAACCAGTCCCACCTGGAAGCCCGTGTCCTTCTGGGTAACTCCCAGTTACCCCCCACCCTGGGCATGATGTGCTGTGGTATGGAATACCTCTTTGGCTAGCCTGGGTCAGGCGCCCCGTCTCTGCTGCCTCATGGCTTCCCCTCCTCCCTGCCAGAGCATGAGCCTCACAAAGTCCTTGGTCAGGGTAAACATCACGTAGCAACAACCGAAAACATCGGTATCACCAGCACTGTTCCCAGGCTGGAAGTCAAAACACAGCACTGCACCAGCTACCACAAAGGAGAAACATGACTGCTACTGCTGAACCCAGGACAAGGGTCTTTAAAAAAATGTACAATTAAACCATTTAAAGCTTATACTATACATGGGTATAAAAAAAGTGTACAGTAGAAATCAGCATGATGATGCTGTAAACAAAAAGTTTCAAAGTAAACTTTTTCCATATCACAGATTATTAAAAAAGATTACAGGAAAATTTTCAGATTTTATTTCATTTGGAAAAAAAAAGAATCTTTGTTTTTTTCCTCTGCACTGGCATGATGGTGTGAAACTCAGCTGTATAAAACTAAATACAGAGCAGAAATAAGTTCTTACGCTATTCAGAAACATTGTATTAATATAAATAAATTAGACATTACCATCAGTATTTCAGACATATCACAGGTTTCATCTTGCAAGACAAAGGCATTTCTTTTTCCTTATTTATAGGAAGAAAAATCAAAAAGTGAAAATGAAATATATTCAGACAATATTAGTACCATTTAATTAGCACTGCTACTGGTTTTAGAGTTTAGCAATAATTCTGTTCTTCAGTACTTGACTAAGAGAGATAATGATATTGTTTCATGAAAAGCTTTTCAGAGTTTAAACATGATAGCTACGTATGTACGATTATACTAATTCAGTATGTGATTATCCAATATTGTCATATTTTTAAATGTACCCTATATTTCACAGTAATATTACATCCAAGCCAATGAAACTTGGACTCATTTTGTAGTTCCTCACATTGTTGTAGCATTCATACTAACTTTCCATTTTTAAATCAATTCAAATCTATTGTTATCTATTTCATAGTGGTTTCAATGCTAATTTAACTTATGTGAGAATTTCAAAATATATGAGGTAATATTCTTCTGAGATATACTATTTCAATTTAATAGTCCTTGAAAAGGTATTATCATCCTTTTAACATTCATTTTGATTGTTTAAATTATTTTTTATTATAAGGAGTGCATCCAGAATTGTGTTTTCCTTTCCAAAACAAGAGGGAGCAGCCCAAACAAAGGAAGCAGTTTCTTTGTTCTTGGTTACAGCCCACTAGCCTGGCAAAATTTTATTTCTTTGCTGAAATAAACTTGATTTTTGCCCTCTCAGACTGACAACCAATTCTTGCACTCCTTGTGCCACTTTTGCCTGTTTATTTCTGCTTGTTCATTGTCTCTTTCTCATAAATAAGAAAATTTCTATTCAGTCAGTATTCGTTCATTTGGGGGTTGGAACTAGATGATCTTAACATCCTTTCCAACCCTAACTATCCTATGATTCTGTGATTTGGTAAAAAGACTCTTCTCAGCATGAATAGGTGCTTGATTGGCTATTTATCACCCTGTTTTGACCAGTGGCTCCTATCTATTCAGCCTTTTTTCCTCCAAAAAGACATATTTACCCTGAATTTAATTAATAATTTAATTGCAGTGATACTACACTGAGGATTCATCCAATCTCCATCAGAACTGAATGGTTTTCATAACATCACAGAAAACAATACCTACTCTACCTTTTTAAAGAATAGTAACATGCTAATATTTTCTTACTTTCAAACAAACAAAAGGCATTTTCATCCTCTTCTGTTTCCAGATACACTCTAAAAGGGTCCTTAAAATCTACTTTCTAGTTACCATAAAACTTTTATGAGAGATATTACTCATATTTCATCTATATCTACATCAACATAGAACTTTTATATGTCTAAATATTCAGATTTTACAATATTCATCAGCTTTTGGAAGGAAATTTGTTTAATGTGATTGTGATTGCATTAAATTGTAATAATGGCAGCCAAGTTAAATTTCAAGGACAATTGAATTCCTATACAAAAATCAAGACTGGTGAGGATAAGTGATGCAAATTAATGACCCAATAAAAGCAAAGCTTTAGTATGATCGCAATAGTTCCCTCTTCTGTTTAGCCTACCACCAGTCAGTCAGCACTTGAATGCTCCAAATGACCCAAAGCACATACTGCCTTCTAGCCAGCCAACTTTTAAAGAACACGAGTGATCTAAGGCTACTCTGAAGGGACTAAGAGACATATAGAAAACCTGAGGAGGGTGAGTTCATAAGAGACGTAATTCAAAATGGGGTTACTTCAGTAGAAGTGGAAATGCAAGAGAATAAGGCATAAAGCCTTTGAAAACCAGGGTTTTTTTTAGCTCTGATTATGGATGAAATTGCGTATACAAAAAAATTATTATACCATCTCAACAATTTCTTTACAATAACTTTTGAATATGTGCATTTGTCAAAGTTCCAATCTTAAAAGTCATTCTTGAGAGACAACAAAATTTTTATTGAAAGCTTTACCTGGTTTTGTCTTAGATTTACTTGCAGAATCAGCTATGTTTTCCAATATTGCGGTTAGATGTAAGGTTACCTCTGCAAGCATAACAACATTACTGTTTGCTATGCTGCTCTTTTGAATTACTCCATTTATTATCCAGAGTATATGAACCCACTAAAAATGGGGGAAACAAAATTAAAAAAAAAAGCAAGACAGAGTTAAAACAAATTTTTGGAAAACATTTATATATTACAGAGGTAGATAGGGTTCTGCATTCATTCAAAGTTGTTTAAAAAGATTTACAAACATGAACATAACTCGTTTCTTGGATTTGGCTTTTTTTTTTTGAATGCCACCAGACTAAAATGCTGAGTTTATACTGCTCCAAAGCCCCTATTTCTGCAGACTCTTTAAATTTTAGAATATTATTTTTTATTATTTATTATTGTGTTCTACAGGCACAGCTTTTATACCTGGTCATAGTGTAGCAAGCCTTCTAGCAGATTTGATAATTTGCCTTTCATTTATGCTTATATCATCCTAGTTAAACTGTATAAAAGAGACCTGAATGCTCCTGTTGCATACACAGAGGAAAGAAACTGTATGCGACCTTCTAATGAATCTCTGAACAATTTTACTATAGTGATCAGGACCACATAAACTGGCAGCCCCAAGAAACTTGTGTAAATTATCTTTCAGAAGACTGCATTTTGCCAAGAGCCTCTCAGTCTCGGGAAAAGTTCAAGTAAGGCTGCGGCTCTATCCAGTGCGCCACACACTATACCCCATCTCCTTTCTCTTTGGCTGTAAGGTATTTTCACTTTGTTCAACCAGTCTAGTGTACTTTCTCGAAATACATTGGTATTTTCACCACAACACAACAAATGCTTCTTAGATCATGCCTGAATGCTTTCTCTATTTTAGCTTCTTTCCACCATGGTCCACTGACAGAGAATGGGTGACCTTACTGGGAAAAGGCTAAGAGATGTTTTGATACTGGCATATGCAAACACAGTGTGTTCAAAGCGTACATGCAATTTATATTTCCAGTAAAGAAGATTTACTGCATTTTACCATGAGAAAATGTATTTAGACTGGATACCAATATTTTATCTTCACTTTACTAGAACAGAATAGATTATACTATTTACTGTAACAGAGATAGATTATAATAAAAGAGTACTTGGTAAGTTTTGTATTTGTAGATGTATTTCAAGTAGTCATTTCCACTCATCTGGATTTGCTCAAGTCCTGCTTTACACTTCTGCCACAAAAACATTATTACATGAACAAGTATTTCTTCATCAGGTTGGATATTCTGGAAAGAAAAAAACAGTGTAACTGTAGAAAGAAGTATGCACATAAACACTGTCAAAACAGTACATAACAGTTTCAAAGTGTTTCAAAGTAAATAAACTATTGTCATATTAAACTTTCCTATTAGGGGTGACAACATTTTGAGAGTTTAATAAATATTTTTTAAGAAGTAATTTCTGGTAGACCACCCAAGCTTTTCTTCTCCCAACAATACAAGTGGGTTTAGAAGTGAATAATTTTGACTATTTTTTTTTATTAAAAGTAACACAGACAAGAAACACAGTGAGATGAAAATTACATGGAAGAGACAAGCAAATTAACTGTGAAATGTTATAATAGTCAGTACATTCTGGGGAAACTAAGTAATATAATTTAACAGGTTCGTTCTTTTTATTATAGTATTTCTTTTATTACAGTATTTAAATATTTGGAGAAGAAGATCTAAATTAGGAGGTTTCATTTTGCACATACAGAGTACTTCCATGACTGGTTGGTGCATCTCCAACAAAGGAGCAGTGATGAAAAACTTAAAAAACTAGAGAAAAGGTTGGAGTGCAATATGTTACAATGGAAAAATGTTAAAACACATCTGTACCTTGTGAAGAGAATATTTAACAAAGTCAAAACTCTATTCAATTAACCTGACAACACATTTTAAAAGGCAATAGTGTCCTTCTACACTTTGTTGTAGATCAAGGGAGATCAAGGATCAGTGCACATTTTAACACCATTAATATCAGAGTTGGACTAGCATCTCAGGTGGAATGAAACTCAAGCCTGCTATATCCTCACTAATGTGCGTATAAGATTTCAGCAATATTGTTATTGAGAAGTGGGGGAGAAAAAGACTGAAGAAAAAGTAAATCAAGATGGCTTTTGCCACTCATTTGGTGGCAGCAAGCTGTTAATTCCCTCAGCTATATCATCTAACTTCACCATCAGTGAATTCTCTGTTAATCAGGGGAGAATTTCTCTTTCTTTCCTGGGCAGATTAGGTAGCAAGGTGATTTGTGAAAAAGTGTAGGTGAATTAGGAGAGTTTAAATCCAGGTAACCTGCCACCATGATACAGTGGTCATGTAAAACTAATGAGAAATCAGTCTATCTAAAGGTATAACTACCTCACAGGCAAGATATTTTGACTAAAAATAATATCCTACAGCTAAAAATGTATGTGCCCCAATTATACACTGGAGCAATATTCAAATTACGTAAAAAAATTTTTGCAGTTAAGGCATACAACATGTTAGCAGAATAGGCTTTTTTCTAAGGAAAAAAATGCAACAGTTTTTTGGGTCACAAAGTAATTTTATGTAAATGCTAGAGGAGACATTGTGCTATATTTTTTTTTCCCCTCACAGTAGCAATTAAGGAAAATCTCAGTTTGAACAAGTAAGCTAAAAGTGGTTACTCTGGGAATAAACCATCAGATATATAACGGGATTATTCCTTAGCGGACACTTCGGCACAGAAAGTCCCACTCTCTACGGTTTGGTTGTTGCTACTGCTTGTTTGTTTGTTTGCAGTGAGAATTTACCTTAAATTGCTGGCATACTGCTCTGGAAAAAAATATCATTCCTCAGGGTAAGTGCTCCCATTTCTACAAATATTGCAGAAGTGTTTTCAACAGATGAGTATATTTGCCCTCCTAAATCTAATATACTTTTAAAAATTTAATCTCTGCTTGATTAGCTGAAATGTGCAATTAGCCCTATGGCCTGCCAAAGAGATTTAATCTCTCTTAAGCATTTTTAAAGTAGCCTGATTACATATCACTGATTTAAAAAAAAAAAAAAAAAAAATTGAAACTACTATTTTAAAACAAAAGCAAAACCACAAATAGATTGAATTTCATAAATTGGGGTTTTTTTTCATTTTTCATATTCTTGCAATTTGTTAACCATGCAACTGGTTCCTTTGGTCTTTGATTATGTGCATCCATTAGAGATTAAGTGATTCATTGAGAAGAAATGTCTCTAATTCTGTTATTACCTGCTTAGATGTGGAGACACAGGAAAATAGGGTTGTTGCCAAAGTGATAAGATCATGAGAAGGCTCTCCAGGCTTTAAGGAACTCCCTATACTCAATGTTTATTAAAAAAGGAAGAAAGGAAGGTAAGATGTTATTTCTATTTACAAACCTATGCTTGAAAACATGAGTGAATTGACTTACGAATTTATGCCAGCAGATAATGTAGTCTAAGAAACAGTAAATACAAACAGGACAAATATTCCCAAGCTGATTCACTTTTGTGAAAAGTATGCATTTCTACTTTTGGAAAGAGAAAGATTTTGAGATATTTGCAGGTTTTTGGAACGTCATAAATTAAACTACAGTTGTTTTAAAAAGTTTTTCTTGCTTCAGTGTAAAGAAATTTTACATAAATGAAGTGTAGGAACATAGAAATGAAAGTCAAAATGTTTACTTCACTTTTTTTCCTGAAAACCTTTCTGGAAACATCCATTCATTTTACATCTTTGCATAGAACTTGATGTATGTTTAACATGCATCCTGCATTTTCATACTTGAAGGAAATGGTATGAAGTCATGATTTGGCAAAAGAAAACTGGAGAGAATTCAATAGTGGCAGTTTCTCAATTGATTTTTTTTTTTTTTTTGGTCATAGAATACTGCAGGCAGCATATTACATAGTTATTAAATAATAAACAAAATCTCTTGCAACAAAAATATTTGAAATGAAAACACAGCTGAACAACACTCACCCGTAAATGTTTGCTTCTTTTCAGAATGATCAGACATCTTAGCTTCTTTGGTATTACTTTCACTAACAGAAAAACCACGCTTAAATTTTCTTGGAAATCGTAAAGATTGCATCAGTGTAAGAAGTTTGAGCTCCATTTCAGCTTTTTTCCATGTTGGATCATCTTGAGCCTAATTGAGAAGGAAAAAAAATAAAACAACCCACAAGCCTCCCCCACCCCCCAAAAAAAAACACAAAAAAATCCAGTAGAAATTTGTCTTAAAAATATGTACTTGGAATACTCTTCCTTACCCTGATAGGAAAAGACTACATACGGAATGTCTAAATAGCATCCATATTACCTGAAGAAAATTAACAACAAATTCAATAGCAGAAGCAAACACGTCCCATTTTTCATAGCTGTAAGCCAGTTTTATGAATTTCACAGCAGCATCTCCAGACACCCCATTTTCTCCTGCAGTGATGACAAAAATATTTTATCTGGATTTTATATATACATATAAGTGTATATATGTATGTGTATATATGTGTGTATATATATACACACACTGTGGAGTTTCATTTAAGTTTAATTTAATTTAATAGTTTGGGCATTGATAAATACAAAGATGAAACTCCACATGTTTTTGAACAGTCAGCATAATCTTGAAGGATGTTTTAATAGCTCTACAAGATACAACCGCTTTATTATTTTGCTGCAACACCTATGCTTTAATGATGCATCTGCAATGTCCTGCTACATTACAAAGAGGTTGTACTATTATTGATATTAATGTACCTGTAGAGAGAACATCAAGATCTAGTTCTTTCTGTTGCAGGAGAGCTTGAAACTTGGCTATCACCCCATAATGACCCTTCTTACCAGAAATCTAGTTTTAAAAAGATGCATAGAAAAATGAACAATTTCTTGGGAGATAGGTGAGCATTTCTCATTACTGTATCAGAAAAAGTGCATGTGCACATAGGAAGTCTATTTTCTTACTCTTCAGGTTTATCCAAGCCATGGTAAAGCAGAAAAGAGATTTCCTCATCCTTGGAACTCTAAGCATGTGTCCTAGCTAATATATTCATCAGGGTTCTGCATTCCTAAGAATATGCCACAGTCATTGTCATATCACCTGGGCACATTGTCACTTGGCTAACAGACATTAACAGTATTAACTTAGTAACAGGCAGCTGTTATTTTCCAAAGCAACGTAATGATCAGTCCAAGGATCTCAACAAGCTTACAACAGTCCTTCTGTTTACTGCATCCCACTTCTTTTCCATAAAATGTACCAGGACATCATCACAGAATTTGGCCTTTGAATGATTGCTTAGGGGCATTAACATTTCTAGATGAACTGTTATGCTGAGCATTATGTGATTACAATGTCCATATATTAATGTACGTTACTTAAAAAATACTTGTGTTAAGAAAATCATAATGACACCTGTACATAATCCGTTTTGAATGTCTTAACATTATGCATATAAACAGGCATATCTCATGCAAAGAGGACAGTATTTTGCATTCCCTTTATGCATAGAACTGATACTAACATGAAAATTAACTCTGCTCACCAAGTGTTTGCATCATTAGGTACAGAATCCATTAACAATTCAAAGCTGGTTTACCTGTTAGTATCAGCTGCAGAAGGGTTGATGATGCATTAATTATACCAAAATTACTTCCTTGAACACCAGTACCGGTCACTCCACCTTTAATTTAGACAATCATTAAATCAGTTTATACTGTATTTAATTTGTTAGATTGCAATTATCCAGTAATCATATCAAGAAAATACAATTCTGAAGTGTACTTAGTTCTCTATATGTTCTTTTATCAACAAAATATCCCTATACCTATGGCTATATTCAGTCCAGAGCTGAGTAAAAAAAAGTTTAGAAGGAATCGCCGCATCCAGTGTTTTTCTCAAGTTTTGAAATCTAACTTTGAGTGATTTTGGGGGGGAAAAAAAAACCAAAAAACAATATGAAACACCATAGTATGTTGATTTTGCCTGGCTTTCAGACTCCCTCCTAGCTGCTCTCTTACTCCCCCTCCTCAACAGGATAGGAGGATAAAAAAGGTGGAAAAGATTCAGATACAGACAGTTTAATATGTAAAGCAAAAACTGCACAAGCAAAGCAAAAAAAGAAATTTATTCACTATTTCCCATAGGTAGGCAAATATCCAGCCACTTCCTGGAAAGCACGTACTCAGGATGTCTAGCAGTTGCTTGGGAAGACAAACACCATAACCACTAATGTCCTCCCCCAACCTCTCCCTTAGCCCCAGGTTTTACTGCTGAGCATAATGTCATATAGTATGGAATAGCCATTCGGTGAATTCAGGTAAGCTGTACTGGCTGTGTCCTTTCCCAGCCTCATGCACACCCCCTGTGCACTCGTCTTTGTGGGGAGGAGGGTTTGAGAGGCACAGCTCAGCATAGCCAAAACCCTGGTGCGTTATCAGTGCTGTTTTAGACACAAATGCAAAGCACAGCACTGTGTGGGCTGCTGTGAAGAAAGTTAATTCCATTGTATTCAGAAAAAATAGGAAAAAAATAGTATAGATTTTTACTGCTATAATAGATAACAGAGATCAATCCAGATTTTTATCTTAAATTTTGTGAGGATAAGAAAGATTGCCTGCTTTTACAGGTGCTACGGTTAAAAATGAAATACATGCCTTTAGGCAAGCTCTTTATTTTACACCAAAGAAAAAAAAAAATAAACAAAATGGAGGTCTGGGCTCCTCACCGAAATCCTTTACACCCTTTTAGCTACCATATGCCATTACCTGAGAGGATTTCCAGGCCTGCAAAAAACAGCTCTGCAATGACTTCACGAATTCCAATTTCATCTGGAAGAGGTGGAACAGGGTGACACACACCCCTGCTACTATCAGACAGAGCTTCGAGGATGGCAAGGAACTGAGCTGCAACACCATCAAACATTTCTGTCAGCAGCTGTTCAGTTGTAGTGCGAGGCCATGACAACTAAGTAAGAAAAGGTAAGTAAGGCTTGTAATATCTCAACTGAGTTACAATAGAGCAAGACTTCTTTCAAAACAGTTTGCCACCAGAAATTAAGTACACATTTAAAACAGAAAATAATATGCTGTAAAACATATTGTTGTTATGAATTTCATTCTTCAAAGGCACAGCAAAGACTCATGCTGAGTGGGTCCAGTACTTAAGAAGTGCCTTAATTTCATAGCAACCAGATGCAGTGATGCATGACATTTTACTTCAATAACAATTCAGTAGAAAATATGAGTGAGAGTATTAAGGCCATGTCGCATAAAGCCACCTAGATCTCTCCTTATAATGACACAGACTTGGCCACAAAGAGCCACATTCAACACAGAAAATCAGAGAAATATTAGGATGCTCAGCACTGCAGTGCAAACAAAGCACTCTCATATTCCCCAACTTGCACATTTCAAACAGCATAATATAAAAATACAGAGCAAAACACACAAAAATATATTTGCACTATTGACAGCTAAGAAATCAATGACCTATATAAGAAAATATTTTAAAATTTTATTTCAGTGCTCTGTTTACATGGTTATCAAACCAGTAGCAGACATAAGTAAGTCAGAGATACAGCACTTTAAAAGGCTGCTCATAATCCATCAACATTTCATTTGGTGCTTTCCTAAATAAAAACACTTTAGATCGTTTGCTAGGCACATTTAACTAAACAAAAATTTGGCGATTTCCTTCTTTCCACATCCCTTACTTTGGCTTCCAAATTAATACTTACAGGCAAGCTCAGATGTGTACCTGATGAAAAAAGACCGGTCTATTTAATATCTAACAGCATTTAGAGTATAAAAGCCAACAGGTTATTTTTGTTTTCAAATAACTTCTATATAAGTGAGCACCATTAATATAAATATATGTATATAGTTATATATAGTTATATAACTATCTGTCTTTTCCAAAGAAGGAAGAAATATTTCTGCTGAGAGTAAAATGAAACACAAAAGATAGTTAATATCGTATACTGATGAAGCAGCTTATCCTGGAAACCATTTTGATGCACATGAAGGACAACAAAAGTGTCAGAAGTAGGCAGCATGGATTCACAAAGGGAAAGTCTTACTTGACCTGCTTGATACACTTCCATGTTGGAAATCACCTGCCTGATAGACCTGGGGAAAACAGTGAATGTTGTCTACCTACATTTCAGTAAGGCCTTTGACAGTGTCTCCATAGCCCTCAGCAAGTTTACAGATGACACAAAACTGGGAGGAGTGGCTGATATACCAGAGGATCATGCTGCCAACCAAAGAGACCTCAACAGCTTGATAGGAACCTTACGTCATTCAGTAAGGAGAAACACAAAGTCCTGCACCTGGGAAGGAACAAACCCATGCACCAGTACCTGCAGGAGTACCAGTACCCAGATGGAAAGCAGCTTGGCAGAAAAAGTCTTAGAAGTCCTGCTGGACACCAGGTTGAACATAAGCCAGCAATGTGCTTTTGTAGTAAGGAAGGCTGACAGTACCCTGGCCTGCATTAGGCAAAGTATGGATAGCAGGTCAAGGCAGGGGATCCTTCACCTCTACTGGTGAGGGCACACCTCAACTACTGTGCCCAGTTTTGGGGCCCCTAGTACAAGAGAGACCTGGACATACTGAAGAGAGTCCAGCAAAAGGCCCTGAAGATATTTAAGGAACCAGAAAGAATCTGTACTATGAGGAAAGGCTGAGAGAGCTGGGACTGTTCAACCTGGAGAAGACAAGGCTCAGGGGGATTTCCTCAATGTATATAAATACCGGGAGGGAGTGTGCAAAGAAGACAGAGACAAGCTCTTTTCAGTGGGGCCCAGTGGCAAGGCCAGAGGCAACGGGCAAAACTGAAATGTTTGAGGTTCCTTTTAAAGAGCAGGAAACATATTTTCACTTTGAGGGTGACCAAGCACTGGCAGAGGTTACCCAGAAAGTTTGTGAAGTCTCCATCCTTGGAGATATTCAGAAGTCAACTGGGTGCAGTGCTGGACAACTGGCTCTACGTGGCCCTGCTTTAGCAGAGGGGCTGGACCAGATGACCTCCAGAGTTCCCTTCCAACCCCAGCCATTCTGTGATGCTCATTTTCCTAGCAAAATAACTTCAAACCAAATTTTCAAGATTTTTCTAAATAAATCTTATAATGATGTTTGCAGACTAGAAAATTTCAATGCAAACGATACTTTTTTTTAAATAATTTGTGTCATTGTATTCAAAATATCTTTTTCCCCACACTGCAGATTTTTATTTTCTGAGCCCAATCTAGTAATCAGATGTATGCAAGCAGAAAGCAATATATATCACATATGATTCAGGCTAAAAACAGGTTGCAGGTTTTGTTTAAATACCTTTGTTAAAGGCAGAATTACATGAATTTAATTACATTAATTACAGAATTAATTTACTACTAAAAATATTTTTGTATAAACATTTTCTTTCATGTTTAGAAAACAAACATATCGATGCTGAAGAACCTCAAAGTGAAAGCAAACAAGCTAAATAGACTAGCTTATTTCCATTTTTCAAGGTGATTTAAATACAAAAACAAATTCTACTGCATACATACTAGAAGACAAGGAAGAGCTTGTCTAGCTCCTTGCTAGTCTATGCATAATGTGCTCTGCAACATGCTGGACTGAGCTCTAAATACAGCTGTTCTACCTGTTAGAGTAGAGAGAATGTCTCCTTCACAGGTTGACCACCTGAGAAGGAGAAAAAAGATGCATAACTGCTAAACACTTCTATTATATATTTCCCAAAGCATAGAGGTGGTGACCACATTGGGAACATAAGCCAGATCAGTTTCATGATCAATGATTCTATTGTATCACAAGTTATTACGATAAAGTACAATGAGACAAGAACCTTAGCCCAAGCTCCCCACTTGATAAACACTAACACAGCAAATACCGACTGTAAGTAAGGTACGGTATGCTGAAACTGTGAGATCAAGAGAAACAACTTCGGGGGGGGGAGGGGGGCAGGGGGAGGGGGAAGAGGGACGGGAGTGAGCAAGAGAGCTGCGTGGTTCTGATTTAAAGCCTGGGCTTAAACCACGACAGTTCTTGTTGGTGCCCAGTGTGGGGCTCGAAGGGTTGAGATAACGACAGATGTGTCTAACCGTATTTGTGATAAGCATTCATTGTTTCGGATTAATAGTCACTCGTCACAATGATGATTTATTGGCTGTCAAAGTTGTTTCTCTTGATCTCACAAGGATCAAGAACCCAAAACAAACTTCAGTATAATTTTACTATTAACCATAAGCAGTTCAAGTAAGCAATCTCAGATGCTTCTGTTAAGTCATTCTAATACAGCCAATTTTCTTTTTAAAAAAACAACATAATATAGACTAATGGCAAAGAAATAATTATTTAAAGCGGTACCAATATTAAACAATTATTTAAGACAGAAAATACATCATTCTTATTTAAAATTATTTGTCTTTTACTGTACCTAGTGCAGTACATGTTTTTATAAAGTATTTTATAAACAAATTCAATAATTATGAACAGACACCCCCCCACCCTCCCCCAGATTTAACATATTCATTCTGACATTCTGAATGTCTGAATCTTTTCTAGCATCAGATAAACTGTTGCAAATATATCACTTTTCAGCATCATTTCCTTTTGTATCTAAAAAAAAAATGCAAAGAGATTCCTCAATTTTGCCATTGTATTATGAGGTACATATGTAATGGATCTGTATCTACATCATAAGAATTAAAGAATAATGGAAGTCCTTTCAAAGGAAACCTTGTGACACTTGAGGAAGTAGTTCTACTGGGAGAAGTGCCAAGCTCTGCATCTGGGGAGGAATGCAACTGTACACATTGGAAATCAACTTTCAGAGTAACAGCAGTACGAAAAAAAGACCTGGTTGTTAAACTTGAGCCAGCAGTGTCTTGTCAAGAAGAACACAAAGTGCATAGGTTACACTAGGAGAAGTGTACAGCACACTGAGAAGTTATTTTCTTCCCTTTCTTGGAACTCATGAAGATCCACCTAGAGTACTATGTATGCTTTCAGGCTTCTCTGTGTAACAGGGATGTCAAGAAACAGGGTCCCATGGAAATCCATGCAGATACCAAAATGATTAGGGGCACAAAATGTAAAAGAATAGGTTGAGGAAGCCTTAGCTGGCAAAGAGAAGGCTCATGGGTGACCTAATAGTTATTCACAACTACTTGAAAAAGACTTGGTAAAGAAGCCAAACTCTTTTCTGAGTAGAAAGCGATAGTATAACAGGTAGTAATGGCCACGCTTTCAACTGGACTAGATGAGTTCAATTCACTACTCCGAAAGCACTAGGAATGTCTTACAGATTGGGCAATGGGAAAAGTGTGTTAATTGGGAGGGTAGGGCGGTACTGGAAAAGGTTATCTAGACTGATTAGGGAAGCTCCTTCATTCAAGGTTGTGAAGATTGTTTGATCTATCTTGGCAAAAGTCATGCTTCAAATCAGAAGCTGGACTAAATGACTTCCAGAAGTCCCATGCAGCCAATATCTTTAGACCTATGATACTGCAACAGTAATTCTTCATAACATATTGTTTGCAAAATAAAATAATTTACTACATGAAACCAAACTATCTATAGTTAATCACCATCAGCTAACAGCATTACACAGAATAATGCTTTTTATGACAAGATGGTGTCACAAAGAGATCACAATCTTTTGCTTGCCCGGGTGCAAAGCATCCCAATCAGCAGGCAATGTTACTCAGTGAAAGAATGTGGGTTTGGGAGCTTGCTGATTAGCACTTTCAGTCACTTCTCTCTGTCAGCTTCCTATAGAAAACTGCAGGAATTAAATTTATTTAAATCACATTTGCAAATAGTAGGAAAGAAGAACAACCTTCTGCCTATCACAAAGGGCACAACTGCTCAGACAGAAGCATCCCCTTTGGCACAATAAAATCAAAATGAAAACTTTCTATTCCATCTTTACAGTCCTGAATCTAGGAAGGGTCTTAAATCCAAAAGACTTATAAACCTATAACCAAAAATGGATCATACAATCTAAGTAACATGCACAATCATTACAAATCCACATATGCTCTGCCAGCATAATGGCATAAAGATCATTGTTGTAGCTGATAGTCGCGGTGGTGATTTGTTGCTGGAAACTTCCAAAGTCTGATATACCACTCACTGGGAGTGAGTGAACAAGCTACCTGACTGGGTTTAAACCACGACAAAGTAACATGCACAATCATTACAAACCCACATAGTAGCATAATGGCATAAAGATAAACTCAACTTCCAAAGTCTGATATACTAAAGCTTGCATGCTGACCGAAAAAAGGGACAATGTACTCACAAAAAGCACAATAGCTTTTTTTTTTTTTCATATGGGCTGTAAAGAATAAAAGGAAAGAGTGAAATTCGAAGAAATTCATTACTTCCTTAAAGGTCTACTCCATATCCTCGATGCCTTTCTCTAATTCATGGTAACCTGCAGAAAAGTAGTCTTCAATCTCTCAAGACTTAAGGGACTTCCCAATGTAAGCACAGAAAACTTTGAAAACATGGTTAACTTTTTTTCAAAGTACCCCTTTATCTACACAGTAATTTAGCAGAGCAGGATAAACTTAGGACTGCACACACTTGGTAAGAATTTGAACAATATTTCTCTTATTTTTAGTACTAAAATAGTTGATAATTATGGTTGAAAAGCTAGGAAAAATCAGTATTTTCCAAAGTAGTAATTACTTCATATTCCCTTTTTTCTAGTTTGTTCTGAATTTTAATAATAAATTATGTTAACTATGATATTGAAAGAGTAAAACTTTCTCCTTGTGAGTAACATCATTTGTGTTAAGCAAAATGGTATCACATATTCATCACATGCAAATAGTAAACACAGAGATAATTATACAAAATGTTAGACTTACGTTTTGTGTTTCTTTCAGGGTAACTCTTAACTTAGGTCGAAAGTCAGTTTTTTGCTTTCTTCTGGGTTCATATACTGCTCTCTTGAATATCATTACTGACATCTGACATAAAGGGAGAAGTAAGTAAATAACTGTGTTATGTGTTCTGTTCATATAGATTGTAACTACTCTACCTGTTTATAATGAATTGAAGAATGATACCTTTACAGTGGCCTCTCTAAAAATCTTGTTTGTTTCTGAATTTTCCAGCGAAGAACTGAGAACTTCCAGTTGCTTCAGTTCATCAATTTTGATGAGACCACGCCGAGCAAATATCTGTCCAAAATGTTAGGGAAAAAAACCCAAACAATTCTACTTTCATATTCTGTATGCCAGTATTTAATTTTAGAATCATAGAATCATAGAATAGTCAGGGTTGGAAAAGACCTTAAGATCCTCTAGTTCCAACCCCCCTACCATCTCATTCTTGAATTCAGACAGCTGAAAATTGCTGCAGTGAAAGCCAGGTCATGAACAACAACTGAAAAAAAAAAAACAAAACAAAACAAAAACCTTTGTAAAACACCTTTTGTATGTATTCATGAGGGCTGGCAACTACTTAATGCTAGAAATCTATGAGTATGATTATATTAAAGAGTGCTGTTGCATTTAACTTTGAAATGATTACTCATTGCTTCACTAAGGGGAAATCCTGCCTGACCAATTTGGTGGCCTTCTATGACGGGGCTACGGAACTGATGGACAGGGGTAGAGCAGCTGATGTCATCTACCTGGACTTGTGCAAAGCATTCAAAGCTGTCCCATATGACATCCTTGTCTCTAAATTGGAGAGACATCAATTTGATGGATGGACCACTCGGTGGATAAAGAACTGGCTGGATGGCCGCACACAAAGAGTTGTGGTCAATGGCTCAGTGTACAGCTGGAGACCACTAACGAGTGGTGTCTCTCAGGGATCGGTGTTGGGACCAGTCTTGTTCAACACCTTTGTCCGTGACATGGACAGTGGGATTGAGTGCGCCCTCAGCAAGTTTGCCAATGTCACCAAGCTGTGTGGTTCGGTTGATACCCTGGAGGGAAGGAATGCCATCCAGAGGGACCTTGACACACTTGTGAGGTGGGCTGATGCCAACTTCATGAAGTGAAACCATGCCAAGTGCAAAGTCCTACACCTGGGTCGCAGCAATCCCAGGCACAGCTACAGGTTGGGCAGAGAAGAGATTCAGAGCAGCCCTGTGGAGAAGGACTTGGGGGTGTTGGTTGATGAGAAAATGAACATGAGCCAGCTTCAGTGTGCACTTGAAGCCCAGAAAGCCAACCATATCCTGGGCTGCATCAAAAGGAATGTAACCCACAGGTCCAAGGAGGTGATCCTGCCCCTTTACTCTGCTCTTGTGAGACCTCACCTGGAGTATTGTGTGCAGTTCTGGTGTCCTCAACATAAAAAGGACATGGAACTGTTGGAACAAGTCCAGAGGAGGGCCACGAGGATGATCAGGGGAGTGGAGCACCTCCCGTGTGAAGATAGGCTGAGAAAGTTGGGACTGTTCAGCCTGGAGAAGAGAAGGCTGCGTGGATACCCCATAGCAGCCCTCCAGTATATGAAGGGGGGATATAGGGATGCTGGGGATGTTCATTAGGGACTGTAGTGATAGGACAAGGAGTAATGGGTTCAAACTTAAACAGCGGAAGTATAGACTGGATATAAGGAAGAAGTTCTTTACTGTAAGGGTGGTGAGGCACTGGAATGGGTTGCCCAGGGAAGTTGTGAATGCTCCATCCCTGGCGGTGTTCAAGGCCAGGTTGGACAAAGCCTTGGGTGACATGGTTTAGTGTGAGGTGTCCCTGCCCATGGCAGGGGGGTTGGAACTAGATGATCTTAAGGTCCTTTCCAACCCTAACTATTCTATAATTCTATGATTTACATGTGGAAACACACCTTCACTAAGCAGTTAAATTTCGGAACACAGGCAGAACTCTAAATTCATATTATATGACAAGAGCAGGAATATTTAAATGAATATTCATTTCCCATTTGATTGCATCTGAAATGCTACATATGGTAAATCAAGATACCTCTCCATGGATGCTGTCTTGACAATCAAAATAACACTGAGAAACTGCAGTATATAGGGTGGTTCTCCACGTCAAATAATGCATAGATAAGAGCGCAATGGATGATTCCATACATACACTGGCCCACAGTAAGTATTCCAGGACCTGTATTGAAGAAATCCAGTTTCAAACTGAATGCATGTTAACCTATATAAATACACTTCCTATTACTAAAGGACACATAAAAAGACTTATCTCACGTGGTGGGACAAATTAAAAGGGAGAAAAAAAAAAATCACAGAAATTGTATTAATTTAAACATGTTTTGTTGACTACAAAAAATTCCTCCTGCAATCCTCCTTAGTCCTAAATTAAGTCAACATACAGGTTTTCTTTTTGTCCTAAATTAAAGAATCTGAAATACCTACAATCGATCCACCTGTTTCATGTATAGCAAAAGCCTGAAAACATAAAAGGAGGTGCTAAATCACTTCTGATTTCAATATAATACATTCAAAGACAAAAAAACATACATCCTTCCTGCTCAATGAAAGACTAATATAATAACAGATAAGAAAATTTCCTGGATTAAGGCCTAGTCAAACTGTGCTCAAGTTTTAGGAGAAGAAAGTACAGCTAAGACAAACAAAAATTACACTCACAGTTTAAAAAAAAAAAAAAAAAAGGGTAGGGGGAAGGGAAAGGTCATTTTTATCAAGTATTTACAACTAAAAATCTAGCCACCAGGTGTCAGTACATTTCCACATTGTAAGAAACAAAAGACCAATTCTTGGGATTTGATGCAGAACACTGAAACATATCCCATCTCAGCAAGATATTATGCTGGACTCCATTCCACAGCTGAGAAAGGAACAGAGTCATGAAGGCATGAGGGCTTAAAAAGCAGCCATTTTGCAGGCGATGAAGTGCTACTATTGACAATGACAATGAAATAGAAAAAGGGTACAGTGTTATGCAAAATACAGGTGCATTTTATTTTGCCATACCTTAGCAGACTGACCTATCATCATCAAATGTCTGCATATGGTGTAAATCTGAACAGTACCTGCAAAATCAAAATTAATAAAACCTAGGTAAATTCTATAATCCTACATGAAACTGTTCTGCTAACAAACTGAAACTTTTTTTTTTAATATCTGAGTTGTTATTTCCAGAGGCTAAAAAATAAACTAATTATTTTTCTATAATGACTTTTAAATTAGAGAAGATGAAGGCATTAAATTCTTGGATGATATTAGCTTAAAAAGTACCTACACAATGAAGTAGTATGATTAAAGAATGAAATCTTAAACATGCACTCTAGCATGTTTTTGTTAAGTAACTGATAGAGAGAAAAATCTTATTTTTATATCCAAATGCCAGGCTCTTGTTAAAAAAAACTATTACCTCTCTTCACAGACCTTACCTTACATGATTCTTTTAAGTCTGTCATGGCACTGTCCTGGCAGACACCACCACTATTATGTGATATTAAGTATGATTGTCAAATGAAGAAAATTGATTGTGAATACTTTTCAAGAACATCAAAGTGACTTACAAATAAAATCCTGTCAGAAAAATATTTAATTTAGGCTATGTCACAACATTCCTTTTCAGAAATCAGCCCCAGAAATATAAAAGACATTGCAGTTCAAGGCGGGGTGTAATGGGGGAATCTCTCAGAAAGAGACACTGGTGGCAGCAAGAGGCACAATAATGTCAACTGCCATAGCTAGAAGAGTGTTATTATCCCAATAAGCAAGAATGGAGCAAGCATTAGGAAGATTTCTTTTTATCAGTCAAATGTGTAACAAGTCACTAAATCTATTGCCAGAAACTACAGAAAAATATTCAGGAACTGGGGAAAATCTGAGTTATTGACTACTTCTAATTAGATTAGATTATTGTCTAGGCTTGGTACAGAGATCTGTCCCACACACAGGTAGTGGGACTTAGGAATGGCAGGAGAGTATGTTTTCATTTTAATTCTTCTCCCATAGAAGCAGACAAACAAAAGCCACACCTCAAAAGTAGGGACTGAGGGCAACAGCATTCTCAGCAAAACAGAAGGATATGAACTTTGACCAGTTATAGCTTGGAGAAAGTAGTTTCCAACATTAAATTAAAAACACATCATCTCCCCAACTTACATTGCAGCAATTGACCATAGCACAACAAATCAGTAACAGCAGATTTTGACTAACATTGCCTTTCAAAGCAGTATCAGAAAAATATAAAAAAAAAAAAAAATAATCTCTGTGTATCTAGTTCCTGAAAGCTCCATTTTTCCTCTTTTTATTTTTTATCTAATTCAAGCATTTAAAAGTAGCACACTAAAATTATCTACAGAGATTTAAATTCTTGTATGACATGGGGTATTTTTTAAAAGTTTTATTATTAACTCTAGCCTTAAAGATCATTTAAAAAACACGAAGATGTAATGTCAGACAATCATTTTCTACTTTTATATCTGAAATCCTCTTTTCAACAAAAAACAAACTCATTAACACGAACATTTTATTGATAACAAAATCCTGAGAGTTTGGGGTTATTTTTACTCAAGGTTCATTCAGAAAATGCCCTCGTTATGCTCTTAGATTTCATTTTACTACTGCATTCTAACCACAGCAATGGTGAAAAAGCTGTTACTTTTTCAACAGATCACCTGGAAAAGGCATACAATGTGAAAACTTCAATTTAAAAATCCCTTATTTAAAAAAAAAAAAAAATTGCCAAAATCCCTACTGTGATGGAAGAGTAGCTAGAGATTTATTCATGACCTTTAGGTTGACCTTAAAGAATAAAGTTTCCCTCCACAAATTTGCTTAGCAAAGAAATGTAAATGGAAAGCCTGTGGTACCATTGTAGATTAGCCAACACAAATTTTCCTGAGGTAGCGCCACTTGCATAATGAGTCGTATGGAGGACAAGACACTGAAGCAAGTCTTCAGGGACTCTTGATTCTGGAGATTTCTGTCACTGCTGCAAACCATCTGATAAATGCAAACATTTCTTTCTTGCAAAGCATGGAACTAAAATACATGGAAACATACATAACATTAATCTACATAGTTCAAATACATGCATGTATCAGTTTCACATCAGTGAAGTACAACAAATTGGTGAATACAAAAAGATCAAGTATCCAGGAAAACAAACAAACAAACAAAACCAACAACAACAACAAAAAAAACAGCTTGACATTGAAAGGCACATTGAAATACGGAGAAAGTGCTAAAGCTTTAAGATTGCTGTACCATTAGCCTCAGTCAGTTTCCACTGCATCACAGGATGCAAATAAACCTAGTGCACTAGGGCTGTTGAAAGGGCCGTAGGCAGAAACTATGAGCAAGGCATTAAACTGATATTCAAAGAATCTGACTTTAATTCTTAGCTTCTCTGTAGATGCTTGCTGTAAACTAAGGCAAGTCTTAACTTCTCTGCACTTTACTTCTCCATACCTTATTTCTCACTCTCATCCATTGCTTTTCTTTTCTACAGATGCATTCTTCCTTCTTTTCCTTGTAATACCTAACATGAGGTGATCTCAGTCTTGCCTGGAGTGCAGTATCATGTGAGCAAACCAACATGTGATAAAAAGATCTAAGTGGGACACAGCCAGTCAGTACCTATCAACATCTCAGAAAACTACTAACCTGATAATATTTGAAATTGTATTCTTTTTTGTAGTAAATTCACTGAAACTGGAAATTTCAAGTCTTGAAATAACTTTGATTTCCTCCTTTGATTTTTCCTTTTGATTAAAAATCAAAAGATAGTCATAGAAACCTGCCTTTAAATGTAATCATTTGGCATATTATCATTATCAACTTCCAGTTGTAGAGATTATTGTCAAACTAGATTTCATATAAAAAAATCTAGGGGTATCTCAGTGTCTCAAGGCCAAGTGCTAGAACAGGCATTTTAGTATAGATGATAACATCTGGCACTAGGACTGATTCAAGGTCTAGGCAGACAAATAGAAAACAGGAGAAACCATCTCTGGAACTTCAAATTTACTTATTAAATGTATTTATATATTTATACAAATTTATATAAAAATATTTATTAAACATACAAAAAATAAAATGGATTAACATAGTCTTTGATCATATTCTCTCTAGGAAGCTGAACTATGTTTGAAAAACAAAAAATAATATAAAAAGAGCATCTCTTCTAACATGACATCTGCTTCTAGCTTTTAAGCAAACTTCTTTTTTCTCCTCACTAAACACCTATTTACAATCTAACTCTGACTAGAGGAATATGAATTAGATTAGCTCAATACAGAGGAGATCCCTACAGTTTCTTTTTGTTGTTTTGGATCACAGTATAATTTGCATTAGCTTATTTTGAAATAACCACCCCATACTGAAAATACAGCTTCTCAGCAAAGAATTGCTTAAGGTAAAATCTAACATACAGACTATACCTACAGAAACACTTTCCTCCATGGATAACAAATGATAAATTGCAAGCCCATACCTTGATAGGCAACTAACACAAAAGAATGCCAACATACTCTTGAGGTTACTCAGCTTCACAGAGCTTAGAGTACTGCCAAAACTATTACTGAATAGTTCTGCCTCTGTTCACAGTGAGCAAATAAGCTATTGATAGTCACGCAATGACACTTTTTACTATGTCATGAGCTTTTTTTACATGCCATATTTTTGCACATTTATGGTCCAAATTGCAGTACGTTTTAATTCTCTTGTACTCTGTCCTGTTCTTGGATCACACCATACAGAAATTTCTGCAGTTGCAGGACACCTATCAAAATTTTACCCATATCCTGATTCTAAGAGTGGTTAACAGCAACTGTTTCAGAGCAAAAACTGCTGTAAACAGTTACAGAACAACACAGTTAGAAAGAGTTGTCTTTTTAACATTAAGTTGATAGTAGTTGGCTTATGCCACCAAAGCATAAGCACTTAAATCCCCCTAAAAACATGCAACAACTCTGGATGTTCATACCATACATATGGCTGTTAAATATCAGTACAATCCATATCCACAAACTACTGAAGATTAGTTAATATTAATTAGTATAGAGTATCTGTGGAAGATAAAATAGGCTACTTATTTTGAATCTATGAATGTCTTAGACCAAATCCCCCACCCACCCCAAACAAGCAAACAACCTACCGTAAGAGCTGCTTTTCTGTCTTTGAAACCATTTGGAAAAAAGGTGGATTTAAACTGATGTACATCATCTGTCATATCATCAAGGTTTACAGAAATGAACTGTTGAAGATATCTTCCATAGCACTGTAGAAGTGCCAGCTTATACTCCTGAAGAATAAATAATGTTCTTTTTCTAGCTTGTATAATACATTTCTATTTCTATAAAACATGTTATTTTCTATTATCTTTATATTAAAAAGTATCAATGCAAAAGAGCAGCAGGAAGTAAAACACTAAAGTTTCATACAAACATTCCACCATGTAATTTCAAACGTGAACACTCACCATATGAAAGGCTGAAGTGCTTTAAAGAAGACCTTGTAGTTTGGGAGTTTCTGTTTATTTTAATCATAAAGATGACATATCATAGAACAATTGTAAAGTATAATCCTGGGCTAATGTAATAAACTCAAAGGGTTCCTGGAATGTCCTGCAGCTTTGCAACAGTAATGATAATGATACTATACTTCTGAGAAAAGTAGAAAAGTACTTCATAATGTAGAGCTTTATAAATCATATGTACTTCTCTTTGCCCTGTTTCTCTGATGTCAAAGCCATTTTTTTTATAAAAGCAAAGAGGAAGAGAAAAGGAAGAAAACAATGAACTAAAAAAGAATGAAACAAGTGACAACCTGAATTTACATATGGCCAAGAAGTCAGCATTAATAGACCAGAAATTGTCACTGGGTCTTTAAGAACTGTTAACAAACAGGATGTTGAGCTTTATGTCTCATTCAAAATAGAGCTCTGCAGCAGCATATTGAGCCACTCTTAACATCATGCTGAGACTATGGTTCAGCTCTGACTCAGATGTGGAAGTGCCATTTACTGAATCACCTTCTCCACTTCCTGCAGCAAAGATTATCTGGAGGCTTCTCTACCAACTTCACTAATTCTAGTGCACACACACATCAGCTGTGATAAATTCTGAGGGGAAAAGTAACTAATTTGTATTCATACATATCTTTCATATTTAATCACAGAAAATTTGAAAGTATTTCCTTGTATTCACTTTTTCAATATAAATTCCTACTACCATGTAATACTTACCCTGAATTTTTAATCATCTGAGGAGTCTAATTCACATGGCCCTATTGTCCTCTTTGCTGTGTGAAAGCAGCAACCATATACAGAAACTTTTACTTTCCATGGACAGCCATGGACAGCCAGTCACTTGTGTAACCTAGTACTATGATTCAGGCTGTTATAACTCTTAGAATCCAAAGTCATGGATTGGAATACCATTAAGCTAGTTACTAATTATTAAAAAAAAAAAAAAAAAAAAGAGGTAATTTCTCTCCCAAGCAGTTCAAAATAAACATATACGATCAGAGATAACAAGCAGATACAGGCAGAGAAGGAGGGATAAAAAATGAGTCAGTAATGATCAGTATGGTGACTAATGGGCTAACTAATTTCCAGATAGATGACATAATGAATTTAGGTGTGTCCATCCAGCCAGCAGATATATAATAGGAAGGCATCGAAAGTGAGAAGGCATTAAAAAATAAGAGGACAGAAAGTTAAGTTGCTGCATACCCATTGACTACTCATATTCAATAGTTCATTTTTAAAGACTAGGCATCATTAAGTACCATATAACAAAGATTGATTAAAATTTAAAATAATCACCAGTAGTTTTTCCACACCAGGGTATTTATGGCATAGCATCTACCCCAGCTAACACAGAACTTGGTGTTACAACCCATTCATCTTTCCAGCAATACATTAACTAACATCCTTCTCATAGTTGTTTTTTTTTTCATTTTCTCAGTGGAAAAAACTGAGGGAATGAAAACTAGGTTTGTAAAGTTAAAGCAATGCTCTTAAACATGGGAGTTCCAAAGAAACCTCATTTCAAAGTTTTAGGCTGGCCATCAAAACAATTTTTTCAATTCTATTGAAAGCTTTACTGTAGAAAACCACCTTACACTAGAGGACTGATGTTGCAAGCATTAGTCTTTACTCAGCATTCTAGATTGTTTTTAGGCAGTCCATGGTGAGGTCACTAAGCACCTTTAATGTAAGTGCCAAATTACATCCGAGTTGTGCTATGAGAAGCCAACGAAAAGTACAGAGAGCAGTTTGATATGTTTGAAATAGCCTGAGTATGCTGTGAGAGAAGTTCCCAGGCCCTGAAAGTTTTATGTCATATTCCAAGCAGTTCCTACAGCCCAGAAGCTATGAAAACTTGAGGAAACATGAATGAAAATGCCTAGGTAATGAAGGGCCTATTAACAATGCAGTTATTCAAGCCTCCTTAAGAATCTCTGTTAGTATTCCTAAACCTACACCATGAGCTTACGCCTTCAGTTATAATGTTGTGGACTTTTCCATATGCATTCTTCAACCTAACAGTGAGTATTAAGTGCTGCTGAAATTCAGCTTGCTGATCTTTATGCAGAAGGCAGGCCACTTTTGCAGAATGCTTTAGGGCAGATGCAGTGAAGGAAATATAAGACTCTGTAACATCTGCCTGACACTCATACTGTCGCCATAGTCTTTGGAAAAGCTCACCTAGTAGCCACATATATACACTTTCCATACATAGCATGAATAGTATAAATCGCATTTGTCCTTTCTGTATTCCATACATGAAGGACATAAAAGTGGAAGAACAGTTTCACGGGATGTGTTCCTGAAAAGGATGGTCCCTCAAACTATCTTGATACATTTCCACTTATACCCTCTTCTTTTCTAGGGAAAAGAGGGAGTCTAATAGTGCCACGTGCTGCACAGAATGAAAAAGGGTGAAAACGGGTGACAATTGGCATTTAACTGCTTTCCTAAAGCTAAAGTTAACAGACTGCTCTTAAAAAAATATTTTAACTTTAAAAACAATGTTAATTATCTGTTTTTCTTTCCAGGGGAGGAGGCATGTTAAAATTCAATATTCCTATTCTGAAAAAAAACATGAACTTGGTCTAGCCGATTAATTTTTATTATGATTATGTTCAAAAACTAAGTAGAAGTTACAGAAACCTTTCCAAAAGCATGGAAGAATTCTACTGATTATAGACCTTCAGAAAATTTTGTGCTATAAATACAATTTTTCTATTATAATCAACTTTTTATAAAACTAATATCAAAAATCTATGTCTGAAATAGGCCTGAAAGACTAAAGGACATGGTTAAAATGTATACTTGACTACCTCAGAACACAGACGGACTAAATAGCCAGAGTTTTAAGCTAGGAAATTATTATTGACCAAATAAGTATCTTCTAATATTTTTGTGGCAAAAAGTAGAAAAAGCCACTGATGTATCATTCTACGATTCTATGATTTCAAACACAAAATCACGTTAAGCGGATAGCATCTATTTAGGAGCTGTCCCTTACTCTAGTTTATGCTAATTCTCTACAAACTTTAAGTGTATTTTCTCAAGCAACTTCTCAAGTACTGCACCTTCATAATAAAATAGCCTATAATTCTGTAATGCTTCAACATTTCTGCTTCATAACTGTATCACTTAGGACCACACACCCTTCTTCAATCTTAATAGGAATGACTTGCAACTAGCTTTCAAATGTACATCTTTGACCTGCTCCTGAGTGTTGTCTGGTAATTACCCTTGAAAGCCCCAGATTTTACATGATCTTCTGACACAAATATCACCAAGGTAATAAGTGGCACACCTTTGAGAGCTGACTTTCCAGTAGACACAAAGGACAATTATTATGTATGAATATAACACAAACCCAGCCTTACTGACCAATAGTCACGAGCCCAGTATCCCAACAGTAGCCAGTAACAGATGACTAAGAGTATAAAAATAGAGTTATCATGTAGTGAAACACACTCCCAATGCTCTCAGTCTTCAATAGCCTAGCTCCTGAATCTTTTTCAGTTGTGATTTACCTTTTCTGGGGCGACAAGAACAGCACAGAGAATTCAAGGTACACAAGCATCATTGATATATGAGCTGTGTGATGTGTAATTGCACTCTGGGTTTTGCTCTCGGTTCCTCTCCTGACAACTCTTTGCATTCAATTCATATTTGGTTAACTGAGCATAGAGTTGACATTTCAGCAGAACAAACCACCACTGCTCTATCACCATCAATTTGTAGTTAAGCAGCATCTGAAGGCACAGACAGACACTGTACTCTGTCAAACAAATATTAAAGACGGTTTCTGGGGTATTTAAAAAGGCTATGGGTGCATAGAAAATACAGATATAAAAAAAAAAAATTTAAAAATCAGGGCAATTTTACAATAATAAGAAAGAGATCCAAACCACCAACTCTCACTGGAATTATTTTGTAAAAGCTTTTACTACTTTCTAAATAGTTTCCAGTAAAATATGATTAAAAATTAAAGTAGCATAGAAACATAATAAAATAAAGACTGTGACGGAGCCTTTTCTGTTTTCATATTACTTACTTTGATCTGAGCAAGGGAATCACCAACTTTCAGAAGTTTTTCATTGTAATACCATTCTGGCAATAGAGGCTTATATTTGATCCAAATATTAAACAAAGTATTTGCTCTAAAAAAGATACAGGAGAAAAGGTTTCAGATTAAACTGGCAGAAGACCTGCCTTAACAAGTAAACAAATCAGGAAAACTTCAAGTTGTGAAAACCCCTTTCTTCCAAATCTGTTTGAACCTCTACATATTTCAAAACAAGTGATCATTAAAACTGGATTTAACAGGCAGCCAAGGACATTTCTGGGTTTCATTTCTGTCACTAGTTCTTATCACACATTTAAAATGGGATGAATTTTCTCCTGTGTAAATTCTCATTAAAATGTCTTAGTATTAATCCCCTTGCATTGTTCAAATACGGTGACAAGTAAAAAATCTGTCCCACCTTTCAGCCAGTATTTGAGTGGCTCTGCTTGAAGAAGCAATTTGCCATTTTGAAGAAACTCAGTGAAATGCAGCTCACAATGATTATTGCCTGGAAACTACAAATGTTAAGAGCAGGAACAAAGATGACAAAATAACAATGCATGTCAGGTAACAGCAAACTTGGGAACAGGTAGCCATGGAATAAGCCATGGGTCTATATAGAGCTATGGTGTACAGAGCTATAGGGCTCATGGTTATAGACCTATACCATGAATCAAAAAGAAGAAAGTCATTAGAAAGCCTCTAGCATGAACTGCATTTGGCATGAAATGCTCAGAAATTTTAAATCATGTAGGGTAGGATTCAGAGAGAAAAAAATGATACATTTGTTACATAGATTTAAACGCGATAGTTGCAATGTTCTTCTGTTGCCTCTGCCTGTTATTCCAGCCACAGTAGTCCTAAAGGATGACTTTGTGTGACAAGTTACTTATTTGGCTGAACCAGTAAGCCTCCCATAAATGGTAACTGGCTGTAAGCAGTCTGCCTTCTCTGTAGAGGAACTGACTACATCATGGCAATATTACAGTCCTTACTGACTGTTGACTGTTGGTTTAGTGCTCTCAATGTACACCTTTTTCCACCCTCAACTTCTTTCAGAAAGCTATATTCAAACTGAACAAACAATAATTGATCAGGCAGACTGACAAGCAGAACTGGAGTTTTCAGAAAAGAATCCTTTTATTGAATTATTAGTAGCATTGAGAGTGTTCACGGTGCCAGGTGTCTCTTACATTTATTCTTTTAACAAGTCACTTGTAGAGAAACCTCAGCAAAGAGTGCCTTGTGAAACCACAACAGTTAAATTATTCATAGGTAGCAGTTTATAAGGAAGGAAAACAACTGAAGAGAGAGGAATTAATGTTTGAAAATAACATTCTAGCTGAGTTCTTACATGTAAACCTTATGCTTATTAATGTGAGGTAGCTGGAACTTCTCAACCTTTTAAGACAGTGATGGTAGACTAGAATGCAAGACACTTTCTTAAACTGTTTTCTAACATTCAGGAACTTGGAACCCATTTTCACAGTCTTCCAGACAGCTCTTCATTTTAGCTTATAAGAAGACTCACAATAAAAAAAAGAACAAGTAACATGATTTTTTGCATACAGAAATCTGCGAGCCACCTTCACATTTCAAGATGAAACAAATGGCTGTATAAGAAACCTGCCAAAAGGATCTTTACACCAAAGAACTGCAACAGTCATAAACCTTTTTTTTTCTAGAAGTATCGTCTCAGCACAATGCTTAGTTCTTGAAAGTAAGCAGCAAAGAAATAAGTAGGATATTCTAGAGGTTTATCCTAAAGGAAAAATGCAGTAACAGCACAAACTAGGCCAAAAGAAACAATCTGAATAAAACGTTCTAAGGCGCTATGTTTTTAAAGGAAACCATAGCCCAGTCTGATGAAGAGCACCTTCCAAATGGGCAATGAGTCCCTCCTAGCGCATCCATAAGCAATTAACAGCCTGGGTGGCCACTGACTTCTTATACTGAGAGAAGTATCCCACTCTAGTTAGTAGGGGGAAATCTGCAAAGAGGCTCCAAAGTGAAGGAATCTGTCGGGCATCTGAGCAGTGCTCCTTTGGACTTGGAAGAAGCTTACTTCCAGAGTCCAAGAGGATTGATGGATACTACAGGGCGGGGAGGAGGGAGAAAGAAGAAAACAAAAAAAAAAATTGTAATTAATCAGGTTCTAAGGCTGTAAAGTAACTATGGTAAGAATGACTGTGAAAAGGTCTGGAAGGAGAGACTAATAAACTTCTTTCAGACTGATCGGCTGGCAAGTCACCAGTAAAGGTCATTTTCATTTTTTTATTTTGAACACTTGAGATTCTTAGATGTAAAAAACAAGTAACAAACCTGTAATAAACTAGTTTAGTGAAATAGTGACGAATCTGACTAGACTTTCAACTGCAATGCAAAGGATAAGGTAAACCATCTCTTCTACAATGCCATGACCAACTACAAGTGATTTCATCGCACAGGAATGCTTCTTTCACACAAAGTAGGAGAGTGAGATACTTCCCAAACAGCTCATCAGCCTTTCCTTTAAACAGGCTGTAGGACACCAGCATAACAAGTTAAGCAAGTGAATTCTTAAAAAAATACTGGGTTGCTGCATCTCAGAGGTTAAGTTTCTTTATTTCCAACCACTCTATGAATATTTTTTTTCCCCCTAAGGCGAACCCATAATAGTGTGCACAGGATAAGGCCCACATGGCTACACTTAAGGATCAAAAGTCTTTACTACAGGTAGTAAAGGATTCTCTGATACTGATCAAAAGAAGTCTTACTAAATAAGGGTGGTTAAACCACACAACATGAGACAAAATCACTAGTTCACTGTAATCCTTTGCTGGTCTGATTGCAAAAAAAGAAAGTAGGGTAAAACAACTTCTTGTTTAGTTGAGGAAAAAATACTTTTCATTGCTACTTCTTCTGATTGAAAATATTCATGATTACAGTACAGAGCAGGTCCTCAGTATTTTTTCTTACATTGGAACATTGTAAGTGCCTAAATTATGGCCTTACTGTTGACTTATCAACACCAAAGGCTGACAGCATTGAAGGAATAAAGCTGACGATTTTCTTTTTCTAAACTGAACATACTTGCCATGTGGAAGCTGGTGTTCTTGCTCCTTGAATAACAGGAACACTTTGATCTCAACCCATACCAGGAAAAGTACCTTGACAAATGACACAGCAAGAGGTCTTTAGAGCATTTAGGAAAGCATCTGCAATAGCCATTACCTTCAAAAATTCATAGGAACAACTAAACTAAGGCTGGTTCTGTAAGCAGCACACACCCCAATTTTGAGTTATCAATGACAGGCAAGGGAGAAACAACCCTGAAATTTCACAATCACAAATAAATACTCATGACTTTCCTAGCTGCCTGAACACATGCTAGTAATCAGAACTCCAGTCTTCCTCTACCGCCATACTGCCCTATACAAATGAAGAATGCCAGAGGATGCGGAGCTACTGGGAGCTTTATGTTATGCAATGTTCTCAATGCCCTGTAATTTTGGTATGGATCATCATTACCAGTGACTTCTAGGATCAAGATACACGTAGCATTAGTCCTCATCTCCATGATGAACACTGCAGAATTCTTTGGATGAGAAAATGCTCTCATGCCAACCAAGTTATGTGTGGACATGTCACATCTTCAAAATACCAGTTTGAGTAAGACACAGCCTATTCAGGCCAAAACACTCCAGAGGGCATAGTAAAGAAAAGCTTTGAGATCGTGATCACAGAAACTGGTAACTTAGGTATGACATTGCAAACATATCAGATGCAGAATGCCCAACTTCCAACAATAAGATACAATGAATGTGTAGAAGATAGAATGGATGTGTTCATTATCAGTAATTTTGGAGGCATCTAAAGCAGCTGGATGGTGTTCCTTCTTCTAAGGGGACTAGAGAGAATAACTTTCAAAGTAAGAATACAGATCAGCTAAAGCAAAATAAGTTCTGAAGCTAAGAAAGGCTTAAAAACAGCAAAGCACTGAAGCTGCTGAAGCAACATAAAAAGCCATACTGAGATTCAAACCACTAGAGGTAAAAGCCTAGACCTGATGATGAACATACCACATAAACAAATTAGAAATCCAGGCTGCTTAGATAAGGAAAGATCTCCAGCACAGACAAAAGCTTGGCTGCAGAATCTGAGTACAGCTCCTTTAGAGAAGTGACACTTGTGAACTACATCTAGGAAAGCTCTGAGTGAAACAGGTAAGGGTAGAAGGTGCATCCAAGTGAGCTAACCATGCTGTAACCTAACTCCAGTGCTGTTTTTGAATGAAATTTTGATAAGCTTGGAAACTTTATTTTTTTTTTTTTTAAGACCTGTAAATTTAGAGCACCACTCGGATAATAAAATAGAAAATCAACCACGTACCTTAAAAAAATATTTGAACTCTTACCTCTTAATGTACCTAAATGCAGTAGGGAGAGCTACATGAGAAATGCACAGTCTATGAAAGACATATGCATGCACTATGAATCATACACAAATGCCAGTTGCTCTATCTTAACTGCATTACAAAATCTAGATTTATGCATACCCAGTTATATGCATGTATGCGAGCAAACAAATACACACAATTATATTTGCCATATGTTCTGCCTGCATCAATGTGTATAAAGATATACCAACATAGACATAGACATATGCACAAGAAGAGCTGTGTGGTGTTATCCTCACGTAGCCCTACTGGAAAGGAGTGCATCTTTTAAAGGCATGTACGTGCCCACAAGTTTTCACCCTCACACGCAGCAAGTAGCACATGTTGGTGGGCTGCCAGTTGCTCCAGCACTGAGAAGGGATTTTCCTCCTGGAAAGCTCAGGCAGCTCCAACACAGCCAACAGTGGTGCTGCCAAATTCCGCATCACCTTGTGGTTTTCCCCTAAAGCATTAGCTTCTAGGAAGTGCTGAAAAAGGAGGCGTTCAGATGTTGGGGGTTTAAAAAACAAACAAACAAATAAAAGAAACGGATTGCCGGTGTTTTGGCACACTGCCGGAGAAGTTGAGGCAGGTGATGAAGCGCTCCCCAGGCCAGAGGGAGCGGGAGGGAAGGGACTCTGTGGGATGCGGCTTGAGGAGAGAGCTGGGAAGGAGGAAAAGGGCAGGAGGTCCCCGCGACGGGAGGGGAAGACCTGCAGGGAGCCGGCGCGGAGGGACCCCATGGGGGGCCGCAGGGTAGGGGCTGAAGGCGGAGAGCGGTAGAGGAAGGGGTGTTTGAGGCAGGGGCAGGTGGGACCGGAGAGTGGCTCCCGGATCGGGGAGCGACGAGGGGGCGGAGGCGCAGCCCCTACCCGTGGCGGTGCAGGTTGTGCTGCTGCGGCTTGGCCTCGCCCGCGCCTCGCAGCCGCCGGAGGAAGCCCAGGACATCCCGCAGCTCGGCCTCGAATCTGTCCACCACCGGGTTTCCCGGCGCCACGGCCCCGAAGAAAGAGGCCGGTGGGGGCTGCGCCATGCTCCGATCCGGCCGCGTCAGGAACGCGCAGCGTCGCCAAGCAACGGCCTCGGGCAACGCCGGGACCGAGAGGCGGCGGCGGCCGTGGAGGCCCCTGGGCCCCTGAGAGCTCCCCGCTGAAACCCCGTTCCGGGAGGGGCAGCGGGGGGATGCAGTCTGACTTCATCCCTGGGGAGGGGATCCTCGGCTCGGGGGTAGCCGCCGGGGGGCTAGTGAGGGGGCTCGCACAGCTAGAAGGGTACGAGCCGCCAGTCCTCGCACCTCTCTCCAGCAGGTTTTCCTTGAGCTTTCTCTCTCCGAGGCAGGTGAAGGATCTTCAGGGCACCGTCCACCACAGCAGCTAGGACAGTTGCTAGCACAAGGCGTTGCGGTATCGAGTTTGTTTGCAGTGCAAAGGCTGCTGCGGGCAGCTGGGACAAGGCCAGGAGGTCCCCTGAGGGACAGTTCTTCAATAACCTGTTCACCAGGAGTGCCGTTTTGAACTTACTGACTGCATCACTGCGTGACTACAGATAAAAGAATAAAGTGTGTTAACCCTCTAAATGTTCTATCTATTGTACCACTACGAGGGTGGTGAGACACGGGAACAGGTTATCCAGAGAAGCTGTGGATGCCCCACCTCTGGCAGTGTTCAAGGCCAGGTTGGACGGGGCTTTGAGCAACCTGGTTTAGTGGAAGGTGTTCCTGCCCATGGCAGGGGGTTGGAACTGGATGAGCTTTAAGGTCCCTTCCAACCCAAATCATTCTGTGATTCTGCAATTCTATTAAAAAACAATGCAGCAAGCTAGGAAACAACCAGGCTGTATTTATCGATGTTATAGGAAGTGGCCACAGCAACCTATTTGTTTTCAAGTTCTTTATATACATTAATATAAAGGGGTTGGGACTGGATGTGAAGGAAACTAGCTATGTTGGCATGTTCATTGTCATGATGAGCAAAAGGAACAGCATAATTGAAAACATTAAAGTGAAAGCTTGGAGATTCAGTGAGTGAGCAATGAATCCTGGCAGCCAGGGCCAGTTGGAAGCAGTTTCTTGACACTGAATGGAAAAGGATCCATAGAGAGGAGTAAAGTGAAGAAGTACCTGAAAAGTGCATCCACGTAATTCACAGGTGATAGTAAAGGAACTATACTTTGAACAGCGGGAGACATGCAACATTGGCATGCTGAATGATGGGAATCAGAAAATAACTGCATTAGCCACGCCAGGGAAATGATGTGGGAATCATTTAGATACTATGGGGAATATGCAAAAATTTTAATTCATTTATGACTAATGTGTCTGACTCATCTGACACACTGATTTTTGTATTGTTACCTGCTGGGAGCTGTGTGGTTCTATCACCCAGCAGGTCTTGCGGGACTAGGATAGGGGTTAGCAGGAAAGTGATTTTTATGTGTGAAGATAATTCCTACCCATTTAGGTGAGAGCCAATGGCTGAGCACAAGAGGGAGCAGGTTCCTCAGATTTCTGTGGAAGCTGTAGAAAATGAAGCCTGCATTGAAGAGACATAGCACAAAGGTGCTGGGATGTAGAAATAGCTGGGTACAGAGATAAATTTTACAAGACAACTGAAATACGAGAACTTGGGTTGGATAGCAAGTACTGCTACATTTAAGATTTTGCCAGTGCTTTGCCACGCTAACCAAAGAGCTTCCTGTGCTGGATTCCAGATGGATAATAAACACTGGCCTCTTGTGAAAGGCAGCTTGTGCCACTGAGTACTGCTGGTGGCAACCCTTTCAAGTCCCTAAGAAGATTTAAGCTATTTTGCCTCACAAGATGGTGCTGTATCTCACAGGCCTGATCTTCACGAGCTTCAACGGGGATTTGAGAGGCTGGAAACGAGACTGCTAAGTGAAATTTTGCATATCTCTGTATTCGGCTAGCAGACAGTGGACGGGATGTAACATTAGCAGTCTGAATTAGTATTTCAGCCACAGAAAGAGGGTCAAAGAAAACAATGACAGAAAGGGAGTATAGCCATTTTCCAAAAGGAAGGGTTACAGAACTATGTAAAGATAAAGCTTTAACAACTGGGAGATTAACCAGGGCGTAGCTGATCAGCCAGCTCATGAAGAGTGTTTAGTCTAAAATTCCTGGGTTAGAGCTCAGCAGGGTTCAAGTATGCACTCCCTGCAAGGTGGAGGCTTAGTGTAAGGAGAGTAGTTCTGACCCTCTCAGCACCCAGAGCAGAAAGCCATGGAGAGCCGTAGCTGGGAACTACACCGCAGCAAGCACTGTGGCATGTGTGTTATTTCAATTTTGGATGCTCACAATATTGACTCCTATTTTACTGATAAGACTCAAATTTACAGTTCAGATAGTGTCCATTTAACATTTAATGGATTGAACATTTAATGGATCCAAAAGTTAAAAGAATAGAACTTTTTAACTTCAGAAAGATAATAGATTCTTCAGGAGCCTTGAGTGTGCATAATCTGATGTTTACATAGAAAAGCTTGGCGTACACAAAACAGAGAGTTATGGTTCTTGAAGTTGCAACTGTGATAGGAAAATTTCCTCAAAAATGGAGTATACGTATCAGTACCTGTATGATTTGGAAAGTTTAAAGAGATTCTTTGAATTACATATGTCCTTATACCCTAAAAAATGTGATTTGTTGATTGGAAGGCTAATGATTTATTCTTCATTGATAGGTGAACATTTGGATAATAATCTGATTTACAGTAAATTTAGGAATAAAGATGAGATTATGGAGAGTTGGCACAGACAGGATCCCAAGAAATGAAATATAGGTAAATCCATTGACCCAAGCAGAGAGTTCCTAGCAGCCTGGGTTTTAATACCACCAGGTCAGATGGGAGGAAGCTGACTCAGAAATAGAATGACCCACAAAGAGTTAACGTAGTAAAAACCCATATAGGAAGTCTCTGTGCTTATGGCTATAAGGCCAAGAGTAGGCTTGAGTCAGAAAAGGGAAAAGCTTTGCTGCCAACTCATCAAGCTGCCTGCTTACTTCTCATGTGACAGTTCCACTTGTGTGAACATCAGTAGTTACTAAGAGCAAACAAAGAGGGGAAACACTCTATGATCACAGCAGAGTTGGGCAGGAAGAGTGTCCAGTGGTATCAGAGTACAGGGGCTGAGGTAACGTCTGTCAAGCCCTATTTAGTACATCAACTGAGGTTTGTTTCCTATGAGTAATCTGAGATGCATGTTGGGTTCCCTTCCTGGGATGTGTGTAGTAAATGTACACCTGAATTATGGTGCCTATAGATTTTACTGCTTGATATTCAGAGACAAGAGGCAGTCGTGAATGCTGTATTACCAAGACTTCTGCAGGGGAATCTGACAGTTTCCAGGGATGAAAGAGCTGAATTTATGTCATCTCTTTCTTGATTCTTTTAGGAAAAAAGACTGAGGTAATCTGGGCCTTCAGCATCTTCAGGCTGATGGGCTAATGAAGACATGGGGCTTTAAATTAATGTTTAATGTATTCATGGACTAGCGTATTCAGAACGGGGATCTGCATTTACTCAACTTGTGGTATGCTTGCCTGGTTCTAAGCGCCAGTGAGAATCTACAGTTCTTCAACTTTGAGTGGGAGTGCATTGTTGGATTTAAAAAATAAAAGTAATTCTAGAGAAAGAAGCAGCTGTGTGCTGATTCTTCTGGATAAATTTAGTTTGTGAGGTAGGCAAGGAAAACAAGGTCAAGGAAACAAAATGTCTTTTATGACAGTACACCATTTTCTATTCACATGGCATAAGAGAATCAGATACGATAAAAAAGGATAGCCCCAAGTTGTTTGATAAAGCTCCCTGGAAAGCCATCAGATAATTGGAAGAAGTGAACTAAGTTGCAGAATGCCAGGAGAAGACTCTATAAGTGCGTGGGAGGAGAAAAAGGAAGAACTTGTACTAAGCTTACAGGAGTTAAGCCACTTGCTGGAATCAATATACTTTTCCAATAACTAATTGTACAGGAAGCAGACAGCTTAGTTTACAGCTATCGCAATCTGTGGCACTTGTCTATACCTACAACTGATGAGACAGTTATGAGAATAAAGAGCTTTTATGAGTAGTTATGAGGGATTATACTGTCATCATTTTCTTCCCATCCTCCTGCCCTTTGTGTTTTAGGCTTGTTTGGTAGAGCTGCTTGTGTCTTATTGATAGTCTCTTCAGACTCAGGTGCCTTACTTAAATCTGCCTTTATATTCAAACAGAATTAGTGGATTCCTAACCTTATCTAAGGGCTACCTTTTCAATGGAAAAGTTAGTAAGGAGATCAGAGAGATACACTGTCATGTTGTGATAGCATTTGTAATTTTTGCTCTACCATTAACAAACATGTCCCGAATTAGGAATGCACATGCCTGACTGCAAAGGTAGGGAAATGTGAAAAGGTGGTGGAAATGACTTATGTAGGACACAATAGATATAGCTTTTCAAGCAAAGCAGCAGGTGGAGTCCTTTACTGAGAAGCTGACATATATTTGTAAAGTATTCCAGCACTCTTCCTGTCATTGAGCAGTATACAAAATATGTCAAACAATGGAACAGTCTCTGAACTCTGGAATATACATTAACAAAGTAGCTGAAGCTTGTTAAGTTTTCTGACAAGTAATTGATGCTCTTTTAAGATACGGTGAAAGCAGATCTGGGACATTCTTAATGAGAATGAATGCTAAGAGAAGGAAAATGCTAAGTTTTTATTTGAAAATGGTTCTTGGCTTCCTTTCTGATCTAGTGCACCAGTGTAGTAAGAGGAAGGGAAAAGAGTGATCCATACGAAAAGGAATTGCAGTGACTGAGAACTGTGCAACTGCCAGGTTCTTACAGAGCTGTGTTCAAGTTTGGGGTGACAATTGTCACTGTGTTTTGATTCTATCATATGAAAGATTTCAGTGCCAAATTCTAAAGATGAAGTGTAAGCTTTCAAGTTTATCATACAGAAGTAATATTTTATTTTAATGTGAGTATGAATGCTTACAGAAAGATTTCCTGATTCTGTTTACCATTAGGAAAATATTCTTAAGGATATAGATGAATTTCAGTTGATTTGCAGAAAATGTGTTACATGGGAGAAGTGATCTTGTTCAGTTGTTTGGTTGTTTGGGGTTTATTTTCCACCCAAGGAAAGGGTAGGAATGTGTAATATTTGTGTGAACAATCTGTGAAATTTGATTCACCCACTCGGGCTGTATTGTTAGTTACTAGTGGGTTAACTAGTCTTTGGGGATGGAGATACAGTAGTTTTTTTATATAGCTGTCTGGGTTTGTAAGAGGTTTAAGTTGAAACACAACAGATTCTGAGATCTTCTTTATGGACTTAAGTACCTAAGGTAGCAGTTGGACACATCAAAGTCCATCAGTGACTTTCCAAAAGATGAAACTATTGCTTCAAGGAAATAGTTTGCCTAAAATTTCCATTATTTTCTTTATTTGATTAAATATACTTTACTCCAGTATACAATGTGTTCTACTCAACTAGACATCAATTGATGTAGCTTATTTTGAAAAGATTTCCATGGACCTGCAAATATTTCTTCAGAGGATGTACTAATCTTGGTTCACTAGACAGACCACGGAGGTAACCTTCCTGTCTCACTCAAAGAACTTGGCTCAAATCTCAGGAAGCTGTAGGGGTTCTTCTAATGAAGAAGAACCTATGCCTAGGGCTAGTTCAGAGAACTAGTAAAGAAATCTTGCACAAAAGCCCTGTAAACCATTTCCAATGGTGAAAGTCTGAAGATTTGCAGTGATGTGCATGAAAGCTGCATCTTAGAAACACACTAAAAATATGGAACACTTAGCTGTATTTATAAAATCCTAGAGAGAGGCCTGAGCTAAAAACATCCACTTTACTGAGCAGATTACATTTTCTACAAAATGTGAGAAAAGAAGAAGCAGAGATGGAGCACAGAAATGAATTCTATTTTAGCTGCATTCAGCTTGAGCTGATTGCTACGCATCTAGTAGTTAGGATATGATTTTGAAAAAAAAAAAAAGTAGTGCCATGTTTTGTATAAAAAACTTCATGCATTTTCTTCATTTCATAAAGATTCTCAAGACAAACTTTAAATGAGGGGAAGTATAGCCTATTCCAAGAAATAAATTAGTTCTGAAGACCTTCCCAAATCTCTCATGAAGCCAAATGTGACAGTGCATTTTTATTCATATTCTCCTGATGCACATCCGCTGTTTTAATTTTGAGCTGCTACAAATGCAGATACAAATCAGCTTGAGGAAATAACACTATTGTTTTTATATATAACTCCTGAGTAGCCAAATGCATCCTTATCACAACACTTTCTCTGTGGTGCATTCGGTCTGGGAGTGCTCACAGGATCAAAATAGACTCTTCTACAAATTAACCGCTGGCAACAAACAAAGGGAGACCTAAAATAACCAGGTGATGATGTCCAGTATTTTTAGATCAATGCATTTCTGTTCAGGCCATCTCTTATTGCATTACAATATGAATATTGAAACTTTCCAAAATCATTACTTCAATTTTCCATTCTTATTAGCTTCTCACCCACTTGCCAGAGTTTTCCACTCCAAGTTCAAAGTATCTGCTGATAGAGGTTTGCTTCAAGCATCTGACAGAAATTGTTTGGGCAATAACCTGACCTTGGACTAGGAGACTTAGCAGTTTGGAAGTCAGCAGTAGGAAATTACGGAATGTGGAAGAGTAGGTATTAGTTATTAAGTCTTGCTTATTCAAGAAAGTAGAAAAAAATCTTTCTCTTCACATAGTTATTTGGATGTTTCTTATTTTTCAACAATAATTTTAATAATTCTATGTAGTTACATAGAATATATAACATTCTTAGCTTTTGGTATATATTATTTCTAATGACTACATATGTAATTATGTAATTGTGAGCTTTTATCTCAATACTTTAGAATTTTAGAAAACTAATGTTTAAGAACAAGTAATTCCTTCACATTCTACATACATGTCTAATTTCTAGAACAGTAAAACATGGGCATGTTTGTTTTATTTCAGTTTAAGTAAAAATTAGAATAATTTATTTTTAGAGCAATTGGTGCTGTTGACTGATTATATTTCAATAAATAAAAACTGTCCAGAAACAGGATTATATGTTTAACAGTATAGCTATAGAAATGCAGACACTGGATCATTAAATCCCTAGTAGGGCTATAAGAAAAGATACAATTACCAAAAAGTACAATGACACTAAAGAAGAATAAATAGTTGGTAGAAGTAATATTAAAATCCGAGACTCGCTTCTAACAAGCAGCTAACAAGAATGGGTAGAAGTGCAGGTGTTTCCCACAGGGACTCTGACTTCTTTTGGTGGTAAACCACTGATTGCCACTGCTATGTAAGCCTTCAGAAATAAAGCTGGAGAGCGGAAATAGACATTAAGCCTAATATGGTTGAAGTAAGCCTTCCTTTAGCCTTTTTTTCCTAAACACTTTAAAGGACAGACCATTATTTTCATCATTAGTATGCAAATGCTTAATGGGAGTGGATTGCATTTATTAGATTAAAAAAAATTACTCTTCCTGGTGTTTGGTCTGCACCTCATCATCAGGTTGTTTCTTTACTAGAAGTTTTGGCTAGGGGTTATATTTAGCAACTTTTAGTCTACTGTAAAAATACTTTAGAGTTTCATAATACTTTATTAAAATTATATTAAATGTCAATAGAGTAACTTGGAAACACTGTTTCAGCAATCAGAATGAGATAGTTTAATCCTTATTCCTCAGACTGAAAAACCTCCACAAAGTTGTAAACATACCTCTCATAATAGGCAAATTAAGTGAAGTTTATTAGCTATACATTTGAACTTCTCCCTAATGTAGAGAGCTTGAATGGAGTAGTATTCTAGGGCTGAGCTGGACTCATGAAACTTTAGGCTGAGAGCTTTCTCTTTTGAGATGAACAAAAAGGAATGGAGAGAAAAGTAAGCAGTAAAAGATACAAACCTACATGAAATACCAATAATGGAATAAAGGTCTTAGTTAATTGTAATTTGATAAAGTTTAGCTTGTGTGCCTTAACTTACAATTTTATCTAGCATCAAAGTGTAACAAAGAAAAAAATTAATAAAACAGTATGAGTAAATAAGCTGTAATATATGTAGTCTGTTGGGAATCCCTGTTAGACAAACAGTGATATGATTTTCGGAAAGTTATGTACATGAAGAATCAACCATTTTATTAATTTGAAATCTTACATATGCCATTTTTCAGATCAGTTTTCAATGTCCCTACTACAGTTTTTTAGAGAAAAAAGGCAATAGGTATTAATTCTTGCAGTTCCATCATTCTGTTAAAGTCTTAAAACACCAAGCTGAAAACTCTTACAGTACCCATGCACAAAAAACTTCTACTTCCCATTCTCCAGAGATTACTCTGAACCCATGCAGCCCCTTATAATTATATCAATATTACTATCTATTCCTTTAGCATAGCAATTCATATTGCCATTTTAAAGAACACAAAAGACAATTATATACATTATATATACAACTATACATATTTCTGGTCTGAATATTATCAGTCTGTTTTTTTACATTTTGTGTTTTCATCCAAAAGATATTCTGAATAATACTGTAATCTTTACCCTTTTCTGCCTCATAATTTCAAATTATAAAGATCAAACTATTGCCTTTTCTCTACATGATGGCACTTCAGGAAAAACAGAAATTGCTATCAGCACTCTGCCATGTTTAATTGATGCAATAATAAAATGCATGTAGACGTTGGCCATAAAAATGTAGATTAAACTTTGTTAGCAAGATTTGAAAATCTTGCTAAAATGCTTTCAAGTGGACATATGGCTCTTCATCTATTAGTTATGGATATATTATAATGGTTGGCTTTCACTCAGTGGATCTATGTTATATACTCTGGCATATCTATTACATTTAGACAAAAGCATGGCATTTACCTTATTCCTTCTTCTGTATTGTTAGCAATAGAGTTGTTTAACAAATTATCCCTAATGGCACAAATTTTGTTATGTTGTACCTGCACAATTCCATTATAAGACTGACAGAATGATTCCTTAGAGAAGGTAGACACAACCTCACTGAAATAAAGCATTACACTTCCATCAGAGTTAGTACGAAGGGAACTTAAATACAATTTAGTCATGAGAAACAATCACTAGGTATCAAACATGAATAAAAAAATAAAACAAGCTAATTTGTAGGTCTGAGATTATGGCTGCATTGACATTAGCAGTTTGGTTGTGATCAAGAGCGCACCTTTGAAGCTTTCTGCAAGCTGCCTCCCCAACTCCTGCCTTGTTTCATGTAATGGAATTACCTTGAGTGTAAAGGTTGAACTCCTGCTGAATGGCACTAAACTAAAATGGGCACTTCATGAACACACCTGACATCCTCCAGCTGGTGCTGGAGATTCAGTCTGTAGGAACAGACTAGAACAAGTTCAAAGTAAAAACCTCAAAATGTGCATTATTTGTGAACATCTGCTTCACAGTACATATCTGTGCTGACTGCACTGCATTCCTTGTTAATATAGCCATAGCCTACTTTGCTAATTAGGAAGAAATTTTTTTTAAGCAATGTGAAAAGCAATTACGCCATTTCTGGAGTGTTGCTTTTTAAAATACGTATACTTGAAGAAAAAGCCTTCTACAACACCACTGCTACCTCCACTTTTCTTTGCAAGGTGAAGAAAAAAGAAATTGCTTACAGACTTTGACACAAGTTAAACATTTCTTATTTGTCACAGAGCTGTATCTTCTGGCTGTCTTAAAGAGCTAGAGAAGATTTTCAGTATCGCCTCAGGGATATTAGCATCAATGACAAAAGTGTGATTAAAAACACCTAACAAAACATGCCAGCGCATTGCATATTGTATAGTCTCTGTTTCAAGGTTAAAGTTTACAAATATGGCCTATGCCCCTGGTTTGTGGCTTGTCTCATGAAGTAGTTAAGAAAAAAGGGCCACATCATTAAGCTGTGATACAAAAAGTGTTCTGCAGCTCTGGAATTAAAAGGTTGTTTTCTTTAGATCTTTGGTTTATTTCCTTAAAATAACAAACAACGCATCATGTACATTCCTAGGAAACTCCATTTTTTTCAGGCTACTCTCTATCATCCATCTGCATGTAAATGCTGTCCCTAACCCAGAGATCACTTGTCTGTGCAGCTCAGCTGGTAGGCAGCAAATCAGTCACAGACTGGAAGATTCATTGTGATGGCTCTGTTCACACTGCTTTACTACTATCATTTGCAGAGCCTGCCCTTATCCATGCTGCTGATATGCATGGTTTCTCTAGAGAACCTATAATAATTTCCTAAAACACATATGAAGAAGCAAGTCTAAGGAGTAATGTCTGTCCGACAATAACACTGCTCCTGCTGTTCTTTCAGATATCCCAGCAATACCCACTTAGCCCTCACTCGGCAACAAGCACATGCCAAAGAATGTGCCTCTCCTATGTGACTTTTTAGCACCTTTATGGTTGCAAGAGCCTTATAGTTCAGGGAGAGTGAAAACTGGTGTGTTTTCAGGGAAATATAAGAAAAGGAAATTGGTTGACCAGTGCCATAATGCCAAATCTCAATTTCAGTTAGAGGTCGGATGATTCTCTTGACAGTCTGATCTGACATCAGATGCAGCATCTGAGCCAGCTCCAAACAGGCTTAGCCACTTGGCATCGTGCTGTGCTGTGTGGAAATACCAAAACAAAGCAATTACAGCAGAAGGATGTACCAGAACAGTCTGTCTCTGAAGTTAGTGTATCTGGGATCATGTTGTATATTTTCTGATAGGGTGCTACTTTGCATAGTGTGGGTGCACATTGAATGGCCAGTATTCATAGTACCACAGGTGCACAGAGCAAGGGATCTGGGAACATAAAAATATGGAGATAACCAGAATGGAGAGAGTGCTGCTGGTGGGATGCAGTAAAAGACTAATTTGCCTTGGAAAGCTCAAGGGCTGTAAGATGTGGCATCTGGCATACAGGGAGAAGGAAGTGTAGTAGATGATAGTACAAGCACTGCTGTAGGGGATGGAAAAGAGCATGCAAGTGATATTCCCTTTTGGGGGAAGAAGAGGAGGGAGCCCACCTAGAATATAGGAATCCACAGAAAACACCGGGCAAGGAGGCAAAGACAGAACAAAGGAGTGAAGGGGAGAAGTCACAAGGAACAAAAGTGGAAAGGAAAACAGGCTGCAGCATCCTAAGTGCCTATGATGTTTAAGAGTAGGGTCTCAGGAGGAGAATCTTTCCTTAAGAGAAAATAAATCAGGCTTTAAACACTGATGGAAGTATGTCTCTCAAATAAAGCCATGGAGGCTGCTCAGAATAGTGAAAGACAGTCTGGACAGAAGAGGGAAAGACATGAAAAAGAAAAAAAATATACCTTCTTCAGAATTCTTCCTAAAAATATATATATACTTTCAGTTTCATATATATGTTTGCCGTGATTGGGGTTTCTGGGCAAGAAACAAGATCAAGTTAGCTGTGGCAGACCCTAGGCCTCAGTTTCTCATATCTAAAATACAGCAAGCTTCCCTTTGATAACAGCAACACTGACTAGTTATCTAGCTCCAGATCCCTGTGCGATAGTGATGCTGGCTGCTTTCACACATTAAAAGGGGGGTTCCAGCTTCATTTTCTAGGGAAAAGAGCCTTAATTTATTATTGTGAAGAATATGACATCATTAGCATCCTAAAGTGTCGGAGGGTTTTTTTGTCTTTGGAAAAACTTTTACACCATTTAAAAAACCCTGAGATTTTCAGCAGAGGCAAAGGTGGGGGGGCTAATGTTACTGCTCCTAAAATCTGCATTATCTAAGATGTTTTTAAAAGAAGCAGTTGCAGTACAAGACAGAGAGTGGGAGTGCTGAATGGGAAGGCGAGGGGGTCGGACAGATCATCAGAGCGGGTGGAGCTCCCTCAAGCCTCTGACTTACATTTTCTGAGTCAGAGAATTCAGGGTTGATGGTGGCAATTATGTATGCTGGGTGCAGCAGAGATCTGAGATAATGGTCTTCCTTAGGCGCAGAGAAAGGCAGTAGCTAAGAGCAATAGATGAGAGTAAGAAGAAAGGAAATCCTTGAAGTGGGAATATGTCAAGCCATGTGTTTTAGCAATGGTGCTGGAATTTCAGGTCTCTAAACCTCTTCAGCAGGTGATACTTCCTCTCTGGGGCTCTGTAGCTATTAATATGGAAGACAGACATTAACATGTAGAGAGACAGTCTGGCGCTTAGTCCCTGAGAAGTTTTCAGACAGGGAGCTGTGGGAAACTTCCTCAAGGAAAAGTGTTTTGCCCTGTGGGTACAAATGATGGAGCATTTTTTCAGGGTTGTTCTAAGCACAGGGAGCTAGGGAGGTTCAGGCCAAGATGATCTTTTCATTAGTGAGCTGTAAGAGGTCCCAGTGTGTTTTGGAAGGCTTGAAGAGATGTCTGTTGACAAGTGTCATGGGATGACTTTTCAGGTTCACCCTGTTGTATCCTGAATGATTTGATAATGCCTTGTCTACATTTCACTTCTCTGACAGTCTAGAAACGTCTCTGTACTGTAGTAATTTTCTTGGTAATACATTTATTACCCAGCTTTGCTCTGGTGACTTCATTTTGATTCCTTTTATTTATTTAATTTTACTTTTTTTTTTATTTTATTTTATTTTGTTATCTAGTGTAAGGTGATTACTGCATTTTAATAACTCAAATCATTGCAGTGTTTTGGAAGTAAACAGTTGATCACTAGCTGGGCTGAATCCAGTTGCCTTTAAAAGGCTGGTTTACCCAGTGACAGGTCATATGTGGAGTTAAAGACTCTCAGCAGTCACCTGAAGCTATTCTACAGTGTACTGTTCAATGAGTAGATAAACTAGTTAGATTTCAATACTAACATTTTCTCAGGCATAATCCAACCTTAACCATTTTATGATCATTATTATATAGGAATTTATTAATCTCTTTTTTCCTGTTCTATGCTTTTCTGTAGCATCTTTATTGTTACCACAATTTAGTATATCTCTGTCATTTCCTTTGACTACTATTTTCAGTAGAGAATACCTGAAAAGTGGACACAGTTAGACTACTAAATAATGCAAACCACAAGAGAGATTTACAGAGAGGAAAAAGAAAATATAAGCTAATGGCTAGTTCAACCCTCATTAAATACAAAATGTAACATTTATGATAAGGTTTCTAAATTCCTGAAGCATCTTGCATAGCCTATAGCCCTTGTTTCAACTCTGGAGCTGTGCAGCCCCTCCATTTAAAATGCACAATAACTGTTCAGAGGAAAGATTTTTGCATTTGCAGATGCATATGCATTCAGTAAAATAGTTTCCAGTAACTGGTGAATAAAATTCCAGTTCTCTAGGTCATTTCTACTGCAGTGGAACCTGCAGAGCTTAGAAACACACCAATTTCTGAATACCCTTCTAAAACCCACTTTGATGTCAGAAAAAAAAAGTCAGATGTTTTTTCTTTATCTAAATTCCATTTATCCTGATCAGCACCTCAGCCATCTTCTTTTTAGTAGTTACTTGGCATCCATCATTATTAGTGCACACTGTCTGTACGCTAATAAGAAGAAGATCTGGTGCAAAGGAAGATCTGGTGCAAAGCACTAAAAATCATTATGGTGAATGTTTGTGTCACTCCAGAAGACATTACGATTTTAAAGACTGGACCTAATAGGTCAAAAAAGAATAAGAATGCTGCTTCACTGTATGCATAAGGAGAGTTATATTAGTGTGTGGAGAAGTATATTAGTGTGTGGAGAATCAAGCTCTACAATCAAGCTATTTCCTGATATGCATCTCCTCATAGCACACCATGAGTATGCTTTAACAGGATAAATTGAAGCAAAATAAATACCTGATTTTTACTTTTCTGGGTTTTGAGAGAAACAGGAAATACAAAAGGAAATAAATACAGCCAGCACTCCTGGGTAATAATTATCATAAGAGTTTGAAAAACAGTCACACAGAGAAGAATATATGCACAGTCAGAGACCGCAGTGACCTCCCACACTGTGAAGTTCTTTAGAATTGCTGAAATTATAAACAAAGTAAAAGCTCTTCTTTCCCAAACAGCCGCCTCAGTGTTACTTGTTTCCACATTCCGGCTTCTGTCACTGCATCCCACACTCCCTCTGTTGCTAAGTGCTTTAAGCTTCTGCAATATGTTCCAGCAGCTCCTTGTTTCTCTCAGATCTCCAAACATGCTATCATCTGAGAGCAGAATGTCTAGGTTTATCTGACATGGCAAGAAAAAAAGATTAAACTATACAAATTACATGAGAATTTTCCCTATGAAAAAATGTCTTTGTAATCTTGCATGCCTTTTCATAACATTTTGTTAGAACATGTTTTCAATTCACAGTAGGATATGTGAGGGATGGGGGCATGTTATGACTCCTGGGAGCCTCTGTAACCAAATCTTGACTGTGACAATAACAGCACAGAGCACAGAGATAGTTGGGTAAGCTTAGATCAGTGCTGTCACTGAGCTATGCAAATAAATGGAAATCATAGGAAAAGTGGAAAAAAAAAAAAAAAAGACAATACAACAGTTAAGAATTTATATAATTTTGTAACTATATTAGTAAGTATTGACTGTTGCATCTACTCATCATTCTGGATTAAACATTGTTTGGTTTCTTCTACCTTTCTAGCAGGCATATATGATATTGTCACAGTTTTCAGCCCATGTGCGTATAATCCATCCTGGGGTACAGTTCCACAGCACTCTCTGCATCCTCAGCTATGGTACCAGCATACCTACTACTGTGACTGCTGGCAGGTTTTTGCTTTATCTCTTCCATTCCAGTTAAGATGAGCAACATTAACAATGATTAATGAGCTGTCTAAAAGCTAATATATATAGTTAAACTGGGTGCACATCCCCCCTATCAGATGCAATAAATGTTCTGTGTACATATTTATGTTAGATTTGCCATACGCCAAAGCCAGCTCAAGGTACAGCCAAAGCAAGCAGTATTTTCATGAGAAAGTAATTCAGCACATTAGGAATAGAACAGCAGAACAAAACAGTTGATACTGAGGCACCCCATTTTTCCATTATATGTGTTTTGGGGGTTTATGCTGCATTATTTTTAGCCTAGTCCACAGAACCAAACACCTCTGCTACACATGTGATTTAAAGCTTTCTGAGGAGAAGAAGTGTTAGGTATGTGCTAGAGGACTTTGCGGTGATGCAGCTCACATGCTATTCTGGAACCTACTGTCCCCATTAGCACTAGGGTGCATGAGGAGCAGATTCAAAGCAGAGCTTCTGCTTTCTTTCCTCCTTAAGGAATTTAGTTTGTATGCACCAAAACCACTCTGAGAACCGAAACAACACATGGTAAATGGAGACAAAATAGGATTTTTTCTTCCAAACTGTGCTATTGCTTTGAAAGAAATTGCTAATATAGACACAGGCTATGACAGCTGCTGAGGGCAGCAATCTGCCAGCTCTGTTAGGGCCCAGGAGAGGAAAACAGCCGCTTTAGGCTGCATCTCTTCCCTCCATATAGACCACCCTTCGGCATCAATGCACACCTTCCTGCTCTCCTATCAGTGCTATGTCTTCTCCCTTTTCCCACGTCCATTCTCACCACCAGGAAAATATCCCTGGCCTGTCTCATTACCACCCATGTGGAAGGTAAGGGAAGCAAACTGCAGCTGCAGAAAGATGATGCAGGCTGTAGAGTGAGAACTGACAACTGCATGAGACCTCATGAAGCCATAGCCAAAGAGAACTGAGGGAAAGGTGTCTCTAGGGTAAGAGAGGGGTGTAAAAACACCCATGGCTTCTAAAACTTTGCTGCTTTTTTTCACACCTCAGCCTCCTTCCATCCTCACTCAGCCTCCTAAAGCATCACTGGCAGCTCAGAGTACCCCAACGTTCTCCTGAAATAACAAAAAAAAAAGACCCCTCCCAGTGTCCCAATTTCTTATTTTGAAGTAGCTCACCCTCTAGTGCTGCAAATGCTGACAAATGTGGAATTTTTAAAACTTTTCAGCAGATGCTTTCTTCCTGCCTCATTCTCCCCACACAGAGGGAAATAGAGTTTATTTTTAAATGTGCCTGGTTTCTCCTGGTTCCTAGGCCTCTTTTTTGCCTCCAGACATGTTCTTTTAATAACTGCATGCCAATGAGAGGTATCTTGACTCTGTCTTCATCCCCTCAGTTAGTCTGGGCCTGAAACTAAACCTGATAACCAGTCTTGCCCTTAATCAGAACCCAGGATAAGATGTTCTGTTGGGTGACATCTTAAAAAGCCTCTGTGGAGGGAGAGACAACAATATAAGAGTATTAGGTGCCAGAGAACGAAGAGGTGCCTTAGAGCAACCACAGGAGGGCAAAAAGGAGAGGCAAAGCAGTAAGAGGGCTGATAAAACTAGGGTCATCTGGAACTGTCCAGCTGGTCTGTGGACATGATGGAAAAGCAGTGGACATGATGGAAAAGCAGTGGACAACAGAGCAACTACAGGCCTGCATGAGGTGACACCAGCAATTAGATTTTCAAGATTTTTCTATGTAGATAGAATGAGGGGAAAAAAAAACAAACAACCAAAAGAAAACGGGGCAGTAGCCAAAACAGATTTGAATCCATCTTGCAATGGCCAAAAGCAAAAAGAGCTTGTGTAGCTCACTGGCTAGCAGCCAATTAAAACCAAAACATAAAACCAGACAGCAGTTTGCATCTTTGCTGATATGCGCCTATGAAGGCCAAAGAATAACGCAGATAGAAGTGACCTTAACTCATGTGTAAGGAGATCAATCCTTACATGTTATACTGCAGTCATTTTCCTGCTCAACTGCAGAAAGATAACTCTCACATTCCCTTTAACAATGACAAATGTCTCTTTAAGGGTAGCATATACAGATGCAGTGTATTCCCTGAACTCTATTCTTGTTATGTTACTAAGATACAACTGTTTCTATGGAAAGCTTATTGGTGGGCAAAACAAACTGTTTTGATGAATTATAAAAAAGGTAAATTAATTTTTAAAACAAAGTATTGCCTTAGCATGCTAATACTATGAAATCACGTCAATACAGAATTTCAAGAACATAGCTCCCCCCTCTTTTTTATCGTTTTTAATTTCTAGTAGACATTTATCCTAATTTCTGTATGGTCTACAAACGGATATAAATAAATATCTGTCCTGCAAAATACCTGATTAACTGTAACAGCCACCTAGGCAGTGGCTACAAAAGCTCCAACTGAATATTTGTTTGTTTTTAAAAGCCAAGAATAATTATACAGCAATTTATTGTAGATTATAAGTATCTACATGACCATGAATATGCCACGTTGTGAAGTGAATGAAGAGCTTTGAAATAAGAATGGTAAAGGTAAAGAAGGAGAGAACAAATAAGTATGTTAAATAGAACTCAGCATTTAATTTTAACATGCTTCTGTGGTAACAGCTAGACTCTACACATGACAAGTAATAGATTTGTGGGGGTTTGTGGCATTCCTGCTTCTTTTTTGTTTATAGCTCTAATTACTTTATACTGTGCTGAAACAGACCTAGAAAAATGCCATGCTTGACTTAGAGAACAGTTTAGTTGATCAATCAACAATTTGGCAAAGTAAGTAATAAGAAGCTACAGAAAAAGAAAAAAAGAAATCAGTGGGGAATTCTACAACTAAACCAATTGGAATTTACATGTGACATCTTCTTTTTCTGTCTTTACATTTGTAGAAATTTACATGTGACATCTTCTTTTCCTGTCTTTACATTTGTAGAAATTATTTATCTCATCTGAAGATGCACCTTGATATTTTCAGTGTCAGAAATATTAATCAATTGACCTTTTTCTGGGGTTCTTCATAAGAAAAGCCAGCCCAAGACAAAAATTCAACCTTAAATGCACATGCAGAAATGTGAAGTTTCTCACTGGCACTTAAGAGGAAACATTTTTTTCTGTGAGCATAGAAGCTGCCATATAAACCCTTCTGATTTTATGCCACCCTTTTTCTGTCTCACTTAGTTGCAGTCTTCCAAATCTAGCACCAACATATGAATATACACACGGCTGCCTAAAGCAGGAGGATTCACAGGACAGCAAAAATTAGTTGAGAGAAGTCTGACTGATCTGACTGTGCTTATTTAAGAAGGAATTACAGACCACACCGCTTTGTCCCTCCCATCTGCCAGAAGGTAGGAGTCGTGGCAGAAGAAACTACAGTCATCTGACTCACCTGCCTCGATGTCCTCACTGGTGGTTAAAGCTAATTGCCACACTATACAGGGAAACGGGTATGATTCCTGTCTCCTCTCCCTCAGGGTGTAACAACTATCAGCAGAAGGGTAGGGCAACTAGCTGGGGCAGTAATGCATTAAAAAGTAACATCTTAATTCCACCTATCTACCTAGCATAGTTAGTGTTGATAAGATTACAAGATAGTAAAAGCCTTTGGCCTAGACTACCAGGTAAAGCCCTACATCTACATAACACCTAATTTCCTGCATTCTTCTTTCAGATCTTCATGCATTCTCTTTCATCCATCCCAGCTTTCCTCCTGATCCACTTCTCTTTCCTTAGTGCTTGCTTTGCATAGACTATCTCTCACTGACATCTCAAAAGCTACCATTACAAATTTACAAGCAATCCTGACAGCCAGCTGCCAGTACAAAAGCTCAAAAATATAGCTGATGTTAGCATAGAATACATAAGGAACATTCTGCACATCAACAACACGTCATACACCCTTGACCTGTGGTGCATAGAGAGATGTGTGAAGCACTCAGTCCTTCCTACAGCAGCCTATGTTCCCCTCAACCCATTTCATTCAGATTTCCTATATTTCATTTAATCTCAAACATCCACTATGTATACTGGTTCAATTTTCATGTGCCCTTTCTTACACTCTTTGTATTCTCTAAATTGGATTTTAGCTCTGGTCCCACTTATTTTATTCCCGTGTCTCTCCACACCTTCCTGTCTAGTCTTAAAAACACAAATTTGAGAATCATCTGGGTTCACCTTTGCTGGAACAGGTATCATCTTTACTAGAACAAATTTCATTTTTATGTAAAAGGATTACAGAAAAGTAACCAGCTGTCATGATTGAAAGCAATTTCACTTAAGTCCTAAAACTCTCTGGAGAGAGCAACCATTACGATAAGGAAAAAAAGCCGTAAGTGTGACGCCTATAATCTTGTAACTGCAGGAGTCTGTGTATTTTGTGCTTTATTTTCAAATCCACTAAGTACTTTGAATTGGCAGTCGTACAAATGTTCTGAGACTCACTGATGGCATTTCTAATCAATTCAGTGAGTAATGACTGCAAATTTCTATGCAGCAATTTACTTGCAATGAAGAAGAGATGCTTGCTGTTCTGTCCAAGACACTGAACCTGTGTGAAAGAATCAGAGAAGAACAGGAGCCTCTTCCCCTGCCATTTCAGATCTCTCTTTCATGAAGGGAAAAGTGTATCCCTGAATGGTACTAGAAAAGGAGAAGCAGCAGACATGCATACACAAGTGACCTGCTTTCACTACCTGCAGATCTTCACTGTTTCTCTCAAATTCTTTTAATCTGTTTTAGTCTCCAACACAAAATGTAAACAAAATATAAAAAAATCTTTCTTTCACTAGGCTAGAGTTTTATAGTGAAACTCTATCGTCTACTGCAGAAAGCTCATTTTTAGACAATCTATAGAAAGTACCTCACCATTTCCTATCTGACTATGATAATTGTACTGGGTTGGGGTAGGCCTAATATCTTTGGTTTTGAAAAGCAGGATGCCCTGCCTTTCAGAGCAGCAGCAGAGAAATAAAGGAGTGTCTAGCCATTTGTTTGCAAAACTGGGCAGAAATGTACAGAAAGTCTCTCTCCATGCTATTAACTTCCTTCTAAAAGGATTAACCTGACTCTTGCTGAAGTCAATGGAGACTTTATTTGTACTAGAAATGAAGCAATCAAATTAGATTTCCCACTAAACCAATGACACATATCCTGAAAATACGCACAACCAGTAGACACTTTGTATGTCCAAGGCTCAGAAATGCTGGATATAAAGAAAAGCATTGACTGAGACACTGTAAAGACATAAATTCTTATCTACATGAATGATAAAAGAATATTCAAAAATTAGTGATACAATGTGTAGGGAAGCGAGAAATAATAGAGTAGCATTTTGATGTTATGAAGTTACAGATGGGAACTGAAAGGTTAACATAAAGAAATAGGAAGAAGAAAAGAGTGACAATAGTACGTCATATGTATATGTCGTGATATATAACAAATATATATATGCTATAAAATAACAGAGCGAGAAAGGAAAAGCACAGGATTACACAGTAATGGTACTTTCTCCAGCAGTTAATCAATCTCTAAACACCAGTATAACTACACAAATGCAAATCTCAAGTGCAGATAATGAGCACCCCACTATTTGCACTTCAGGAACTCTTTCTGCTTGCCAAACAAGCAAGGTTACCAAGAACAAATAGTTGCTCTCCCTGTTTCTATTTGAAATATACAGCGCAACTAAGTCAATGACCAGTTATCAGTTACTCGACACATGGCTACAGTTCATGTTAGGAGAAGTAGCATATCGCTTTTTGTTTCTTGCAAGAGTGACCTTCTTGTTGCTACTTCCTGCTTCCATTCATTCAAAGAGGAAGGGGTTTGTTCCTGCAATGACATTAAGAGAATTTTTTTTTTATTTTTTTTTTTAGCCTAAGGGCCTCAGGAATTACTTTTTACTTAATCCAAGCAACCTGGAAAATACTTTATGTGAATACCAGCTTGGTATAAGAAAGCAAGAGAGTATCTTAATTTGATTATTTTAAATGGATTGGAGTTTTGTGTAGGTGGTAGATGACCATCACAGAAAGAAGTGCTATACAGACTAGTATATAAATTGCTCATGCTGTAAGCAGAACAATAGCTCTGTTTCAGCTCTCAGAGCTCAGATACAATTAGTTAAAGGATACTGAATTCTTTAGAAATTTTTGGCATCCAATAGAAAAAAAAATTGTGTTTCAAAACAAAATATTGTATTTTAAAATCACTTCCTCTTAATTACCTGCCAAGTCTTTCAGTCTTTCCCCTGCAAAGGAGTACATCCTTCGTAGTGGGGCACATTGCTTTCCCACATTGCAGCCTGGTTGAGTGGTTGCTGACTCTGGCTGCTGTGACACAGAATCCTGAACTTGGATCTTGGCAGGAAAGTAACTGCTTTCCACATGCATTGTGTTAAAAATGCATACACTCCTGTAAGATTTCTATCTACCATTATGTGAACTTCACTGGTTTAACTTCTATAATTTTACTGTCACAAAATAACTATGTCTTTCTGTTCAATAAATGAAGAGGGAAAGCCAGTGTATTCATATTCAAAGCAGGAAATCTTGGTCCCCTGACAGCACTGTATTCCTACTGCATGGCTGATGTAGATTTCATCAGATTGTTCAGTGGCAATAACTCATTCCATGTAATCTGGGTATACTCCGTTTTTGCTGGCTTAGAGAGCAAACCTACTGCACTCAGCAGCCAATATATCTTAAAACTAGTTTAAAATATTAATAATCATGGTTAGCTAGATGGAAGTGTGATTGATTGCTACATGTTCCACTAAATAATAAAAGAAATCAATAGCTATAGTAATAAAACCAGACTCATGGGATAAATTAAAACTTGTGTCTGTCACTCTATCCTGCTTCTGCACTGTCTTTTACCCAGATGTGGTAAATACAAAGGCCAAATGGGTATCAAGTGTTACAGTATTATCAAATGTTTTCCCTCTTAACAACTCACTATTCTCCCCATTAAAGATGGAAAAACTTAAAGTACTCTTATTGCCCCGCAGTCAGTGTTGACCCCATATTTCTTGGGCCAGTTAGTCATCCTAAAGGTTCATTTTTTAGTTTCTTCTTTTGTCATGATCACTTTTCCTATTATAACAGAAGTATCAATGGCAGACATGAATATGTATAAACCAAGCATATTTTACTGGTATTTTTAATACTTGAAGCTTCATAGATTTTCAACTCAGCTTCTCTCTATACCTCATTTATGGATCATAATTTACTTGGATGCACTACAATAAGTGAATCATCTCAAGAACTTGTTTTATAAATCATGTATGTAATAACAAAGTTGCACACAATCATTTATAATGATATTACTTACCTAGAATAGCCTTCAAATTGAGTAAGATAAAACAAAACACACATCATCTTGTTAGCATTCAAAGATGAGGAGAACTGGTAGGTCTAGCAAGAACTGGGAGGTCCTGAGCTATAAAGGAGATCTGTAAGGGATTTCCTTGCATTACCAGGAGGTTCAAAGCTGGAGTGTCTTCTTTTTGTGTGTTATTAGAAATCCCACAAGTTTTGCAAAAATATGTAGCTATCCTACATCTCAAAAACATTCAAAAAGACCTCAGTAATCACGTTTTGTCTCTATAAACAGCATGTTTGGTTTTGAGTCATATTTACTCATTTTTATCCCAAACTTATTTCAACATAAGTCTACATTATCATGACCAAAATTAATTTCTGTGTGTGTAAGAAGTGGTTTTATGCTTGCACTCCTTTTTTAAGCAAGAACAAGTGATTTGTATTTACTTTTCTGTTTGCTTGTGCTGCTGGAATGGTGCAATGGAGCTGAAAGAAGGGAAATTTTCAGCTGGCACTGCTCCTGCAAAGGCAGCTCCCACTTGGCCCTACCATGGATAAGGACTGGCTAGAATGAGCTGCACATGCAGTTCCTCAAGATGAGGAGCTTGTTGCTGCTGCTATAAATTAAATCACACTCTGGTCTTCACCCAGACACAGCATAGCACAGACCCACCTGCAGAATGGTGGAGCTTTGGCCTCCCTCACACAAATACAGGAGTGCAGCAAAGCAAAGACTGGAAAGACCTGTTTAAGTTTCTCTTTAAGAGCCCTTGACATAGGCTGGCATATCCAGCCAGTAGCTCTGCTCTGCACGATGATGGGGAGACCCATGTGGATGGAAGTCCTGGTGCTTGTGACATTGAACTTCAGCTGATAACTGAGAGAGAAAGCAAGCAGGAGGAGCCATGTCTAAAAGGGGGGGGGGGGGGGGGGGGAACGGGACGGGGGGTGGAACAACCAACAAAAAACAAAACCAAACCAAAAACAATTTGCCAAATTCTGCCCTAAGTGTATTTTTGACTGGTACCTGCAGTTCAAACTCATGTCACTAAAATCACTTAACATTCGGCCTTCCTGTTATATTTTGCCCTTTGTGTGGTGGAAATACAAAAACGAAGATAGTGCAGAGTAACTGCCTCCTAAGACTAGTTTTTTAGCCTTTTTTTAGCCTTTTTTTTTTTTTCCCCAGTAACACAGAACAGCTAACAAATTTACGGGTGGATGGGGCTGAGAAGCAAGAGAACACAAACTAGACCACTGTGAAAGGAAAACGATTCTAAGCACAGGAAGGAAGCATGGTTGTGCCGGCAGAGCCATCACAGAAGTGGGACGGTACACAGGATGAATGCAGGAGACAAAGAAAGAAAACACCGCAAGAACATGGAAGGGATGAGTTAGAAATCGACCTCAAAAGCCACAGCTTCCCTTAGCTTCAGTTACTGACTTGCCAGCCGGCGGGTGGGGGAGAGCAGACGCATGCTACCTCACAGATCAGCTAAATCACCAGCAAACCCAAGAGGAACCACTGCCAGGGGCCGGAACACACGATACGAACAAACGCCCCCTCCCACAGTGCTCTCCCCGAAACCGCCCAGGGACACCCCCGGCGGGCAGGGCCTCCGGGCGGCCTCCCGAGCCTCAGCAGCCTCCGCTGAACGGATCCACTTCCTCCTGCGAGAGGCCGCTGAGAAGAGAGCAGCAGCGCCCCCCTCGGCTCCCCGTCGGCAGGGTGGGCAGCCCAAGGAAGGGCTGTGACACGAGCCCCCCCGCCGTCACCCGAGACATTCCCCACGGCGCTGGCTCCGCGCTCCGCCTTAAACTTCCCCCGCCCCCGGCCGGGCCACCCCGCTGTATCCGCAGCCACAGGCTCAGCTTGTGCAGGAGCCGCTGCGGCCGCTAGGTGTCGCCAGTGCCCGGGCCTGCCCGCCGGCCCCTCCTGCGCTCCGGCGGGGCTTGCTCAGTGCGAGTCTTTGCGCTGCGAACGGGCGGAGGCGTCAGCCGGCGGCGGAGACGCGCAGCGCGGCCCGGCTTGGCTCGGCTCGGCCTCGTCTGGCCCCGCACACCTTTACAGCCCGGCCCCGCTGACTCGAGGCCACCCGGACAGCTCTCAACACCTCCAGCGGGTCCCGAGCACGGCCTGCGGCTGCTTTCCGTCGTCGGGGAGCCGCGGCAAGGCGAAGGCTGCGGCGGCGGGGGGAGCAGCCATGTTGGAGCGGGGAATAAAGTGACTTTCCTCGGGAGGGAGCGCGGCCGGCGGCCCGGCGGAGGCTCTCGGGCCAGCGAGGGAAAGGGGGGCTCGGCTCCCGGCGGCCGGATACGGCTGCTGGGCGGAGGAGGAGGGGAAGAGAAGGGGGAGAGGAACCGCCCCCGGACCCACGGAGCTTCGGCGCTGCTGGTGAGTTATAGCTGCTCATTGTCTCCCAGCCCCGGGGTGCGGGTTCGGCCCGCAGGGCCGTGGGGGGCCTCGGCCTGCGAGTGCGTGGGACTCCGCGTTGGTGTGAGATGAACCCCTGTATCGGGGACAGGGGGAGGGTGATGGGAGCTGGGGCGGGAGGCGCCCTGCTGGAGGGCCGGGGGTTACCAGGGGAGTCCTCTGAGGGAGAGGGTCGGGGCTGGCTGGACTGCTCTGCCCCTCCATGCTGGGCTATGGGGGATTTCCGTTGCCCGGTGGCAGCTGGGAGCGGCTCCGCCGGGCCGGTGCCGCGGCTGGGAGCAGCTCCGGGAGGCTGAGCATGGTCTGCGGGGGAAGCCGAGGGAAGCCAGGTCTGAGCCGTGAGCCGAGGCTGGTAGCCGGTGGGCACCGCGGGGTTTTTTGGTGATCCGGTGTTGGTAACCGTCCTTTCCCCACTGCCTCCTCCCCTTCAAACGAGACTGCTTTCTCCTGACAGCTCTTCTCCTCGCAGCCTCCGCAAGTATGACACATTCGCTCTTATCGCAGGTCTCCCGTCTTCCCCCCTGCAAACCCAAAATGTGTAGGTTTCTGTGCGTGGCATAAGAGGTTTTGTGCCCCGAACTTCGAGTTCGTAGATTACAGGATATGTGAACATTTGCTGACCCTGAACTTCTGTGAACTCCTGTCCTCCCTCCCCTTCCTCTCTCAGATATGTAATGGCTTGAGTCCAGTGAGAGGAAAATGGTTCTTCTCTCCAAAGGACAGGAGGAATTAGGTGGCATTGGGTATATTTTCTATTTCATGGAATTTTTCACGCCCACCGGTTCCAGTACCGTGTTCAGAGGAGTGGATTAGCTGCTACGTTAGAGGAATGCTGACCTTGATCCCCTTTGTCTTTATTGCAACAGTTTCGGTAGCTGGCTGGAGTTGTTCTGAACTCATTGCCTGTCTCTGGCACTGCGCTAATGGTGGTAACAGTATTAGGGGTGTTGTAAAGGAAATAGGATTGAGGTATATCATAATCCAAACTCAGTAATTTTAAAAGCATCAATTTAATTTTTTATATATATATTATTTTTAATTTTGGTGAATATATATTTGTTTTCTTTTTTGTAATTTAACAGATCAGTAGCAATTTTCTCGTAGCAATCATGGCATATATATGAGAAAAGAAAGTCTGGTTTGACATTCTTCCATTCCCCCCACCCTACCTCCTTTTTTAATTGTATTAATTGAACTGAATACTAGATGATCAAAGGTTAAATACTTGGAAGATGTGGGTCAGAATAACATATTTGTGAAATTAGACTTGGTACCAAATTCGGTTTGTTTTCTTGTTAGAATTGGGTAAAAGTGAAGTAGGTGATCTGGTATTATAAGTACTTAAGATGTTAAATTGCCATATTGCTTTGTTGTAGAAATTCTGTATCCTCATATGCAGCTCTTGTTATTTATATCTGCACTTAAGTAAATGATGTGAAACTTGTTTTAAGTAATTAACACAGAAGTAACAGACCTGAAAACATAAAAACATATGTTTGAAATGCATAGTGAAAAATTTCCTTAAAAATGATTTATACTTGAAAGAACAAACTGAATTTACTTCTCCAACATAGAGAAACCATTATAATGTTACCTTGGCATTAAAAGGACCACTTAAATTTGAAAGATGAAAGCATCTTCATGGTATTATTTAAATACTGCTTTGACTGTAATGAGTCTTTAGGAAGGATCTTTAAGAAGCATAACGCGGTAAAGTTCATACTTTACATTTGCATATTGTGTGGTGTACCCTGTCTTTACCGGGGCTGGAGCTCTACACAGATCAGTAGGTGGGGTCTGCCTGCATCTGTACTGAAGAGTGTGCAAATTGGAGCCTGTGTTGTCTGAAGAAAATTACAGTTTGAAAATGGCAAGTCATTTATTTTAAGCTTGGCTGAGGATGTAGCACATTAATTGATCTTTTTCATGTGTAAAATGCCACTAACGTGTAGTGAAATACTTGATTTATGATTCCAAATATAAGTAGATTGAGAATAACTGAAAGCTAGAACAGGGCTGTGTTTTTGCCCTGAATGGCTCTGGCTTCAATTTCGGTCTAACACTGCAGTGTGAAAATATGATACAGCTTATGACATGGATGTTAAGATGTTCTCTATGCCTGTGTTATTTTTACAATGTGGAGCTCTTACAGTAAAACTGTGCAGAATGTTTTTGGATGGCTTACTAACATACAAAGTCTTCCTCTTTCTTAAATGCCTATGTGCCGTTGGAAAAAAATAAGAATGTTTCACTAGTCTTAAGTTTTGGTTCAGTACCGTATATTTGAGCAATTGCACCTAAAAATTACTATTAGGAGAGGCTTCGTTGGAGGCTGATTCCATGAACAGTCTGCATTAAAACCTTTCCATGAATTTGCTCTTTACCCGTTTTTCACATTTAATGGAAGCTGTTGATATTTCACATAATGATCCGCTTTTATTTGTTGGCCTAAGGGTGTGTCTCTATTGAATGCATAATCTAGTGCGCTGTGAAAATGGACTAGATCATGTCTAAAAATCAAGCTAGAAAAGCTTTGTTATTATTCATCATAAACTCTCCATTTGTGAACTAAATGTTGCTTATAGTTCTAAAGTTATGGGCATCTTCAGCTCTTAGCTGCATGCTTTTCAATACCTGCTTTTTTATTTTTTATAGCAAGCTCTGAATACGTATCAGATACAGCGTCTGGACACCAGTCTAATCAGTGGCACTTCAGAATTTGATATAAAATAATACTCAACCACTTTAGCATGTAAAAATGCTTCTAAAATTCTAAATGTTTCCCTGACAGCTATGCTTCATAGCTAAAGACCAGACTAAACCAGTGTATTGCTAGTGATCATTGTCTTTTTTGCAATGCACATAATTATCACTATGGATTTTTCCTTCTGCATGTAAGAACTGGATTCCCCCTCCCCCCCCCCCCTTCACATGCTGATGTAGAGATTATCTTGGATGTTAGAGGTAAAAGCATTTTATATGTTTTGATCACTAGGCAATAATTTTCATTTAATTTTTAAAAACCTGTAAAAATCCTAAGTCTGGGGCATTTTTAATAAACGTATTAAATGTTTTATATCCTGCTGTAGTTACCTCTTGGGGCCTAGGAATGCTTTTTCCTATGAAGCAGGGGAAAACAGATACTGCTTCCTCCAGAAATATTAGATGACCAGAAATGCTCACTAATGGTGTGGGATGTTTTCTTTTTTGTGTGTATTTTGTGAAGAGTCATGAAACACTCTTGACAGCCTCTTTCTGAAAAGTGGCAGTTAATGCTTGCTCAGGCAAATGACTACTTACAGTTCTGTATTGAATACAAATCCAACACATGCACACTCTTAACTGACCCAATGGATTGGCAAGTCTTCCACAGTTGGTGGTTTCCTGAATTCATTTTAGTTGCAGTGTCAACTTCAGAGTTCAGTAGAATTAGCCAATTAGAACATCTACAAACAGCGATTCAAACCTTGATCATTTAACTACTGATGTTGATAGTCACAAGGAATGAACAAAACTGGAACTTGAGCTAGTTTGCAAACTTGGAGCATAGATGCATAGATCGGGTAATTTGCATCAGACCAGCTTTTCATACATCCATCAGTCCTTGGATAATAAGGCATTTGCCACTTCCTTGGAGATCATTATACTCTGTATCTGACTGTATTATAAAGTAACTGTAGACACACTGATACTGGAAATCATTGAAACTGTGTTTTACTGGCATGTTTGGGCTTTTGTGGTCTAGTGCCTGTTTTAAAAGGATTAGAAATTTCCTTCAGGAGGGAACATCAGGTTATTGGGGGTGCTATATATAAGCATGAATACCGGAGAAAAAAGAAACGTGTGAGTAGCATTGTTAAAAAATGCAGCAGCAGAAGAAATAACTGTCAAATAATGTTTTAATTTTTCGTGTGAGGGGGCAGATTTAGGCATAATGGTTTTAAGAACAGTGAAAATGCTAACTTCATAACTTTTTAAATAAACACTCAAAGGCTTTGAATTTCAGGCCAATTTTCTGCTTTTGTCTGTAATACCTTGACAATAAAGTAAGCTGAAGAACAGTTTCATCCTAGTTTTGATTGGGACCTTTTTTTTTACTCTTTTCTGGAACATATAGTTGTGCATATATTATGATGAACAAGGCTGTGTTATACGAGAACAAACAAACGACATGTCTTTCATTTACATTCCTAGCTACAGTTCTTGCCTGACTTGGTATTTTAGGTTGATCTTGCTATAAGTATCTTGCATAAGTGAACGTTACTCTGTGCCCTCTCATTGTATTTTAATTATAATCTGTACCTCTTAATTGTACTCCTTTCTCTGACTGCTGCTGTTTTAAAGGCTTGCTAGGGTTGCATGATGGTCTCTGATTTTTAACATCTGTGCTTTGTCAGCTTCACTGAGGGTACTTGCATGCTTTCAGTTTGTGTTAAAGTTGTGAGGATCAAGACTTTGTGCTCAGTGGATTAGGGCATTTTGCTAGTGTGTAGCTGTACTGATATATGATAGTGATCATATGTAGTGGCATAAACTCCAGTCTTCTTTCAGAAATGTCTCTTTACAAGTATTTGTGACCTCTTACTTTTACCTTACCTATATGGAAGTATATTAATTTATTTGCATTTTGTTCCAATATATGTAAGACTTTTTTTTATGCAGAAGTCATTAAAGGTAACATTTAATGTGGCATACAGTAATGGGTGCTAACTGGTGTTCACTAAAATAAAGGTCATTGGAAAATATAGATTACTGAGAATTATTGAAGAATATTACTAGTAAACCCATTGTCCTGTAATTGAGAAAAAAAAATGGGTTCAAAAGTTACAGTGGCCTATAGGATTAAAGAAGCCAATTTTTTTTTAAATTTAAGAAGTTGAAATTAAGTGAATATGATTGATAAAGGAAGCTAAAGACTGAGGAAAACACATGCTGTCACAGGCTATGACAATAAGGCAAGGCGTATTTTTAGGAGGAATTCTAACAGAGCCATTAGACTATTACATGTGTTAAAGAAAATGTTGGAATTTGGTGATCTTCAGAAGAGGCTAATGTTCATTAAGTACTTCTCTATTCAGAAGTAAACCAGATGATAGTCATCCGTGATGCTCCTGAGACTCCTCCTAAGGGAACCTGAGGGTGTTAAACAGCTGCCACTGAAATTGTATGGTAGGAATTGTCAAAGTCAATAGTGTGCTTTTTGGATTGTTAATGCTGATGGAGTTTTTCAGTATGTCTTAAACAGTGAGAAATAATGTAATTTTAGCACAATTTAAGGTTTTTTTCCATGGTTTTGAAAGTTATTAATATGCATAGAAATTGATATTGAGAGAGCAGGACTCTGAAAGCAGTAACTGTTGTTCAGCATATATTTATAGAAGACTGATCTTATGAAACAAACTTATGGGTTCTCTTGATAAGGTTAAAAAAAAATTGTGTGGTATAATGATGTTGCAGATAGCCTTCTCTTTTACTTGGCTGTTATGTGACATTTTGATTAAAGAACTAAAATGATAGATCAAGTGTCTACGCATCAAATGGTTTAAAGCCTGGCAGATAATATGGATCAAGTGGTTAGCTATAAATAGTTGCCATTACGTAACTGGGTGTGATGAGGGGTTCTCATCATCAAAGTACATTCATGAAGAGGCACTGTGAAACCTGTGACATTCCCACTAATGAAGTGAAAGCCACAGGAAGGTGCTGATCATTTCTGTAGCTCACAGAAAATTAGGAAAACAGTAGATACTGCAGGACGGGTCATTAGCGCAGGTGGATGCTTGGGAAAATGGCCGTTTTGATGTGGCATTTTATATTACACTTTACGAGATTAAATACAGCATATTAACCTTTTTAAATAATTAATGATATTTTGTAATTAAATATAAGCAGCTGTTAATACTAGCTTTTAGTTTGGGAATTTATTTTGCAAAGCTTTGGAATAGTTTCTCATTTATAATACAGAACAGATACCGAGTGTTTATTGCATTTGATATGTGGGGTTTAGGGATAGCTTTTATTTTAAAAATATAATATAATTAATAATTTATTAGTGATATACAGAAGGAGAGTCAGTTATAAAGTAATAGATTACATTTTATTATATTTCCCCCAGTTTTCTGTATATCTTGGTGCAAATTTCTAAATGTAGAATTCATAAACATTATGTGTATGCCCAGAAAGTTGTTACCATATATATGTTAAACTCTGGAAAATGAAAAGCCATTTTTTCAGTTTGGCCTTAGTTTATTGCCAGAGCTGCTTCCTCTGTTCTTTCTCTCTTCCTCAGATCTGGTTGTCATAAACAGCAGTAGAGTATTTACATTTGCAGGGAGCTTGTTTCTCTCTTTAACTACTGTTCAGTCTGAAAGCTTCATTGTAAATATCTTACTAAATTGTTTAAGTGTCTGCTTGTAAAATGAGAAACTATTTCATAATTCACCTTATTTATGTTTGCTCTGAAAACTAAATCTAAAATCTTCCAGTACGACCCTGAGAGATTAAGGTTGGTCTGGTGCTGCCTGTGAATAACTGCTGCTCCATGAAGGGTTTGAACTGGTGTAACTTCGGCACTGTTGCTTAAAGCCCTATAGCAGCAGGTGTCTTATAACCATTTGACTATGTCAGAGAACTGATGGAGGTTATAATGGGCATTTGTGTTAAACTTTACTTTCATTTTTACATGCGAATAATAGTCACTTTCTGTGCAATCAATGGAAAAACAACAGTTTGTAATTTTTTTTTTTTTTTTTAAGTATTCTGAGCAGATGGGAGTGGAAACTTCCTGTTGTACAGGGAGGAAAGGAGGTCCTCAACTGCTAAATATATCAGACATATATGCTGTACTCAAGTCTTTAAAAAATGATGTGTAAAACAGGAGCTTGGAAACTTTTTTTGGTACTGAATTAGAAGGGACAGTGGTAAAATAATTACTAATATATCTTATAAAATACATTCTTAAACATGGATAGGCCTTTGAGGTTGGAGTTTGAAAGGAAATGGGATTTTTGGTCTGGAAATTGGTAGTGTTTGAGGAAAGAAATGTAAGGAAACTGAAGATAGTATTTTTTTCTTTAAAATAATATCAGAAAACTGAACTACATAGCTGAAATAGGGCTGTGGTAGGAGTTGAAAAATATTTGGAATAGGCAACAACAAAAAAAAGCCCTTTTTTTTTTTTTAATAACTATAGTGGTCATATTTTGAAGGGGCCCTGTTAAAGTAGTTGTGCAAGGTCCTTGTTTCTTCTAAAGAAGTAATCACCTTTAGAGATCTTTGGCTTCATTGAAGCTACGATTTGGATTTAAATCCCTGAAAAGTACACTGAGTGTTTTTGAGAATAATGTCCTGAGCAGTACTCAGGTGAAACAATTTCAAAAGCAATTCCTAAAGTTTAAGATTTTCCATAGTACTTCATAACCTTTATTAACAGGATTCAGTAGGTTAAGGCAAAGAAGCAAAATATTTTAAAGCTTATGCTGTTTGCCTTTAGGATTAAACAAGATAAACAGCTTACAGTGTTCCCATTTGCACAAGTCACAGTATTTTTAAACCTGCTGCTTGTAATTCTGGGTTGTTTATCAGGGAATGCAGTTAACTTAAATGTTTTATTGTGTCTTGTTCTTGATATATCTCAATATAATTCTCAAAAGTAAAATGTTTGTTCCAGAAGCCAAAGAAATGGCTTCGAAATGTATTTAGGCAGAAGCAGCCTTTTGTTATTAAGTATACCCTTTTGGTTTTTTTTTCTGGACAGCAGAGGAGGAACAACATAATGGTTTGTAGCAGTTAGTTTGCTCAGTAGGTATGTGCTTTTCTTCTTGAATTATGCAATTTTAGTATTTAGGAGCAATATGAAGTAGATTATGAGTTCCGAAGAAATAGATTTGATACGCTTTGGTAGTAAGCTTTGTTACTGCATTTTAAAATGTGTTTGATTTTAGTTTGTGTATAAAATGCAAATCCTTGAGTGTTAGCAAAGTGTTCTGAAGCTGCTTCCTCTAAAATGGACCTTTTTTTTTTTTTTCTGATGGTCTTCTATAGCAGAACTTTTGGTTCCCTTGTACTAGTGAATATTTCTGATAGTGAAAGAGGTAAAAGTTACTTGAAGGATTCAAGTTGAAAGTTGTTTATCATTATTAGAAGTTATTTTGGGGATTGATGGATAGCCAGTGATGATACCTACATTCTTTTGAAATCATCTGTTTCCAGGAGTGCGTAGATGAAACCTGGATTTTTAAAATTTTTTTTCAGCAAATAATTTATTCGCATCTAAAATATGGATTGTGCCACATTAACTGATTCGGGGTTTGGCCTTTTTTTTTTTTTTTTTTTTTAAATGCTTATTTCTATACTCAGTAGTGAGAAAGAGGTTCAGAGGATAATCTAAAGATCTTAATATAAAGCTGTTCTCTTTCCATATCTACCTTTGAGGGAGCCCATCACAGTCATCGTTTTTGTATTACAACATTACAGTTTGAGCTGAATTAGGTGTTTGCTTCAGAATAATTTTTCTGCATCAGTAAACTGAATAGAATAGGTTTTCACTACTAGTGGAGGGAAGAAAGACTGCAGGAATTGGATGGTTGATGGTGAAGAAGGAAGAAAGTGTGTCTGGTGGATGGAGCCAAGCATTTTCTTACTGGTGGTGGGAAACTGTTAATTGACCCGAAAACCGTTACAGAACTTTCTCCTAAGTGCCTCAGATGCATAAAGATGAATAGTGTGAATCCCACCCCCCCGCTGTAATGTATGCAACTAATTTTATTATGTAAGCAAGAAAACATGCAGATTTTTCTTTATTCTTCACTTCTGCTTGAAGGTGCTTAGCATGAATTAAAATTCCAGTCATGTGAGTAGTAATGATAGTAAATTTTAATATCAGAATAAGTTGCTGAATGATCTGTTTTCATTTTATGTTTCATGGCAATTTAAGACTAGAGTTGCGAGGACAAACAAAAATTACCTGTTTGGTTTTTTTTTGTATTATAAGAACCTGCTTCTCCATGACAGAATAAGCCTAGTGAAGATTTGAGCATACACACTTGCAGTTGATATTCATTATTGACTTTTTAATGACATTACACCACATTTAGTCAGAAGTTTACATCTCTACATGATTGGATTGTTGTATTTGCTCTTGGTAACTGAAATTGTATCTTAATTCAGAGATTTTTTTTTGTTTTGCTTGGCAGATAGGATATGAAATCTGTTTTTTGTTTTTGAGAATTATTTCCTTGGATTGGTTAATATTATTTGCTAAGTCTTATGATAGTTTAGGTAACCTGTTGAAGACATTACTTTAGATATAATTGCCTTTTGTTTAGTGATATTGGCCACTTCTCGTGTTAGGTAATGCATCACTAGTTAAAGAAGTCTGTAGGGATGGATGATGTCAAATTTTGATTGCTTAACTTGAGGCTTTAAGATACTAATCTTCAGGGTGTCGGTGCTGAGGATGTTTTGAAAATCAGCCTTAACAGAGACCTGTTAACAGAAATAATAACCCAACAGTGTCGGAAAACCTAGTCATATAGATTCTGGTAAATATTTCTAAAAAACAACTGAAGGAGAAGGTGGTACACTTAGAAAATACTGGTAAACCATCTTTCTACTAACACAGTATGATAGCTTTTCTGTGACTAGGTGGTATCTTGCTCTCAGTCTTTTTAGACCAATGTAAATGAATCTGTCCTGGACTGTAATCTACATTAATGCTTTACAAATCAGTCTAGTTAATTGCACAGGGCCTTTTCCAGGGTGCTTCAAACAGAACTAACACATCATTGGTAACCTCTCTGCTTCCAGGCAAGCCTGAAACATACGCTTGGAAAACAGTCCTGTTGACTGTCTGCTACAGAGAATATTCTCTCTTAACTACATTGGGTATACAGAGCTTCCAGTACTAGATTAGTAAAAAACAAAACAAAAAACAACAAGCAAAGGTCTTTGTCAACTAAGGAGGGAAAAAACCTCAAACCTTTGTTAAAGCACAGGAAGCAAAATTGTTGACAGAGAAAATTCCTTTTCTGTATAGTCACTTTTATGAGAAAAGCCACACCCTGAAGGTAATATGTTTAACTGTTAGTGGATCCTAGTGACATAATGTTTTTTTTTCCCCTATATTCAGAAGTTTAAAAGGGATAAATAAAATTATCCTAGTTAATATTCTTTCAGTTATTGGTGGTAGTTGCCGCATTATTTGTGTTGCATTCCAATTTAAGAATACTTACCTCTCTATGATGGTAAGAGGCTTTAGAAAAATAACATGTTCTGTTTTGTGCAAAAGTGGGAGACATTTATAATGGTCCTTTCATCTTGTTTAACTCCTGCCAAAGCTCCTTCAAACAGTGTCTGTAAGCCTTGCTTTTTCTGCTAGATAGTAACATTATTCCAGTTAGATTGATTTATCATGCCTCTTTATCATAAGCAGCTAGGAAGCTGTTTGATTAAGCTGTCTGAAATACAGAGAAGCTGCACTCTTTTACAGCACAGGGTTGAATTTTTATTTTTAATAATGACCCTTCTGCCTTCTTAGATGAGTAGCTCTGCTACATTTTTGAACTAAACCTTAGGGTAAGTAGTGGTTTAGTGGTTTTTGTTGGATAGCAAAGGGGACGACCTGAGGTGTTAGAAGTGAGGGAAAGAGTACATAGCTGGGACAAAAGGAGAGCTTTACAGGCAGGGCATGGCTTTCTGGCATGCTGTGTCCAGAATCAGGTGTTACTGGAGTGCATTCTTGTGAAATACTAGGAATCTAGTGGGGTTTTTTTTGTTCTGTTCTTAAGCCACAGGAAGGCCTAGGGGTTGTGTTAGGGCTTTGCTGTTTGTGCTATCAACAGTATTTTGATCCAAAAAGTCAGACATCTGTGCTTATATAGTGCAACACAGCATATGTAAATATGCTCTTAGATCCCTGTACTGCAGGTTTTCTTTGAGAGATGCTGTGTACAGTATTATTCACATGATACACACGGATTATGTATTCTAAGGATAATTAAATGTTTTGAACTTTTGTAGTCCATAGGGCTGTATCCCAGTATCTTAACTAATTAATTAATTAAAATTCCTGTCATGAAACACTGTAGATTGAATAATGTTGTAGGTAAACTAGAGGTGGTTGCTGCATGGTGCTGTTCATTGCTGTCAAACCCACACTCTGCAGCATCAGAAGTGGTTTGGCTGAGGAGATTGAATTGAGGGTAAAAAGTGTTTTATGTGTCCTAATGCATTATCTTGTAGTGATACCAGTCTAATCTTACCCGTGGTTCTGACACAGTTGACCAGCCCTTCCGTTCGTCAGAACTCTGTTTACTTCTGTGCCTCTGTACCCATAATCAAAATCATGCTAGGAAAGGCCTTGTACTACTTTCTCTTCTTTTTTAAGTATACCTTGAAGCTTTAGGCATATGAAAGTTTAAAGTAGTGGGAATTCCATTAATAAGGGTTAAGCTTCCTAAAGGCAAGATTCTCCTTGATTTGCAATATGGTTTTGTTATCTTGTTACCTTTTTTGGTCATCAGTATTCTGGGAAGTACTGGGTTTCCTAAAAACATGTCACTAAGGAACATCACAAGAGGCATGCTATGTTGTATGTTTATGTGCATAGATCTTTGTGGTTTACCTGTCCTTGTCTTTTTTAGAAATTTGGATGCTAACAGAAATTACTTGAATGTTAGATTAATTTTTTTTTTATTTTATTTGTAAGATCTCTTAGAATAATTTTAATTTGACTTGCTTATCAGATGGCAAAGCTGGTGTTTTTTGGTGTTACTTCAAGCATCTAAGATCGCTGAGTGGCAAAGTTCATCATGTCTTATTCTTAGCTCAGGTTTTCCTTGCTCTTTTCTGTCTTTCCTGCCTATGTGGTGCAGAAATTTATTTACTCAAATAATTCCATGATATTACCTATCAGAATTTTTATTGCCATGATAAAGATGGCACTTGTAGCTTCTGATATGTAACTTTGCTGGCTTAATTTTTTGTTTGATTTATTTAAAAATGATTCATTTTAAAAGGATACTGACATTTCATTAAGCAATAATACAGTATTTAGGGGTATTTGTTTTCCTACAGTGTAACACAGTGTATAACTTGGGCTTTAATTCTTTTCATAGGTCCTGTTTGGAACTCTGCTCATGTGTATGCTTTTAATAGTATTGATGAAGGCTGGAGTCTTCATCTGAAAATTATGTATTTTAAACTTAACATTTATTATGCATTTATATGCATTTCTTGCACCTTATATAATTTCCTAGAATGGAAAAGTGATGTTTGAAAACAATAGAACTGTATTTAGAAATATTTAATTCTGTGTCATTTTGAGACACTACTTAGAGACAGCTATTTGTTATATTGAAGGGATTTTTTTAATTTATTTTTTGTTGTTTTTTTTTTTAAAGTGGTGTGTAACCTAACTCTAAATGCAAACCAAAAGAGAAAACATAATCTATATTAAATGTTAAACTCAGAAAATAGAAAGGCAGTTGATGGATAAGACATTATGACCTTGTAAAAAACAGAGGGTATTTAGGATTATAATAAGCATTACTAGGCTTTCTGCACCATAGGCCTTTGTATATTTTGTTTAAGAGATCTGTAAGTAACTTGAATATGTGTGACCTGTTTTTTAGATTTAGTTTGTTTTCTGGGCTACAGAAAATCCTGCTTATGAAGTACTTGAAACCATTCTTACTTGAAAGGTTCAGGTATTTCTTTAGTAAAACATTCACATATATCAAGGAGATTAAAAGTACAATTTTATGGCTGAGTGAAATTTGTGTATAGCAAATGAGATGTAAAGAAATGTAACCACATTTTCTTTACACATATGAGAGCACGTTCTCTAAGCAGTTTCTGCAGTTACTTTTGTTGAGCATTTCATGATTAGTTAATGTACATTGGGCATGTTAAAAATGCATGTCTGGCATATCAGAATATGATTTATATTGTGTAAGTCATAAATACTTCATTCAGTATTTTCACTGCTCATTACACAGAATTGTCTAGCAGCCCTTGAGAGAGTAAGTGAATTCTCTTAAGACCTAAATGCTGTCATCAGCAGTATCTATGTGTTTATATTCTCAGATGCATGGGCCATACAGGGGCCACTTTCTGAAATCCACTGTGTGAATAAAGACTACTCAAGTCATGCTAAAGTGGAATTTTAATATAAGCATTATATTAAAAATACTGTTCTTTTTGATAGTGAAACTGTCTCTCAAATTTAGACATCCTGTCTCAAAACAAGAGTGTTAATCATTTAATAGGGTTAAAAGAGAAAGTTGCTTTTTTAACAGCTCTTTGTAGTTATTCAAAGTTAAATGTTTATTTTAAGCTTTCTTTGTATGAAATGGTGTACAGTACTAAAATTTAAGATGATCTGTAGCACGTGATGTACTGTTTATCAAAATGATGCGCTGTAATTTAGGATTGTTTAATAATAATAGCAGTATCTTCAAGGTGTTTTATTTATACAATCAGATCAACATAAATAATTTGAATTAAAACCAATGGTTTGAAAGTTTTTTACAAAGGTTTTGCCTCTCTAGGAGTACAGGGAGCTGGAAGTGGCATTCCTGTCCTGAGGTGTGTAAGGCTGGCAGGGGTCAGGACATGGCAGGGACTGGGCTTTTGGTAGCCTGGGTGTGCGAGGGAGAGTGGCATGGACACCAGCGCTCCCTTTGTGATGGCTCTAGCAGGTGCATTCTGTAATCATAAAACTAGCTTGCTACCTCAAAGCTCAAAAAAGTATTAAGCTATGTTAATCCCCTTTACAAGAGCAATATTTGGTCAATTCCTGTCTTCCCACTCCTGTCTATATTCTTGCTAACTTTGTCATTTGGTGGTCTTAGTTGGCACGCATACACTATAAAAAATTGATGTTGGTACCAAGGTAAAGGTTTCTCTCTGTAGAGAAGCGATCAGGTTGAGAGTATTGTGAGCTACATTAACATTCATTTGCAGGCTATTTTACCTGTTTGTGTCATATCTGTTTTAAGGATAAAAAGAATTTGTGGCTTAAGGGCAAAAAGGCTTTGAAATGAATATGTATTTACTGTCACCTCCAAAAGTCATTACTGACTAGATTATCTGGCAATATGGACAGGATCCTTTTGTGGTAAAATATTTCCTTAGTTAACTCTACCTGTTCATATAAAAGTGTGTTCTTCTGACATTTGTTTTAGTTTGTAAAGTTGTAATGTGAAACAAAACAGAAACAAAAATTTAGTTTTGATACTCTAAAAAGGAGTCTTGAACTGAGGATTTGTGGCTGGCATTATCCCCTGCTGTTCTACAGATCCAGCGGAAAAACTGATTGTAAGCCAGCTCTGGTTTTTATATAAAAAGTCTGGAGAGGTTTGTGTGTGGTTAGTACCAGACAGTTCTGAAGCTGAACCTATTTGAGTAAACTCTTTTTTCCCCTGTGTTGCACTGTACATGAGGTTGAAAATATAGGCAGACTTTTTAGGCAGAAAAAATAAACTGGAAATGGGCATGCATAACAGTAACTCCAGTTGCTTTGGGTATGCCCCCAACCTGTGTTTTCTATGCAATATGGTGGTCATGAGGATGGGGCAAAAAGATGGCTTTTTCCATTACCTGGTGCTCCAGGGCAGCTTTCCTGCCCTGCAGACTTCACCACAGGAGGATTCTGACAGTAGGGCGGCAAACAGGGTGGTAGATAAGGAGTGCTTGTCTCTCTCTCTCTGGGTGGTAGCTTAATTTAATGCCACTTAGAGGAGTTTGTGATTAGTCATCTCTTCTCTTACATCAGTTATTTGCTGTGAAGCTATCTGCTGTAGATGCTTGTTGACCTAAACATTAATGTGCTGAGCTGCTGTTCATCAAACATGAACATTCCAAGAAGTTGCACATTTTTACTTTGGCGCCTCCAGGATGCTCTGCCAAGTACATGTAGTGTTAACATAATGAAGGGAGATGGTTAGGGCTCTCAATTGACTTGGTGACTAAATTAGTAGTTCTCACAGAGGATACTTGGACACTGGTTATAAATTAAGTGATCGCATGAAATGTGGTCATTACAAGCTTAATTAAGAAGAAACATTTATTCTACACTTACACTCATATCCTCATCATGTTTTATTAAATGTCATTTAGGATAATACATAGTTAAAACACTTTGAACAATTTCTCAAGTATCATAATAAATTGTGAAACAAATTACGTCAATCCTGTAAGTCATAACAAAACAAGCTGCTTTTTGAGCTTCAGTAAATTCAGTAAGATTTTTTTGGTGGTGGTTTGCAAAGTATCAACTACAGTAGAAGTGGTGCTCCAGAAGTTTGTTGAACAGTAGATAGAATAATACTGTTTTGACTGTAGTAGAAAGACTTTGATCCTTACTCTTGCTTTTATTTTATTGTGAAGACTGAGTGGTTTGAGCACAAGGGGTTCAGCATAGTACTTACTACAACCAGATGTGGTTTTGCTACACCTGAGAACGGAAGGTTTAGCAGGGCTTCTTTCTAGTGTAAGAGGCAGTATTTGTCTTTCAGTTCTTTGCCTCCCCTTATTTTTCAGTGTTCCCTTTGCTCTGTATTACTGTGAAGAAACTATAACACGTATTTTAAAGAGATGATACAAGATGTGGAGAATATTTCAGTGCTCAAAAATCAATAGATTTGGCTTAAAAAGTGTACTTGGCCTCTGCTTATACCAGTTGCATTGGGATTGGGATGCCACATGTATGTAGCTTAGTTTAGGTTACAGTTTGGTTTTTCTCTCAAAAGCTGTGTTGCTTCTATCAAATAAAAGAGTTAGTTTAACCTACTATATTTTGATATTTTACATCATTGCTAGGTTACACATGAGCCTTTAAAAGGTTAATTTTCTTTATATTGGAATTTCTGATCAACTAAAAGTCTCTTCTGCTTGGCTTTCCTCTTTGTCTCTTAGGCTGTCCTGTTTGAATCGTAAGCAAGAGCTAGCCTAGTCTGGAAGGAAGCAGGATACCTCATTTATGTAACTGTTGTAATAAGTTTGTGCAACATAGCAAGAGTATGTGTAGCAAGAATAGGCTTAAAAGTGTTGGTCCCAACTTTTCTTTGTTTTGTAAATCAGATTTGAATTTTTAACATACCGATTAAATGATAATATATATTTGAAAACCAAATCAATGTTAATTTAATAAACCTGTAAATAGGAGATGCTTTAATAGGATGATAGTTTTTATTATGGAGCCTTGTTAGACTGGTCACTAAGCATGAAATGCAGACGTGGGAAAAAGGACAGCTCTCATGTAGATATCAGTCTCATCCCTAGGGCACCCCTGCTCTGAGTGTGTGACGTTCAGCATATGAACTTTGAATTTTTTTCCCCTCTGATGTCTAACATGGGACAAGTAGTAAATTTCATGCTACTTTAAAATCTTCCGAATTCAAACTTTGGAGCTTTTTCTCACAGGTTGTCAGGTAGCTGTATATTTAGTTGCGTCAGCTCAGACGTTAAATGTACAAATATGGTAGTTTGTTCCCTGTTGAAGGAAGCAGGTGCTTTTCAGGCATCACTTTGTCAGGTGCAAGATAAATGTATCTGCATGATTCCTGTTCTCTACATGACTCCTAAGATCTTGTATGTGTGTATGCATGTAAGATGCATATAGTTGTATTTGTATGTTCAGGTGTTTCATTTGTTTTGTGGTTTGTTGTTTGGTTTTGGGTGTTGTGGTTTGTTGTTTTTTTTTTCCCTATAACACTGTGAAGTTCTTTAGGCTTATTCCAGGTGCAGACTGATTCTTGGGAATGTAGTTGGTCTGTACCTACAGAATTCATGTTGCATTTAAGATATGTATGAACTTTGTTAAGGAGCTGGTTAGACTTCATGAAGCATGTTATGGGGAGCCAGGTGTTTGGAAAAGAGGTACCTCCATGTTTGGTTTATTTTGGAGTTGCACCAGAAACGTTTGAATGCCTTTGCTTTTTTGCTACCAAAATGTCATTATTTGGATCTTTCCCAATGTTTTTATTCAAGTGATAGGAAACAGAAGGGAAGGAACTAATTGGTATGGGTCTGGAAAACATGCTCTGAATACACGTACAAGCATTTATGCTTTCTTATCCAGATTTTCAGCATGTGAGATATGTGACAGCAGAAGCATTGTTCTGGGAATGTAGTTCGAACTCTTGGGGAGTTCAAAATGTATTTTCATCTTTATTGTCACCAAGGGAAAATGTGGGTACTTCTGTCCTTGTTCACAGTCTCTTAAATTCTTGCTTTATAATGAAGAGCTTGTCTTGCTAGTTCATTAGTAATTGCTACCTCCCACCATCTCTTTTGTCAGTGGGGGTTAGGATTTCCTCCTACACTGAGAGGAGGGAGAGGGAATCAAAAATTAGATAGTGATAGAGGCTAAAATTAAAATAAATTTTAGAGGAAACAAGCCAGGTTAACGTCTAATTCTATAAGACAGCAGTCCTTGCTTTACATTTTAAGGGGGGGGGGGGGGGGGAACAAATATTTTTTTTTTCTTGCTGTCTTTAGGGCGCCAGGCAACACCAGAGTTGCTGAACAGAGAATATTTCCACGTAGGTCATTTGCCTGTACTTGGACTGGCCAGCATGTATCTATGTTGCACACTTGATTAAGGCATTTCTAAGTGGAAAGCTACCTGCAATACAGAAGCAGTTGCACTTGATACGCTGTCTGCTTCCCAGCAAGCAGCCAAGGCACTTCTAAAACTTGGTAAAAACCTAAACTGTGGAGGCATAGAATTCTGTTTGTACCTGGGTGTATTGCAAGGACACTATAGGTAGCAACAATTCAAACAAAAACATAAGAGGAAATAGTTTGTCACAGCTCTAATGTGTTGGGTTGCATGTCTTTTCCATCATTTCTGCTTCTGTCTGCACTACAGTCACAGCAGCAGTGATACCTGAGCTGGCTATAAAGTAATTGGTTTGCATACTGCTACCAACAGCAACAGTTTGTTGGAAGTAGTTGCAAAAAGTGTTAGAAACTTTCTATGAAGTCTTTCAGTCACCTGCTGCCTTGAAGTTTCTCATTCCCTGCAGGTTAAAAACCTTCCCTTTTCCACAATCCATTTAACTTGAATCCATTGAACTTGCAACTGGAGTAAATGTTCTTTTTCAGCAATTAATGTTTCTTGGTCTGAGATTGCAAGTGATCAGTGAATGTTTTTTTCCCCCCTTCACACCAGGAATTTGCTATACAAATTGAAAATACAGTCTAAATATGCAGCAGAATAAAAATAGTCCATGTCATGCTGAAGTTGAGATGTTTGCTGAGGCTGCATGAAGCAAGAGCTTGTTTGGAAACCATGTGTTCTGTTGGACAGTCATCAGCTGTTGTTATGTTCCGAGTTTTCAAAGCTAAAGTAGAAGTATTCTAGAGTCAGTGCTGAAATATGCAATAACAAAATATTTCATGGGAAATAATATTTGACAATCCTTGTAATGTGCCTTTCCCTTTGCTGCTGTTATGCTAGTAGGCTTTTTTTCTTGTGGGGGTAGACAGCTTATAACTTCCTTGTGTTCAGTAAAGTATTTGTGCTTAAGTGGTCACGATCTCTGTTTGAATCATCAGTAAGAGTTCTGTTATAAAACAGGTTGTGTGGCATTACTGATCCTTTATTCTACTAAACTAGAAAATTGCTTGCAACTTGTTGCCTTTAGACCTGCATCTCAGTCTCAAAAGTCAAGTAATTGTGCTTCAGGAAGTCTCTTTTGCCTTTTTTTCTTATTTAACAGCTTAATTATTTTGCCTAATCTCCAGGCAACAGGCGTCCACAAGCATGATAACTGTTAGCATTAATTGACTTTCATATTGTCAAGTCCAGTGGCAAGATTGAGATATAACTTCATATGGAAAAGAAAAAGAATACATTTTTAAGATGAAGATTATGGAGTTAATTTGTTTAGATTCAAACAACTGCTAAGATTGTTAAGGTCAAGTTGTAATCTTAACACATTTGTGTTGAATTTCCAGTGTATATGACAAACAAGTATTGATTCTTGAGGATCAGTACTTGAGGTGAATATTTTGATGGTTGGTAAAGAAATTGATTCAGTGTTTCAGATTTACAGAGTTTAGCCAGGAAAGCTAAGCAAATGTGATTTTATTTTTCAAAGGACTTGATAGTGTATATCTTTACTGTGATCCCTATTTGTTTCTTCAGTTTTTCTTCACAATAATTTATCATGAGTCAAGTTTAGGAGCTTCAGCAAAATGATACTTTAATTTCTTATGTATCATGAAAAGCATAAGATTTCCTACGTAATTCACTTGGCATTTCTCAATGTTAAAAATAGATCTGTGAAATTCTTTCTCTTTTTTTGGCAATTTCTCATTGTAAGCATGCAATGTTGAATATTTTAATTTCTAATAAAAATTACAGCCAATGTTTAAACAAACTAGCTTAGCTTGAAAGTGGCAATTTTTAAAATCAATGCTAGAAGAGAAAAAGAGCAGTAAAAGTATTTGTCAAGATTTGAGCCTTTTAGTACGGTAATTTATGATGCTTTCAGTAGAATCCTCGGTCGCAAATTACTATTTTGTTCTTTAGATTTCAAATCTTCATGGTAGGTTGGCTTATTTGGCTGTGTGTATCTATAGCAGAAATGTTACCTTCAGCAGAGCAGGAGAACTTAATGTCTCATGTATCTGTTGCATTCAAGAATAAGCTGGGACACACAAGGAAGAGTAAACTAAAGAGCAGAAATGCATATTAAGTGCATTTATATAAGGAGAATATTTTTACTCTGTGCTGGCTCAGTGGTGTGGGTTTTGTAAAGGCACTTTCATATGGTTTTGTAAACACATGCAGTTAAAAACCAAAATGGTCTTACCTTGAGCATGAGACTTTTGATTCTGTAGAGATCACTGAGGGTTGAGACACTAAATCTATTGTCAGTGTTCTTTCTTTTTCAGTGTTTGAAAAGTTTGAGGATTATTTACTGGGATTTTTTTTTGTTCTTGGAGAGAGAAAGATAAACACACATACAAATCTCAGTACCTCTAAGGCATACTCAGTACTCTGAAAATGCTTTTCTGAGTGGTGTCTGTCATAATGGAATCTGGATCAGACCAGAAGCAACTGTAAAATGCATTTACTTCCATTGTTAGAACAACAAAATGGGAGCTTCTGAATTAGTAGTTGATTATACTATTACATAAAACAAAATAATCATAGATTAGATAATGGGGAAGAACATGGAGAAATGGATTCTAAAACCACGTTTAGATGTTATGCTTTCGTGTCAGGCTTTTACTTAAATCTGTAGCAAGGAAATCTGTCCTCAAAATTGTCAGGAAAAATGGGTATGTTTCTGTAGTATTGACTTATTGACCACTAGACTGTTTGTTGTTTGATTATTTTTTTTTTTTGATGCTTAACTATTCTGAATGTGTTCCACGTTTCAATTCCTTGAAAACTTTTCACCCTAGCGTTGAATTACAGTTTCTCTACTGCATGACTTAAATGATCCGTACAGAGAACTGAAGATTGCTATATACATTTGTCCAGAGCAAATCCTTCTTTGAAGTTTAGTATGTTGGCATGTTGTTTACGTTATTTTCTTTCCAGAAGAACTGTTCTCGATGATATACTTTTCAACAGTAGCTGTGCAAATACAGTGAAGGAAGTTATAATTTTTTCAGTGTTAATATTTTTCTTGTTAAATATATCCATTTAGGCCAAAATGGTGAGTCTCCATCTTCAGTGGTGAAAGCATCAAGTAGCTGGTTAATGTGTCTGTATTGATATATATTTTTTTCTATTCTATTATTTATTGTTTAGCCATGCCTGCTCTTATGTATAGTCAAATACAGTAACTGTTTTAAATAACTGAACCTTCAGTAATAATACGTTTACTCCCAGTCAGAGTTGTTTTGTTTCCTGTTGTTCATGGGTTAAAATAGAAGTTAAGCATTAAGAAAATGAACAGAAAAGTCAACATTGATCACCATATAGCCTTTAACTGTAGCATATTGCATTTCATAGTAAATAAGAATCTTTTGCTCCCAAGAAATCACTTCTGTCATTAATATTTAGTATGAAGGAGATGTTATTGTACAGATGTTAGTGTGTTTGTCTGATTTTGAGGATTGATTAAAAAAAATGTTGTGGGTTAGTAGTTTATTGTATTAGAAACTTTAGTTGTAATTGCTTTAAAACCAGATATGAATATGTGTTGTGGGAAGTGTGAATTATGTAAAATATCAAGCCTTCCTGTCAAATTGGCTGAGTCACATATTTCTCTCAACTTTTTTTTTTTAAGCTATTGCAAAGTTAAGAAACTGCAATGCAGGGTACAAGGTAATTAGAAATAATAGCACTCTTCAGTATCTTTACTTGAGTAGTTTCAGCTGCTTGAAATTTAAATGGCCATCTTGGCTAAGGGGCTGAACACAGATGGCAGAGTAATGGCTGGCTAGTGATTTACTTAGTAGTTGAAAGGACTACTCTGATTTTACAGGCAAGTAAATAGCTTTAAAATCGGGGACTAGAACAATTCAAACATTTTCAGAGCAAGCTGGTTTAAGAGCAGTGGAATAAGTGATATTAAAACTGAATTAATAAATCAAGTATTTTGCCTTTGTTTTAAGGTATATCTAATAAAAATAGTAAGTTTTATGTTGCGGCACACATAGAAAATGTTAGCTAGACCATGTAAGTAAGAAGTTTGCTTACTGCTCTGTTTTTTATTGCCTTTAAGAGTTGTCAGTTGTTTTTCTGCTAGCATCCTCACATAAATCACAGCATTTGTCTTTTTCTGAAAAGGAAAGAAATTGTTGGTTTACCTGCAGGGATGAGTGACAATTAATTCTGTTACAGAATATTACCTTATTTCTGCATAGAACAAAATTCCGTTTTGAGTTTTGAGGACTTTTGCTAAATCTGTTCTTGGACTTCATTCTTTACTTAAATTTTTCCATGGCCTCACTTGTGCTTTTACCACACATTTGGTCTTTCCATTTTCTTTGAGGGTGGGATACGTGAAGAGAGTACCAAAATAGAGCTTGCAAAGGGTATTTGCGTCTCTGAGGAAGTAGACCAATTTCTGTGGTATCACTAGTCATCATTCCTTTGACTAAATGTTCAAATGATTTTTGGATAGTAAAGCTACATTAACTTAAGGCTTCCTTTGTACAGTAAAGGAAACCAGAGATTTTTGAAGCTTTGGAGATCTTGTGTCTCCCTTTTAAAGATTAAAACCTGCCATAGGCACTTAAGGGTTTGCTAACTGGATGTGGCAGGTCGTTAGCATATTTTGTGATAGAGCAAATATGATGCTCAATCTTCAGCCTTTCTTGCATTATTTTTGTAGGAAGACTTCATAAGTACAAATTAGCTCAACTTTGTCCTTTAATCTTATGTGTCCTTAGGATTTTTTTCTAAAGGAACAAGCCCTTGAGACTAGACACTTTGTAGGTACCTGACTAATTTTTGCAAAGTCAAGTAAAAAGTAATAATCATGCATTGAGTAAAGAGGAGAATGGTACTCAGTTAGAAGACTGAATGTTTCAGTTCTTGCTCCTATGCAAATCAAAGCCTTAGTTTCAAAATGGTCCTGTGAAATAACAGATTGGGTTCTTAAACTTTTATTTCTTGAAGGCACTTGAGAATTGGGAAAGTGAAGGTTTGGAAAATAGAAAATTTCATATTTTAATATAAACCTTCTTGAGCTGAAGTAAATTTTGGAAAATTTACATTCAGTAATGAAATTTAAAGCAAGCCTGTTGGTCTCTGAGCTGTCTTACATTGGCCTGCTGGTTCTCATGGAAGTTGATGGGAGTTTTAACGTCTTCAGCGTGAAAGTAATTAGCTCAATGATAGAAATAAATAAAAATATTGTATCAAGTAATGATGGAAGAGATTTCTTTAAACACAATACAAAGTAAGAATATTAACGTGTAATTGGACTTTTTGAAGACTTGTTTTGTTGACATCTGGAGTAAGATTGTTCAGGAGGCTGTAGGGTGTTTTGGTTGCTGTTTTACTTTGGAGTGCTGTGTGTACAAGCTAGTTTTATGCAAGCTCCTTTACCTTAGATCACAGCTTCACCTCTGCCAATAGCGGATTTGTTCATTACTCAGTGCAGGATCATCCATCAGTATGAACTTTATCCAGATCAAGTGTAGGCAAATAATAACACTTCTGTTCACTTGATCAGAACATTTAACAATGCTGCTTTTCAGCATTGGTAGGACAGCTGATGCTCTGTTCAGCATAGGTTTGGAATAGAATTACACTTCCAAAGTGTAATTTGTGCAGAGAAGCCAGATTGCTGTGGTGCTGTGCATCACATGAATGTGTGAGTTTTTGATGTAGTAATTAGGCAGCCTAATACCTGGTTTACTGTCTTGAGATGTATATCAGGTCTCTGTCATAGTTCTCCCTTTTTACTGGTGGGAGAACTTGGTGCATGCAGCTTAATCCGGTCCTTGCTTTCACTTCTTTTCTTTTCAATACCTTGAGTGTCCTCTCTACTTCAGTTTCTCTTCTTTGGTCATTTCATAGTTTGTATCTCTGTCATATGTTGTCCATTGCAGTTCTCTGTTCAAACTTCCTCTTCCAGTGGCTCCAGTTGTTTTTTCATGGAAACATCACTATAATTTTAGCCTCAAAAAATGGTTTTGTTTTAATATTCTAAATTGTAGATTCCAGAGTAAGTTCCCTAACTAGAGCAAGCTTGTATGTACTGCTACTGATATATAATTTGCTAACAGGTTTTTTTAGTAGTCGTTTAAATACTGGTAGGGTACTTGCAATGAAAATAGCTGATACTTTTTGTTTTTTTTTCCGTAGGTCTGCATGGTGATAGAATGTAATTTCTCTTCAGTAGCTCAAGTGCTTTGCTATAGTTGAAGACTGATCAGATGAGCAGACAACTGAAATAGCTTTTATATTGTGGACAGCAAAGTACAGGTCAAGCTGTTAACTAGTAATCATCACAGTGAAATTAGGATTGTGTTTTGATCTTTATAACATATGCAGTTCTTGTATGTTTACTTGGTTGTTTGCCACTTTCAAAAATTCCTGTATGAGATTTTACTCTGTTTTTATTATGTAGGAACAATATACTAAGATAATACATTTTTTACATGCTACTTCTCTGAAAACTGAAATTGATTTTCTGTAACAACCCTCTTCAATTTAGCAAATTTAGTCCTGATTCTTGGAAACCACTTTTGCTTTCATTAATTTGAGCATGTGCTTCTACTGCAGTTTTAGTCAGACAGAAGGCACTTTATGCCTACCACATTTTGCTGCCATCATCAAGTTTCTCCTACAGCATGTCTTTCAATAAGGTTGATGAATTCAGAAGGGAAATATTTCATAATCCTATAACAGTTTGTATCTGGGGTTGAGTATATTTTATTATTTTTGAGGGGGTTTGGTGGTTTTTTTGGTGGGGGGAGGGGTCAAAAACTGCAGTTTGGATACTTCTTCCAACAGCAGAGATAAATTGTAAAGAGCCAAAGATCTCTTGATTTCTGAAACAATTAATTAGCATAATATATTATGACATGTAGTTCTGTGGATGGTGGATGCTATTCTCTTCCTTTAGGTTTTCATAATTAAGTTGATATCCTGAGCTCTTCATCTGCATTTTGTTGGAGTTTCCCCAATAAGAATACATTCATAGGTATGGAAAATATAGTTGTTGGGATAGTCATAAGAAAGACCTGATTGTAGTATGTGTAGTAACTCATTGGAGGTGCTGAAATTGGCTTACTTGGGTTTCATGTGTAGCACAAAGGATTTTTTTAAAGTTATTTATAAAAACCTACTTTTGAAGCAAATATAGTTTGGTTTTAATAATAAAATCAAATTAACAGCTCTTTTTATTTAATTCACAAATCTGGCTACCAAGTGTTCTGCTAAAAATGCATTCAAGATGCACAACTTGAACTTTCAGTATCATAGTACTTGATTATTCTATGCTTTTACAAATTACTAATGAGGCATAAATAACTAGTACTTTTGAAGACATTCTCTTGGGTTCCCTTTTGTTAAAGAGAAATGTAGATAGATTTTAAAGCAAGCAAAACTATAGATCTGAATTATAAGTACTACAAGTGATAGCTAGAAGCTTCTTGGAATGTTTAATTTCAGGCTTATGGATCCTAGTTATCAAAAGGAAATAAACTGCAGTGGGAGGATTCTGCTGGTTACTCTTCAGTATACTTGGGTATATTGAAAAGTAGCATAATTGTGTGGTAAAAAAGAAAGAATTGCTTAGAATGCAGATAATTTTTTTTTTTTGTAAATTTATTGTCCCACTTAGTTCTAGGCAGGATGGGACTGTGTAAGTGTTAGGCTATAACATCAGAAGAATGATAGTATTTGTAATTCAGAATAAATTATTTTGCAGACAAACATAAAATTTCACTTCCTTCTTCTTCCAGAGAAACAAGAGGGCAAATAGGTTTGCCGAGCAAGAAAACGTATTTGGGAACAGTGCTCCTCTGTATATATGTGTGATACTTCTGCTGTTTCTTTACAGGGATTTCCTGTAATACCCAGCTATTCTTACTTTGCCTTTCAGCAGTAGCTTACTAGAGCAAGTCTGCTTTGCTCTTTGTGTGCGCCTGCTTCTGTTGATGGTATCAGTGTTGCTTTCCTAGTATTAGTCACAGTTATTTTACCTGTTTTAATTCTGGTAAAAAATAATCTGGCGACTCACTACTTGTCCTTTAGGTTTTGTTTGCTAATTATTCATGTTTGGTTTAATGTTATTGACTGACATTAATAGTTGTTACTTTCCCAGGTTTCCTATATACTAATGCTGTCTTAATGATCTGTCATTTACTTACAGATAAGTATTTTTCCACCTTTAATGGTTGTGATTTGTCTACTCTTCATGGAGTTTGGCTGACATCTTGTCACTGCCTCATTTCCGTTTAACCTTTGTTGTTGTTGTTGTTGTTGTTGTTTCTTAACCGTCTGCTGATCTCTGTTCAAGGTCCAGAAAACTTGCTTGGATACTTTCAGGTAGAGAATTGGTTATACTAAGATAAGGTAATGTAAAGCTTCAGTGGTGTCATTTGATGTGTTGACTGCTTGCTCAGCCTAGTAGGGGAGTGGCCTCTCAAACTTATTAACTGAAGTCACCCAAATTACGTGTTTGTAATTTAGTTCTTCTGCTTAGTGTCAGAACTTGGGGACCTTTGTCTGGACAGTCTTCAGTTACCTTGAGGAAGAGCAATGTGTAAGGTTGTGTTTAAAAAGACACACAGAGAACAATTACCTGAACAGGCAAAAAAAATCTCAAAAAAAAAAAATTCTCAAAATCTGTTAGTCTCTATGTAGGGTTCTTATTTTTGAGCTAACAGTGACAGTTGTGACAGCTTCATGCCTGGCAGTTGCCTCATTTTTTTATGTTTAAATGAAGATGTACCTTTTTTTTTTCTTTTTTTTTTTGGTTGGTTGGTTTGGTTGGTTTTATTTTTCCTTCCTGCTCCTTGAAAATAGCGTGAAAAATACCTTTTGTGAGGCTTGGCAGGACAGCTTAATTTTGGAGTGGGATGTTGCTGCAGGAGAAGTATAGAGACAAAGAAAGAAGCATCTGCATGTCATTGTGTAGTGGGAATCATAATAGCCTGAACCTATTTCAGAGAATGAAGGCACTTGTGCTGAATGCTTTTACTTTATTTCATACCCATTTGTTCTTGTGTTTCTATGTCATCTTTCCTTAACAGCATTTGCTGTTGCCCTTTATTTTGTTCACAGATTGCATTTATTCCAGATCTCTTTTTTTTTTTTTTTTTTTAGCTAGGCTAAATAAGCTCAAGGCAAAACTCTGCAGTTTTTCAGGCTACTTTTCTGGTACACATCACTTATATCACGCTGCTCCCAGTGAGCAGTCTTACCTTGTGTTTGATGAGCACTAGTGATCAGTGTTCTACTTCTGTGGAGGTATTAAATTGGCTTAAGCAGGCTCATGCTTTCTTTGCCTTGTAGGACATTTTTTTGTTGCCAGCATAACTATTTGTGAAGCCACTTGGCAAACATATGTCAAAGCTCTTCTTTCTTTCCCAGGTTGTCAGCTAGATAATAATTTGCATTAGGAATACTGGCTTTCTTACGTGTTTAGTATCCTTGGCAATGAATACTGACATGATCCATGTGTGCATATCCAGTTGACCATTAAATGGCAGCATGGACACTTCAGACAGATGAAGCAACATTTGTCTGAATGTGGTAATAGAACAAATTGGTCCCATGCTGGGACATCTTGACTGCTATGTAAAAAATAATACAGTAGAAAAATTTGTGAGTGCCTTGTTGTTCAAAGATTTTTTTGCCAGTGAGGAAGCTTCTCAGAAATTGTACCAATTACAGCATTGGAGAAGGGAAGAAAAGACAATAATTAGTGAGTTTTGAAAAAATATCTTATCAGAGGAATTTAAAAGTTTAGGTAAAAGATGTTTATTAATTCAAGCAAATTTTTGAACCACAGTTCAAAAATTATTTACTGCAAGAACAAGTTTACTTACTGCCCCTTTGAAATTATCTGTAAAATATCTCACTGGAGGTATGTGTGCTCGACCTGAGTATGAGAAACTTGTTTGGCTGTTGTTTCCATCATTAGTTGCTTTCTTAGCTGTAGCCAAGATGTTCCATTCCTCTATTATTTCAGACATAGTAATTGTGCCACAGCCTATTATTGTCAGAAATCTCCAGAAAAATATGTAGTGTGGAAGAGACTGATAAATCTTGTGCATTAAATAAGTCTCCAAAGAGTCTCTTGTATCATACCAGTCTTTTCTCAATGTCTTTGTGGCACAGCCTTCAGTGCATGAGATCTTAAATGTGGCCCGTTATTTTGAGAAAAATTATTCGTATATGTTGTCACTACTTTAGGATATTTATCTATATCATGCTGCTTATAGAGCCTTTGTCATGGTTTAAACCCAGTCAGGTAATTTGTTCGCTCACTCCCCCCCCACTTTCTTGCCCTCCCCCTGCTCTCGGAGGGATGGAGAGGAGAATCAAAAGAATGCAACTCCCACGGGTTGAGATAAGAACAGTTTAGTAACTAAGGTATAACACATATCACTACTGCTACCACCAATCATAATAATGATAAAGGAAATAACAAGGGAAAAGAATACAACACCTCAGCACCAGCTGACCGATAACTCGCCCCCCAAGCCCGACCAAGCTCCGACCGATACCTCCTCCAACCCTGCAGTCCCCCAGCCCCTCCGGCTAACTCCCAGTTACCTCCTGGACATGACGTGCTGTGGTATGGAATACCTCTTTGGTCAGTTTGGGTCAGGTGTCCTGTCTCTGCTTCCTCCTGGCTTCCCCTCCTCCCTGGCAGAGCATGAGGCTCACAAAGTCCTTGGCCAAACCAAAACATTACTATCAGCTCTGTTCCCGAGCTGAAAGTCAAAACACTGCACTACACCAGCTACCAAGAAGGGGAAAAATGACTGCTACTGCTGAACCCAGGACAGCCTTTTGCTTGTGTATTGAAAATTCCTCCTGTGTTGTTACATTGTGGTTTCTTCCAAAAAACATCCAACAAACTCCTCAATTACTGTGAAACAGCTTTGTTTCCCTTGCCACATTTATTTTATTCTGCATGTGCACAGCAGTGTAAGAGAAATGCATCCAAAGTCTGGTTTTAAACCATTCCTCACTCTTTGATATTATTCATATGTGCAGATGTGTATGCATGTAATAATTATGGAAGGGTTTGGTTTTATTTTTGCCATGCAGGTTTTAATGTAAAGCCTTTCTATGAGTTGTTTGGCAGGTTTTTATTTGTGTTCCCACTATGCAGAATGTGTATTGAGGTTCAACAAGCAATGAACACAAAACTTTGACATTTGGAAGAAAAATTGTGTGCTGTAAATTTACAGCAGTTATACCAATTAACCACAGAAAAAAAGAAAACATATTATGGTCTTTGTTTTTTCTGCAGTTTTAATAATTAAAAAGCCTTTTTGCATGGATGAGCTGTTATAGCTCTTGGTTGTTAATTCCCAGGCAGGCCATGATAAGGTTTCCTCAACAGTTTCTCCAGTGTAATTAGTTTCTGTTTTAAGGGAAGAAGGCCAAAACTTCTTTTAATTTTTCTTAGAAATTTGTACCACTGTCCTCTGTTTATCCAAATCAGGATGGTCTTCAGTTTTTATCTTAGTTTATATTGCTGTGGTGTATTCATTGTGTCTCTTGGTGCTCGATTCAAGAATACTGAAATAAATTGAAAGCTTTTTGTTGCCATAGGTCTTGGATTGGAACTATACTTTTTATGTGAGCACAGCAAGAAGCAAATGTTGAGGATTCATGGGAGTTCAGATGCTTACAGGACAGGGAGTGCTGGGCTGAGACCTCCTGGAGGCTGAGAGAAGGTTCTTCACTATGACAGTCTTTGATTTGGTGGGTGAATTGTGGGGCAGAGAGGAAGCAAGCCTTTAGGGTTTGGAAGTCTGTAATTTCTCAGGCTCTCAAAAGATTGCAGATGCTTTTCAGTCTTAGAATCAACATTTTAACTGACATGTCAGCTTGAGCCTAGTAGAGGTTTTCCACTCAGTTTTCTTCCAAAAAATGGCTTATTTGCAAAAGGAGGATGTGGTGACTGCAGTGTTGTATATCTGTCACTAAAATAATCTCAGTTTTAGGGAGCAGCAAGCTTTGTGTGCACAGCTTTTTTTTTTTCCCCTGAAAGCTTTATTAAGGCTTTCTGCTCATTAATCAAAGCTCATAAAATTACAGAGATTGCCTTTGGTTTCCAGTGCTCAGCATATTTTTTGAGATGGAAAGTTCCATGGCTCATTGGTAGTATATATGCTACATCCATGTAACCTTCTGGTTTTTGCATTCCCCTTCAAGAGGAAAAAAAAAGTCTTTTCAGTTTGTGGGTCTGACAGCAAATGCAAGAAGCTTTGCCATTCAGCTCATTCATTTTGTTAGCTTAAATGTCAGCCAATGTAACAAGACTCATACTGTGTTTTTTTCACTTGGCTGTTGAAAGAACAGAACCTTTGATAATTAATGTGGAGCTATTCATCAGTACAGTCTATCTTATCTGGAGAGATCTATCAAAAGAATGTCTCTTGATTTTGCTGATATTGCTTATATCTATATGGGAGAGGATACATGTGTACATTTTAAAGAATGCAGACTTGCCCTGATTATCAAAATAAAGCTTTATGAGTACAAGAGAAAGAAGATAAGCATAAGATATGAAAAAAGGGCTGCAAGATTTGACCTTTTTGGCAGAGAGTTAAATATGCCTGTAGTAATGATCAAAATATTTATTTTAAGTTAAAAATTATTTTACAAAAACCCAAACTTATTTTACTGTCCTTTGTTACTCTTTAAAGGCAAAGGGATTGGGGGAGGGTAAAGATAAGGAAACCTATTCACAATCTAAATTAAATTAGGACATGTCAATTTCCATCTATTCCTTTGTTTGCAGAGGTTCTTCCAGTTGATGATCTAGACCAGAAGCTGAATATAGATGCTCTTAGTCACTTTGTGAGGAATCTCTTTGCCTGTATTAACTAGGAAAGCTGGCCTTGAATAAGAAGTTAACCGTTGTGAATTGGGTGCAATTCTACAAACACATATAAAAGGGCTTAATCCCAAAAGTTCAATTCCATATTGAATATTGTTTTATTCATAAGGAAAAGGCTGTGAGGGTTCTTTTGCCCTTTTTTCACTGGGAGGTCAAATTAGGCTGTAATATTTCATTTCTCAATTCTTTCATCTATAACAAAGGCATTGTTTGTCAGATGTCATATCAGTACGATGTCAGTTTTTTGACCTAATGCAGTATAAAAGGTAATAACTCCTTAAATAGTTCTGTTCCTGAGAAGAGTCTAGTTGGCCAGAGCGATAATGTTTTCAAGGACAGAGCGTGGAAAAATGCAATAGAAAACTTCTTCACCAATGTGAACAAATGTGAGTTGAGACAAAGTACAGATGTAGTGAGTAAGATGCCAAATTTATAATCCATTCTTGTAGAGTAGAATTGTGATTTTAAGGAAGTGCATCTGTGTTAGAAGTGAATTTTACGAGTGCTCCAGCTGGTGGTTGGTGATCTTAGCTAAGTTAGCCATATATTTCTCATTGGTGTAATTAATAGATTGCTCTATATTTGATGTGCAACATGCTTATGTGATCAGTAGCTGCTTTTTTTTTTCTTTCTCCTTAATTCAGGTAGATTGAGAACAGTTTTCTGTTCTCAGAAAAAACTCTAAACTCTCTGGTTTTCTTTGTAGATTAAGGGGACAATATCCTTTACAAGTGTTTCCTGTTTCTGTTTTTAATTAATATTGTTTGCAGTCCTCCAAGCTTTTCAGACCTCTTCTTTCTAACACAAGCTTGGATTTTCACCTTCAGAAATACTTACTCTTAAGTTAGATGCATCTAAAATTATTAATCAGACAAACAAATGATCTACAGTTTATGATATGCATGAAAATATTTAATAGACCTGTAACTGATATAATTAAAATGTGGAAATTTGGAATTTTGAATTATTATCCCTTTAGATTTTAATGGTACAGTGAGTGACATCATGGTTTCTGAGAATCATTAACAACTGTAATGCTGAGTGCCATATAAGAAAGGATTTCATGATTCTTGTTACTCTGTTTTTTTGTTGGGTAGAGTTTTTATTCTCCAGTTGATAATACCTCACTTTTATTTTCCATCTTAGATCCTAAAAAAACATAAATCCCTTGACAAAATCTTCAGATCTTGTCAAAACATTCACCTGTAGTGATTTTATGAAATCAGATTGAGCATCCCACACGTGTTTACAGCTCTTCCTGACCTAGTTCACATGGAATGCTGTTGCCTGCTTTCTTTGATGTCTTATGCCTGTGGCTTTAGTTTGTTAACCCATCCTTAAGGACCATGCTGTGTTCACACTGTTGTCCATGTCTTGCTGTTACATAGGGTTCCTGTTCCTGTCGTTTCCTCCCACTTTATCTGAGGTGACAGCTAAAGAGTTTTTCAGAACAAGAACTGTCTGTAGATGTTTGGAAAGCACCTACTGTGTTGTAAAGCAGGTTGTAAGAACAGTCAGCTGCTTCAGTGTGTGTCTAAGTGGGAAAGTAATTTTATAATGCTTAATCTCTATGTAGGTGCATTTTAATGCAATATAACTTCTGGAAAAAGAACAGTCAGCACTTAGTCTGATCCAGAGCTTACTGAAGTTGAAGGACAGGTTCTCTTTGACTTCAGAGGGCTTTGAATCAGCAAAATCTGAGTGAGCTTTAGGTATTTGTGACCCTCCTGAAATAAACTGGCCGAAATTTAACCTATTAAATAACTTTACTGCTTTTGAAACTTTTGGCTGAGCTTGTTTAAATTTAAAAGGATTAAGTGTGCTGCGTATGTTAATTGTGTATAAAGATCTTATGTATCCCTGTTTTCACTTTCAAGGTACCAAGGATCTGGGAGCTTGGGGGATTTATTGAGAATGTTAGCCATTGGCATTATACCACCTCTGATTTTTGGTGAATAGATGAGTGCAGAATCTAGTTGAGTTATTTCTTTGGAATGAAAATGCTTTAATGTTTGTCTTCTGCATAGGCAGTGTGTTTGCTAGCTGCAAAGTGATCTGCTACAGGCATTGTGGGGAGGATTGGCCTGCTATAGAGAAAGGGAGCCAGAACCCACTTGTTTAAGTGTGATCTCACCTGGATGATTTAGAACTGTGAAGTTTGTTTTCAGAAGTCTGTTATAAAGATCACTTTTAAATGACATTGAGAGCAAAGCAGCAGTTTAAAACTATTGAAACAAACTGTGTTAATGACTGAATGTTGGAAAATACTTTTTCTGCAGGTTTTAAGGAGGAAAAAAAAAGTATATGAAAGGTAAATTTTAGCGGAGTTTTCAAGGATTAACTGGTTTTGCTTTTAAAGACAAAGACACCAACTTTTCAGGGTTAGACTGGAGGTCATTTATAAGACGCAGCAGTTACCTTAAAACATTGTCTCTTCTTACATTTCATGTCAGTGTAAGGACTGAATCACAGAATCCTAGAATGATTTGGGTTGGAAATGACCTCAAGATAATCTAGTTCCAGACCCCCTCCCATGGGCAGTGACACCTCACACTAGACCATGCCACCCAAAGCTCTGTCCAGCCCGGCCTTGAACACTGCCAGGGATGGAGCATTCACAACTTCCTCAGGCAACCTGTTCCAGTGAACAAGTATGTCGCTATTTCTGGGTTGTATCAGGTAGTATTGTATCAGATTGCTTGTCCTCATTCTGTCTTCAGAAGACTAGAATTTGCATTAGTTGTGTTCAAGTACACACATCTATCTGCTGTGGCATCTAAAGTATTTGATTTGGGTATGACTTACTCAGAATAAATAAATTTACAGAATAGAATAGTCAAGCCCCAGGCTCTGTTCTGAAACTCAGAAATAACAACATATTCTTCTCACAATTGTAAAAACTTCAGGGAACATCTGGAGTCGTACTGCATTTAATCATAGCCACTAGATACATATTACTAATCAGGTAACTCAATTTTGGATTTACATTAAAATTACTGTTAAATGGAGAAAAGAAGTACATGTGTTATGAATTGGTGAAAAGGAATAGCAGACGATTTCCCTTCAATTTTGTTAAACTGAATTGAATTTTCTGTGAAATTGCTGTCATTTTAGAGTACCTGTGCTAGCTTTGGATTGCATGGATCATACTTGCAAAGCTTGTTCCTAGAGATCTTGTCTGAAACTACCAACATTTAGTAGGTTCTGCAACTTTGGCTGGAAGTGAGAATAAAGAAGGGAAAAAGATTGGAGATTAGGACATTTCCAAGTGCTAAATACTGGTCATTCCTACTTTTTTTTTTTTTAATTTCCTTCCTTTTTCCGTTAAATATAGTCATCATTTACATATCTGAATTAGCAAGAATACTGATGCTTTTAAAGGAGGAAAATTTGTTTTCATATCAGTGAGCCTCTTTTTGTGTAAAAAACCTGATTAGATTTCAATAGAAAGAAGCATTCACTAACACATGGATTTCCACTCACAACTCCTTTTTACTGTTAAATTGTTTCAAAATCAATCCCTGAACTTCATTCAGAATCTTAGTTAAAATGGTGCTTCAGCACTCTATGAAGCCTTCCTTTAACAAGAGAAATTTTGTAACCATAGTTAGCAAAATACTTGCTTTTATATTAGCTTGAGATATAGAATGTCTCTTGGGTTCTCTGATCCATGTGTTTGTTAATTTGTATGTAATATTTTTCATCAGTATACCTTTTTGAGTAAAAAATTATGTAGGCTTAAATCAAGATCAAAAGCCAGGAAAGGCCTGTTTTCGTATAAAGGCATCTGTTTTTTCAGTTACTGCCAAGTGGAAAATGGAAAGAAATTGTTATGCTGTCATATAGCTTTAGGGCATTACATGGCTAAAAATTGCATGTATCCTTTTTGAGAATAATACATGTAGGAGGATGCAGGTTTCCAAGCCCACTATAGGACAATTAAGTAAAACCACATATAAAGGATGTGTCCTCATTTATTTTTTTTTTTCCCCCTCTCTCTCTTTTACAAAATCTTAGGGTTTAAGAGAAACAGAGGCCATTGATTTGGAAAAATTAAAATAAATGCAGAAATACACCAATTTTAAGTAAGGTCTTTAAAGCAGGACCTGAGCAGGAAATGTTCCCCTTGGAACGTTCTCTGAATGCAGTTCCTTAACAATGAGAATATCCTGCTTTTGAGTGAGAGAGAGAAAAATTACTCATACTAAGGTGTGGCTTTCTTGCACACACAGCAGTGCGTTAAAAGGGCAGTTTAGAAACTGCTGCCTTAACATTGTCTCCAGCATTTATAATTTTTTCTTTCCTATGTATCTTTACCTGGTGCCTGACTACTTTGGCTTAGAGTAGCTGTGGTTGTCTAAGATGTTACCCTGTTTTGTGATCCACCGCTTTCCCCTTGGATGCAGCTGCTGCTTTGCCAGGGGTTGTACTGTTCATCTCAGACTTTGGGGCTCAAATTCCAAAGGTCTTTTATCCATCCTTATGTGTTACTCACTGTCCTATGTAATATAATCTTGTAATGATTGAGTGTATATATGCATTCTCCTACCACCACCAACCACTTCCAACTTGTTCCACTGATTTGTTCTCCTTTTTATTACATAGCATAAGTAAGCTACATAGATGAAATGCATATATGTAAAGGGGCAATGTCAACATAAAAGTAATTGTATTCCAATTTGTTACTAAATATAGATCTTCAGCATACTACCTTTTGCATTTTTCTGTTTAAAGGAGAACTTTGAAGACATTTTTTAATTTTGCATGTGAATTGTGTGTTTTGGAGTGCAAAGAGGCTGATGCAAGAAAAAAACATGAACAGCTCAGGCTTAAAAGTATGCCGTGCTTGTGTTTGACGCTGCCTATGTGATTCTTGGAGGCTATGAGCAGATGAACAAGTTATTGTGAAATAACATCTAGGGTGAATTGCCCATATGGAGTAATGAAAGAATTGTGTTTCTTGTCGTGCAAGGGCAAATGTATGGCATACTGCAAAATTCACTTGCCAGCTTAGACTTGTGGCAGCATGTTTATGGTGTGGACCCTAGTTGTTATTGTTTTTTTGCTTACTGCTTTCCATGGAGAAAGTACCTCCTGCTTTGTACCCAGTTTAGTCTTAGTGCCTGACTGTGGAGAAACATCCATTCTAGCTGTTGTTATCAGGCCCTGGCTATCCATTTCCCTAGGTGGGATCAGGCTTGAGAATTGCTTTTGTTTTTAAGGCTTTTAGTATTGTCCCCTTCCTCCTTTTGTGAAAAGGGCAAAATACAGAGAAATTCAGTACCTTCTGGCCCATAAAGAAATGGGCTGAAAAAGAGAGAAAGTTCCAGCCTCTTCCTCCTCAGTGGGTTTGGTGAAAGAGGCTGCAGAGAAGGCAACAGAATACTGTCAAGTTTTCAGATGACCGTGTGTTTTATTATTGGATTGTAAAATTAGTAATCAAATTAGCTGTTTGGGGGGTTTTGTTTGTTTGTTTTGTTGGGGTTATGGCACCTACCTCTCAAGACATTCTTGTTCAGCCAGTAGAGCAGTCTTGTTTTAAGGATATTGTTTTACGGATGACTTGCATATTAATTAAATTTTCTGTAAGCCTTCCTTCATTTTTATGTGAGGTAATTAAATGCTGTTTTCTGAACTCATTTTTTCTCCCCCTTTTTTTCAGGCTTCCTTAAGCCAGACTTAATACTGATAGAATGAAAAAGTTTAAGAGGAGACTTTCCTTAACCTTGCGTGGAAGCCAGACTATTGATGAATCTCTGTCTGAGCTAGCAGAACAAATGACAATTGAAGAAAACAGCAGTAAAGATAACGGTAAGCATATCTTTCACTTCCCAGAAAATGTAAGAATTTTGTGAGGCCCTACTCAAGTGGGCATTGCTGGGTTTTATTTCAGTTTTCACAATTGCATGGATTTGCTGGCTCAGCTTTTCTTTTGATTTGTCTTACATTTGATATCCTAGATCTTTTAACAGGTTGATATGTTGTTACGTGTTAGTTTGCTTTGGTATTGAACTATTATAGAGCTGTTTATCAAAAGCTGCCTACACTGATATTTAACGTGGTGTGCAGCAAGGATCATAGATGCCCTTTCAGTGAACAAAACATTGTATGAATTTAGTGGGTCTCACGTCAACTTCATATGGCTTCAAATTTAGGTTTTTTTCCTCAAAATTATTATTTGGTAATATTATCGATAGTAGTTGCTTAAATATTACAAATAAAGCTGTTTACCTTATCATTGGTGATGCAGTGTACGAGTCTGAGAACTTTGTCACCTCTTCATGTCTCTCAATAGTACTTCAGCAATATGGAGGTGACTAGAAACATTCAAGATAACCAGCTTGCCTGTGTATTCTTATGCAAGTCTTTGGCTGATCCCATAAATGTACTGCCTGCTTTAAAGTCCACATTAATGATGATACTGCTTTTGAATGCAATCTGCAATTATAATGACTGGAAGAGATTTTTGTTGCTTTGCTCTGTTCCTTGGGCTGCAGCATTTAAGTCATATTTCATCTTCAGTGCTGATTAGTGTTATTTATTGCTCTGCTGACATCTAAGATTTTCTCAAGTATCAAAGGATCTGATTATTATTTTTTTTTCCCTCCCCCCCTTCACACCAGTAAATAATTCTGAATTTTCCCACTGAAAACTGACAGGGCTGAGAAATTTAAGCAGAAGCAGAGGCAATGGAATTTGCCCTGCAGGCTTTTAAAACCCCATCCAAGATCTGTTCCATAGCACGCTTTTAAAAGCTTAATGTACTTTTGGCAAAACAAAGATACTCATGTTTTCCTTTTTTACTCAACCCCTAGTATATTTATTGATATTTACCTGTCATCATCATGGGCCATGGCCAGTAGTTTGGAAAATTACATTTATTACAACTTCTTATATGCTGATGCAACAGCATACAAAACACTATTACAAGTATTTTTGCAGTGGTATCTACTAAGTACTTTCTGAGACATTAAGCAGTTGTCCCACATGGTTTCAGTCATATTACCCTTCTTACTGATGCGTGTTTTCTTCAGACCTGGATATACTTCTGACAGATTGATTTTATTATGCAAATAAGAATATTACTTTCACACTGCGAAATAAGCATGAAAAATTGTCACCCGTATCAGTGAATGTAGTGAACTTGGTTGCTGAATTGACTCAGTTGAAAACTGGATCCCGGAAGAATGAAAAGATCTTACTTGAAACTGGACCATGTGCTGGATGCCAGCTCAAGGGACAGAGGACACAATAACTTGTTTACAGAAGCATGAGTTACATCACCTCCAACCATGTATGAATCTGTTTGCAGTTTGTAATATTTATCCAAGAAGTACCTCAAACCGCAATACTTGGATGTCTTCTGCATGTTTGTTGCCAAAGTTTGACAAACTTAACTTCTCAGTAGATACTAAAAGGGATAATAATACAATTCGATAAAACATTTCTGATTGAAAATTCCTTATTTAGCTTTTGGTGCTCCTTTTATTTTGCTGTCTACATTAGTACATTGGCCAAAAGGAAGCTTATATGCTAATATTGTGTGATATAATACATGCTATGCTTACAGCTGCGAAATATTGTTGGTGCCTTAGTAAAGTGTCTTTGGATACTGAGGTGATGTTGATCCTCTTGAAAGAGGAAGAATAATAAACTATACTTTTGCTGTGTGTAATCTTAACTCATAATTTTATGTCATTTAAAAAAGGTTTAATGACATTTGCTTCCTTTTTCTGATACTTCTAGAATGCATATGTTAGTACCTGTTCTATCATTGATCTTGCAGAGATGAACAGGATACTACTTTGTGGATTTTTGCTTTCCTTTGGTTTTCCTTTCCAGCTCTACTTTTCTTAAAAAGTAGGGTTGGAAAATGTGTGCTACACCAGCTAATCCTGCTTTTCTAAAGGAAGCTCTAACTTCCCTGCAGATTAAAATATTTTGTAAGGAGTAGTTTGCAGGCAAACTGTAGGAATTGGGGTTTGGGCAAAAACAATTGCTGGAAAAAACAGGAAATGAGTTCTCTCTTTTGGTGAAAGGTTTGGTAGAGAGGATAGACTGGGGGGGGGGGAACATCCTTCAGTGGGCATTATTTAAAAAAATTATTTAAAAAAATTACTTAATTGTGTAAGCACTTAAAGTGCTTAAATAAGAAAGGTTTGCCTTGTAAAATCAGAGTACTGGTTACTAGTTGTAAATATCCATCCAAGACACAGAGAGGATGTAGTCTCTTGAACAGTTTTAAGATCTTGAAAGTGCATCTTTACTGCAGTGGTGCTGATCTCAGAAGGCAGGAGTAACAATCTCCCTAGTTTTGCTTTTAAGAGTAATAAACAGCTCCTTTACCCTGTGGAACAGAGAAGTGTGCCCAGTTTGCAGGCTTTGGATCTGATCTTGAAGGAACTTAAAAAGCACTAGTTAAATCAAAGGCAAGCCAGTATCTTGATCTACAGAGAATCAAAGTTAGGGACACAAACAGTCTTCAGAAGGTGGTTCTTCACATGTGGTTTGTTTTCAGCAGTTATTACATCAACTGTTCTTCTCACTCCACAAGACAGAGGTAGACCCTGAACACTGAAGGCCTTTATGGCAGAATTTTCTTCCACTGTTGTTCTATTTTGCTTTTTATTTTTTTCTTCCTAGCAAATCACCTGCTTTGTCTCCTCTTCTTCCATTCTGATGGCTGTTCACTGTAGGATATAATTTGATACACCCAGATTTTCTCCTTCCTGGAAAATTGCTGTGTAACTCAACTGCAGAGGTTGTGAAAGCTACATCGGTAGAAAACCACATCTGTGCTTACCTAGAATCCATGTTCATCTCTTTGATTTTTCACATACATGTCCTGTAAAATCTGTATTATAAAGTTCCAGTTCAGCTCTGTGATTCCAGATGTAGATCACATGCACATAGTAGCAGGGACCTTTCCTTGAGGTCATGCTTTTGTAATAACCTGTCTTGTTCAGCCCCCTGCGTAATGTTTCCTCTCTCAGACCGGTTGCTCTGATTTCAATTAACTGCTGCTGCAGTCCGGAGCCCCACTTTGTCATTAGCTCTAGCTTTGAGTAGGTTGTTTGAAGATTTGCTTTTAAAGAACAGTACTCCTAGTGCAGAACAGATTGTCCCATTAGTAGTTCATGGACATAAAAATAGATGCATAATTTTTCATTTCTTTGCAGTGCATTGATACCACTGAATCAGCTAACTGCTTGTGTGCAATCTCATTTCATACATAACCTCCTTCATCACTCAGTACAATTTCAGTATGCAGCACTCATCCATCAGCAGCAAAATGGGATTAGCAGGGATCAACACATACTGTCTGATGCAGTAGCACAGAGCTATTGCACTGAATGTAGAATATCCAGCAGTTCTGGGTTTGGTTTTGGTTTCCTTGAGCACCATCAAATTATTCAGTGACCAGAAACCTGTGTATAATTAAAGCTGCCTTACAAATTATGTTCATCATAATTGGCTGCTGGGTGAGGAAGCATCACCAAATCAGATGCATAAACCATAAAAAGAGAGAGTGAAATGCCTAACACACATCTGAAGCCTTATGAACTGTGGACTGTATGAAGTATACTTTGGGCTAGTCTTTTGTCATAAGTACAGAAGCTTTTCATGGTCTCTAACATTTCAACATATAAAAGCAATTAGTTGGCTTTGTTGTTTATTTTTCATTCTGTCTCGATTCAAGCATGCTAACAATGTGCCAGCTTGCTTTTTTAATTCTAGGTTCTACCTTAATATGTGTGATATGTATTCAGATTAATATTAAAAATACTAAATGGTAATTTGTAGCAGTTGACAACTAAATTTGTTCCTGAATTTTTTCCTTGCCAATGACATACTAATGAAATTTGGCTAGAAGTAACATCCAAATCATGCATATTTAAAGCCCAATTAACTGTGAAATTTATGCAAATACTTTAAATACATATGAATATGCTCTCTAATGAAAGGGAAAAATGTGACTGTATTGTCTAATATTACAAAATACATTATCACAAACTCCAAGCATGCTTTTAAGTATAATGACAAGGTATGTTCAAAAATACATCCACAGATCTCATGTTAATATATAAGTAACTTGTAAAGCCATTCTGTAATGGCAAGTTTAATTTTTATATATAGATAATATATACGCACATATATACTAAACCAAAAAAGTGAGCTTCTCGTAGAAATGGCTTCATTAATTTCTACAATAATATTTATTTCCGTTTGGTCTGTTCTAGCTCAGTGGTGTGATCATAGGATCCAGTCTCACAAACACTTGCATAATCTTTTTGTAATTTTACAGGTGTGAGTAATAATGGAAGGATCAGCTACAGTAAAGTGCGTAAGTGTCTTTTAGGTTTAAGGCCTTAATGACTAGTTAATACTCTGGTAAGAGGAATGAATGTTTATAAAAATTGACACATTGCAATACTGTCTCAGAACATCCAAATGTCTTTGTAGTTGTAGTCATTTTGTATCATCTTCAGTACAGCTGAGAAACTCCCATTCCATCTGCTATGTGTGATTCCTTGAGTATGGAAGGAAAACAGTGTGTTGCAACATATTTTCAAGATGGTGTTCTTGAATTGAAAATATAAGCACAAAAATACTTGCTGGTAATAAATCAGAAACGTTTCTCTGTTGATACTGGAGGAAAGTATCACTATAAAAATATCAGTGGGGGAAGAAGTCCCCGGAATGTTAGAGCTCATTCTAGAGCTACAGATTACTGGAAATAACTGGTAGCTGTTACAGCTAAGTATCGAATCAGGTACTGTCCCTTTTACTGTACTGGTGATGTTTTTATTATTGTCTGGATGTGCCCTTCTGTGCTGTGGTATACATCAGTTTTTGTTATTACTGTTCAGTATGGTTTCTCCATCCCGCGTACGCTGCTCAACATAGTGTTCTTTCTTCCCTTCCGTTTTAATTTGCTTCTTCCCACAAATCCTGGAAGCTCTATTCATGTGTGGAAGTGCTTATGAAGTGAAATGAGCATGAAAATTCAGTGCCTGAAAGCATGCTGCAGAGACCAGTAGTCTCAGGGAAGGGGGGTTGTTGTCCACTCGTAAATGTTTTCATTCACAAGAAGAATGCAGTTTTGGCAAGAGAGCGTGATGCTTAGATGCAGAAGTGGACTCAGTAAATAGACCAAATTCCTGCTAGCGTAGGCTTACTGATGGATATGTAGAGTTTTACTCTCAAAATGGCATTCAAGTGGACTTGTTAAGTACAGAAAAGTGAAATGCACATAGCTAGTCAACACAGTTATTTCTGAAAGTAGGGTATAAAGGAGGCAGATTCTGTTTCTGGATGTGTTTGGCAGTCTGACCCTACTAATTACTTGCGCTGGGAGCTACAGTGTAGTTGTATGAGGGGGATGCAGGGATACTTGTATATTGCCTGTGATGCTGACTCACTCTGTTTCGAATTGTACTTGAAACAGTATTTTGAAAGATTCGTTGTAGTGTGATGCCTTCTGGAGTTATGCTTTTTAAAGGGAGGATTAGTAGCCAGTGGTGTGTCATGTATGTATGATCGGAGGTATGGGAGTGCCTTATTGATGTTCCAGTACATATTCTGATGACCAGAAGTACTGTCTTGAGAATTACCTTTTAAACAATATGAAATACATAAATCTCAAATGCAACTTTTAGGCTTTGAATATGTTTCATTTGATTGTGATTTTCTTTGCCTTCGTACCTAAGCTGGGGGCAAAACCTCATTATATGTGAAGTTAACTTTGAAAGGCTTTTTGTAGTGTCTTTTAGATGTTTTGATCTCTTTTTTTTTTTCCTTCTTTTTCTTTTTTTCTTTTTTTTTTTGCCTTGTGTATTATCTCTTGGGTTTGCAGTTTAAACAGACACCTTGGGAAAAATCTCTGTCCTTTCTGTCCCAAATTAAAAAACAAAACAAAACAAAAAGTTTAGAGCGCCATTTTAATCATTGAGGTACTTCATTTCTTGGGGAAACTTGAAGGCTGTTTCTTCAGTTTCTGTCAGCAGATTTCTGCAAATATGCTACCAATATTTTTTGCCCTATGTCTTCCAAGTGACAAACTGACAAGTGTTTGCTCTGGACATGAGTGCTGTACTCAAATGGATTAATTTTGAGCAATAGGGGAATCCCTTGAGGTTCTACTAGGTTTTTAATATTGTAATAGTCAAAAGTTTGAAGGTTTCATCTTATTATTTAATGGATAAATACAGTTTTAAGTGGTGTTGGCTCTATTTTTAGAGTGGCTTAATGTTTTCCTGAGTATCATGGAGTCCAAGGAAGCAAGCCCATAAAATAATGTATAGAGTATTTTCTACAGTGTTCCTCATGCAGCCCCTTGAAAGTACAGATATAGCAAATGTATAGCTGCTTTGGGTTACTTCAATATTTCTTCAATGAGAGCCATCACCTAGAGTCAACTAATTTTACTGAGTGGGTCTGACAGCCTTATAGCCAAGTTATTAAATTCTGTATAGTGCAGCATACCAGCTCTAAAATGTCAGAAATTCACCTACTTGCTTTCTGTGATTTCTGAAGAAATAGCAGGCTTCTGACAACAGCTACTTCAGTAAGGCAGTTTGTTCAAAATATTTTTTACTGAAAGTCAAAAAAAAAAAAAAGCAGTCTTTTTTTTTTTGCCAGAAGACAGGTAAAATTTGAGTAATTATTAATAGAGCATACATTCAGATTAGTTAAATGGATGCGTAGTAGATGATTCCAAAATATGATTAAGCTGTAGCACAGTGGCATTTGAGACAGTCAATATAAATAATTTTAAAAGGTTATTGTGGTGCATTGCAAGCTTCATGAATGGAAGGCTCTGTGGAGGGCTTAGTTTCACATACGTAGAGTTTTGACACTTCCGAATTTCATATGAAAACAGAAAAGTAAAAAAAAAAAATCAAACTGGGCAACCTTGGAAGTTTTCCGGAGCAAGGGTGAGGTCAAGGTGGATGGAAAAGAAACTGTGTAGAGACCTGTTCTGTAAAAATCAGTAGCTGATTCTCAGGGCGTTCAGTGGGATTTTGTTACAGCTGAGCTAGTCCAAAGTCAAGCTGCAGCTAAAAGTGGTGAGTGAGGTTCTGCCTCCACCGTTTTGTCAGTACTAGCACTCTGCATGCCTGGGATGATTTACTTCAGAAATCTAAACCAAAGTTACACTTTTCTTGCCAAGGGGAGAACCATGATCCACCTTTTTGGTAGCAGCAGTGAATTGTGGCAAGCTTGCTTTTGCACGAAAGTTCATCCTTATTTAGAGTATGGAGCCTGCCTGGATTCAGTCCACTTATATATCCAAATCAGTTCTCTGATATTTCATTTTGATTAGAAAAAAAGGCCTTGTTTACTTTATTTGTATGAAATTACAATATAATATTTATGTATTTGTATGGTTTCCATGATCAGCCTGGATAGTGTTTACTGAAGAACACATTCTCTTACAGACTTACTTAGCTCTGTCAGAGATGCTTGATTTAAGGGAAAATGTCACCATGTATGACAGGTGATTTTGATTCTTTATTAAAGCTAGCTGAAGCAAATATCATTCCAGAATTCAGGCAGTGAAATCTGAAAGCCAGCTTGGTCTTTTTGTCGTATGATAGAGATACTCATGGGACATTAAAAAAATAAAAATAAAAAAAAAAAGGTAGTTGAATATGTGGCATTATATATTCATAAAATTTTAAAATGCATTTACATTCCTAATGAAAACATGTTCTTTAGTGGATCAGCTGACTGATGTATGACAGTATGTCAGTTGCTGAGGTCTTGCAAAGAAATGACAGGCAATTCTGCAGGCTCTCTGGAGCTCAGATAGGTAAATCCAGTTAAGTAAATCCAGCACAGGAAAGAAAGTGGTATCATGGCTCTTTAAGATAGACGGACAAGGGAAAGAAACATTGGGGATTTATTTAAAAATTGCCTGACTTGGGAGTAATTTCAGGTCAGAGTTTGTGCCTAATTTAAATTGCAGTTAAAGGAAAAAGAGGCGTCATCTTTATAACCTCATAAAATAGTTTTAACTAATTCCTCAGACAAGCTTCTTTGTTATATACACTATTGTTCTACTTGACTCTGGCAGTTCTCATAATTATGAAATAAAAAAATCAGTTCCACTTACATTCATGCATAAATTTTTGTCACTTTACAGTTGAAGGATTTTAGCAGCTGATTTGAGCTATTTTTTGTTCTTGATGTTTATTAGCATTGATGTTGCCATTATTTTGTACTTTGCAAAGCAATGATACCTTACTGGGTACTGTATTTTCTTGAAATACATGTGTATGTTCTAAAACAGATCAGCAGCATGGTCTAGCAACTCATACAGCATTTGTAAGCCAGGCTGGTTGTATTTTAAACAGTATTTTCCTTTTAATAATGCTGTTGTAGTTATTTTGCATTATGCCAGTAATAACAGAGCTTGAATGATAGGATGCAAGAAATACAAGAAAATGTTCCAAATGAAATAAACCAGCAGCTCGTTATTTGCCAAACTTGAAAATCAAGTAATACAGCAGTCACAGTCACCATGCCTTGCCCAATTTTAAACCTTGATGAAGATGTGCACTTAAGATAACATGGATGTATTAAAAATAAGTGTGTATGTATGTGTGTATATATATATATGTGCATGTGTTTGTGTGTATGTGTATATAGATATAAAGTAAAAACAAAACCAAAACCAGGACACATTCATATTTCAAAAAATGTTCAGGGACATTGAAAGGAAAACCATGTGTTCATCCTGTACACCCGTGTAATAGAAATATTCTCATTCAGAAGGTTTGAGTTAACTTTTTTGATATTTAAAAGACTAGATTTGCATGGCAGCTTAGTAGGTTGCATGAGAAGAAATACAAGAATTAAAATGGCACTGCTTGAAAGATGCGTCAAAGGCATTTTGTAGCCAGAATAAGAATACAGTCGCAACTGACCAAACACAATAAAAAAAGAACCACTAGGAAGTGTCTTTCTCAGCTTGATTTCCCCATTTAAAGGTTTATCAGTTTGGAATTACAGATTATAGATCAGAGTGAGGAAAGAGAGACAGGCCTAAATAATTAGGAAGGCTCTGGCTGGAATGGCTGTGACAGCATGAGCCAGCCTGATCAAACAGCCCAGGTGCTGCAGAAGTCTTGTGCTATAAGGACAGCTGGAGTTCTGCCTGTCTATTCTCCAGTCTCTGAGGATGACATTTAAGGGCAAGTCCAAGATTAGAGCCCAAAATATATCACTCTTTCCCCAGAGTACCGTACCAGTTCCTAATTCAGAGACTTCCTGAATTGGCAAGTCTCTGTATTGTTAGTAGCCCTGAGCAGATTTCTTGTTAAGTCTCCCCTTGAGTCTTGTAAGCTTCTGATAGTCATTACATCCTGTGGTGGGGAGTTTCCACAGACTGCACGGTGTAAAAAAAACACTTGGTGTGTGTGCCACATACAACCTGCCACAACTGGCTTTTTCCATGACCCTCACTCTTGTGCTGAAGAAGGTGAATGCAACTGATCACTAGGTGCCCTCTGCAGCCCTCCTACAAGTCTGTGGGTTGTGAGAGAGGAAGACCAGAGCTGTACATGGTACTCAAAATGCAATAGATTCATACAGTTGCATAGTGAGTGGCATAGTGATTTTCTGCTCCCCTCTAAATTTGTATCATTCATTTTGGCTGTGGCCAAATATTAAACCAACAGCACCATGAAAATACCTCCTGTAAACACCTCTATCACATCAGCTAGGCCTTTGAGTCATTACTTTGTTATATTTTCCAAGTACAGTGATAATAGCGTAAGGAATATGTGTATTTTATATAGGGAAACAGTTTTTTAAAGACAAGCCAAGACTGTAATTGAAATTACAAGAAGCAGTATGTAGCACAGGCATTTAACTTTTACAGTTTTTACTTCTTTTATTCAAGACAAACAGTTGCACTTAAAAAGTTGCTGTGTTACCCTTTAATGATTCAACATATTAATAAACCTAACAAAAATGAATTCATTATGTGGTAACTTTGGAAGAAGTGCTCGGGGATCTTTGAGCAGAGGGAATTAAACAGTTTTTCAAAAGCACTTTCTTTAAATCTCATATCTGATAAATGCATAAAGCCAATAATAAACAGTTTTGTAAATTCATTTCCTGCAAGAGTTTGCTTGTAATTTTCAGTATTTGTTCCGGCTCTTAGCTGTTATTCTCATGTTTGCAGGGAGGAGGTAGCACAAAATGGAGAATTCTTGTGAATGTTTCTTTAAAAGTTTCTAGCATGCAAACTTAACTGTATTTAACAAAAATACTTTTCCAAACCATAAACCTATAGGTTATAATATCATAAACTGCCATATGATCCCTCGTTTATGTAAATCAATGTGTACTAGGAATTTAAGAAACATTCATAAGTACTAATAAAACTTCTCTTAGTCAGAAGGATACTAGTAGTCCAAGAGTTTTTGTAACCTTCATTTCATTGTCTGTTGGTAATTATGGCTGTCCTACTACATGACCTAAATTACTGGTGCTAAACTTCATAATGAGCTCCATAATTTAGAACAGTCCTTACGACAGTGCGGGTAGGTAGTAGTTGCCTACGATGGCAGAAGATATTTCTGTGTAATTGGATCTTACTTTCTTAAGCATTTGTCTTTAATTTTTTATATACATTTGCTGTTTGCTTATTAATGTGATCTGTGTTTATACTTATATTTGAACCAAACTTCATATGTTAGGATACTTTAGGAATTTTGTTCAGAACTGTGCAAATCTACCAGTGCCATGAGGAAAAACAAATTTTTTCTAACAATCGTCTCTGTTCATCCTACTGTCATGTAAGTAGTGAGCATAAAACTCAGTCTCAGTGTATTTGTAAACTCTGGCCTTTTTTACATGCTACACAGGTCATCAAGATAGATTCATTTTAGCATGAATAGACAAAAGCCATAACGTGTAAGGTAAATTATCACTTCTGTTCTCTCTTAATGCAGCTATAGCCCATATGTGTGCATGGACTCCAGTGGAGTTAGTGGTACAAGAACCCATAGCAACTGTAAATGTCTAAGAAGTTGGTATGGTGGCCAGGGTGACTGAGGCATTTACTGGCATGCTCACAGGCAGGCATTTAGCTTCCAGCCATATGGCCCTGCCCCTTTCCTGTGATGCCTTTAGTGTTTCTTTGACCTTCGTGGAGATGTATCCTGGCATCTTTGGTTTCTCATTAGGATGAGAAAAGTAATTTGCATTTTTGTGTAAGACAAACCATGGGAGATGCATTTTCAGTTACCAGGCGTCAGTCTCTCTCAGCACTTTGTTGAGAGTTTAAGTTACCGTCCAATGTCTAAGGCTTTTGACACCAGTGGTACAGCTAAAAAATATATGAGGGATTTTTAGCAGTAGATTTCTGTACTAACAAAAAAAATAATAATCAGAACATTTTTCCTAGGTTTATATTAGGGCTTTAAGACAAAAAACTTGAGGGACTTCTGCTTTGCTTGGTGTGTCAAGGCTTGGTTAAAGTGAGGAGAGTTTTGTTTCCCCCAGTTTCCCACAAAAATCTGAGTTGGCCCTCTTTTTTCATAAAAATTTAGGTTTAGAAACAATTAAAATGAAGTAGAATTTCATGCTTAATATATATACTATTTATTGCTTATGTAAGGAGTACAAATGAAGTAGTAAGTTTAAAATTATGCAAACGAGCCACTAAAACCCACCAAGCATCATAGTTTTAATCAGTGAGATCTGTCTCAACAGAGCAGATTATATGATCATCAGGTATACTATTCATTTGTTCAGCAGTGTGTGTAAGCTCAGTGTGAGGTTTTTAGTCTAGAAACTAGATCAAATTCAAATCGAAGATCAGGAAAAATTAGAAAGCAAAAAGCAGATTTTAATATATAAGAAGTCAAAGCAGTAGTTGTGCTGTGTGTCAGCCCGTTTCTTGTCATGTGGAAGGAATAATAGATTCTATTCAGAAATTGATGAGGAATTTGCCACCTGCTGCCCTAGGATAAATCATCTGCTATTGAACGTACACAACAAGGAAGCTCATACCACTCTTAAATCAAAAGGGATGATGCAGTGTGTTAGAAACAGAAACAAGAATTTGGGACAGATTTCCAGAGTTTTGAAGGTGAAGACACTGATCATGCTTCATGAACATACACATAGACGTATTTATTACACATGGATATGGTTTATTTTTTCTCATGTTCACCCACTTTGAAGCTGGTTTTATGAAAGATGCCAATTGAAAGATGCAGGCAGGTTCATAACAGTGTTGATGTGTCCTTTCACATTCTGTTTTCTGCCTGAAGCTTTATTTTTGTTTTATTGTTTTCCTGCAGCAGCTGAGTTAAAGTGTTCTTTTTTTCTTTGTCTTACCGTATTATTTATGTGCAAAAAACCCTTGCATTATTATTCTTTTAAAGCCACTGGCAGATCTTTGCATAGTTCTGCCTGTGTACTTCTGTCTACTTGAGACCAGTCATAATATATCCAAAAGGTTTTTGGGCATGTGGGGAGGGAGGGGGTTCCCTTCAGGATCCCATTTTGCTTCAGTTATTAAGTATTTGTTGTTGCTATTTTCCTTTTGTGTCCCTGTATGTGAGGATATAAGCCAGGGTGGTGAAGTAGGGTCCCAGATTGCTCCATGTCCCAGCAGGTGTGAATGAAGCTCTGAGCAGATCCCAGCTGTGTTACACCCTGAGGGCAGTGGCCCCAGAAACACCTCAGGAAATGCTGCTCCATTCAGTAGCACTCATGATACAGTTGCTCACTGCATGGCTGCTGCCTTTTCTTTTTTCCCAGTAATGCCAAAGCTTGTGTATCTGTAATGGTAATAAGAATCCCATGATGGAAATAGAAAATTACTTGAATCTGAAGTGTTCTTCGGACATATCTTCTGGTCTTTTTCCTAGTACGGGGACAATGCTTGTATGTAGCTGCTGGGTGAGTCTGATCTCTGGGTATTTTTTTCTGTAGTTGAGGCTATTTCTTCTTTAATTTCTTCTGTGAATGATTTAATCAGTGGTTCTGATAAGTCCAGTTTTGTGACAGTTAGTACTAGCTGACATCTGTGCTTCTTGCTGTGGTAAAAAACACCTGTGTTTTTAGAATTACACTGTTTCTAGTACCATGGCAGTCCTTGAGTGCTAGTCTTTATGTGCAGAGTAAGGTTGCTGAGAGAACATGAAGACTCAATTTCTGTACACATTTGTATATAAGATTTAATTATTTTTTTTTCTGCAAGGTGTTTTTCAACAATAATTCTTTTTAAAATCTTACAATCCTGGTTTTAAGTCTATGAACAGTGAACTGTTTGAGATACAAGCCAATAGACATTGAGTACTTAATTATTCTGATATCCTTTGAGTTACTAACCTTAATTATGGCATGACAGCTCTGCTGGGTATAGACACATATGTTTCTGTGTAACAGTTTCCAGTAGCAAGGCCAAGAATTTTCAGAGGAAGAGTATCTCCAAAAGCTTGTGGTTGAATTTGTTCATCAAATGAGTTGATCTAACAGCTGGTCTGTTTAAATTATAGTGAAGATGAAACATTATTCAGTAAAGCAAATCATTAATTCACAAGAAAATAATTTTACTGATATTAAAAGCTACATTCTAGTTTTATTTACATTTTTAGACTGTATATTCAGGTCATTTACCGATCCAGCAGAGTGACAGAATTTAATAAAATGAAGTTTGGGTAATACTTAATGCCATGTTTTGTATTAATTTGTTAATAGAGAAATGGCAGCAGTATGGTGGTCTAATGTTAGTATGAAAAAGAATCTTATCAGAGTGGTGATTGCCTGTTTAGTAACTGTTTTTTCCTTTTTTCCTTTTTTTTTTTTTTTTTCCTTCTGGCATGTTCCTGACACTCCTACTTGCTTGTGGGAATGAATATTTTGACCCTTGTGAATTGTAGAGCCTATTGTGAAGAATGGCAGGCCTCCAACGTCTCACAGCATGCACTCCTTTCTTCACCAGTACACAGGATCTTTCAAGAAGCCCCCTTTACGGAGACCACATAGCGTCATAGGGGGCAGCCTCGGCTCTTTCATGGCAATGCCCAGAAATGGGAGCAGATTAGGTAATTTACTACATTGTTTGTTTAAGTTCATTTTTCTGTGTCTGTATTGATTCTTAGCAAGAGATGGACTTACTCTAATGCTTTAATAAATCTCTGGGAATAATCTTTTTCTGAAGTTGATAGGGAGACTTGTTTTTAAGGTACTGAACGTCTCTAAGATTTTCAGGAAGAAAGCAATTGCAAGAACACACAGAAGTCACCCATGAATTTTTGACAAGTTGCAAAGTTACAAAAGTTACAAAATATTCTTTGTTAATACTTTGCAAGAAACCTGTGTGTGTCCTTTGGGAACTACAATAAATTAGATATAATAAAACCATGAAATGTAAAAAAAGGTGAAATGTAAAAAGAACTGGTGTATTTATATAGAATTTGTATTATTATACAAAGTTTAAAGGCAACAGATGTTATCTTAGTAATTAATTTAGATATTTTGTTTATTTATTTATTCTCACTAGCTATTTAAATCTTTTTTTTTCTTAACCTCCTTTGGAAAACCCTGTTCTTGTATGCTGTCTCTCAGCCTTTTAAATGCTAAACCCCATTGATACCACCTGTTATGTCAAAGAGTAAAAAATGATGTTTTGATTTATATAAGGCCAGTTTCTTTAAAATTTTAGGATATACTGTTATTTCACCAAACTACTATTTCTGTGTCAGGTACTTCATAGAACAAAATCATAGACTGGTTATGGTTGGAAAGGATCACTAGTTCCAATCCCTGTGCTATGGGCCCAGACACCTACTCCTAGACTAGGTTGCTCAAAGCCACATCCAAACTGGCCTTGAACACTGCCAGGGATGGAGCAGTCACAATTTCTTTGGGCAGCCTGTTCCACTGACTCACCACCTTCACAGTAAAGAACTTCTTGCTTATATCTTTGTCATTATTGTGAGGGGAAAAAAATAAAAATCAGTGACAAATTAAGGGCACTCAGCTGTAATTATCATTGTTGTGGTCCCAAGCTATTTTCTTGGTTATGTGGGGCAAGTAAGTTAGCAAAATGTTTTTCTTCAAGTAATTTGTTATGTTGCTGCCTCCAGTCACAATGAATGCTTTACCCTGCTTTTATGTTGTTTTAAATTATGCTTAATTAGTTGATGCTAGAAAATGAGAGCAAGTCACAGTTTAATTGGAATTCTCTGAATTTTTCAATCTTCTACCCACCTTTTAAAGTATGTGACAAACTGATCTCCTTCAAGATTAAGGTATGGGTCTTCAAGATAGTGGTCAAACTGCTCACATTATCTTCTGCTGTAATATCATCATGTTCAAACTTTTGCCTTTTTACTGTTAGTGCTGCCATACAAGCTGAAGAAAAGAATTCTGTCTTGAATGGTCTTTTAGCAGCTGTTGTCACAGCAAAAACCAGGTTTTAGTGTTCACAGCTTGGGTTTTGGGTTTTTTTTTAATATTATGTACTTAAATCTTTGATTAGGAATATTTACTCATTTATGGATTACTTGTCAAACCAGATGTACACCAACTGCGTACAGGAACAGCAGAAATGTGTACTTTTGTACTGTTGTTCTTGTGTGCTGCCTTTAAAAACATTCTACAGTATTTTAAAATAATGTATTCCTCTTCAAAATTTCACTATGAACTTTGCAGAAGTAAATTAGCAGAAGCAGAACTAATGAACAGGTTTTGGGTTCTTTTAATGATATTTCTCAAAGTCTTTTTTGCAATAGTAATATGGAAGTATTGCAGAAGAATGCAGTTGGTTTTCTTTTTCTCAGGTGATCAAGTCTTATAGGTGATCAAGTGTTTAAATAGCACTCAATTTCAGTCTTAGTCTGTAGGAAGTTATGATAACATGTTTAAATAGCGACAGAGTCCTGTAGAATTTGTAATTTGTTTGATGTGATATGGTTTACTGAGGTGTGAGTAAAGTGGTACGATTTACTGAGTGTATGTATTTATATGTTAAAAAACTCTTTTTGCTTTGGATGTAATGATGCTGTTAATGATGCCTTGTTTTTTTACTCATTTGATGAAAATTTCACCTACTGTACATGTTATCTAGTGGTAGGTAACACAAGTACAAGCATATACAAGTATAATTACTAACGCTTTTTCTGCTTCTTCATGTCTGTCCTTCTTTTGTTCCAGCCACATGAGAATGGTTATTATTCAGGAGGATGCTGAGGTTTTCTCCATGGGGATAAAGACATCAGAAATGAAACAGTCAAATATGCTATACTACAGGAGACTTTTTATTTTCTTTGTCTTCTTCATTCATCCTCTTTCCACTTTTTCCTCTATTCCAGTGGTGGAAAAATACTTTTGGAGAGAGATCCTTGAAACACCACAAAATTATGGCAGTTAAAGGATGGCTGTTTGCTTAAAATCAGGATAAAATGAGACTTGCGTAGGTGCATCTTCATGCTGCTTCCTTTAAAAGAGATTATCAGTATAAAAATTGGTTGAGAAGCCCTGGAGGGTTTTGGAGTTTTTTTGCTTTCTGAGCACTAAACATGAATTCCTGCTATTGTGGTAATGTGTAAAATTCCAAAATATTTTTAAAGCATTTCTAGTTGGAAACATCTGTGTTGGCTCTAGGCTTTGTAAAATGTTCGGTAAAGACAAAAAATCTGAACCAGTCTCTGAAAAGTCTGCATTTGTTTAAAATTTTATAGTAATTTTGAATTCAGTATTCAGTTATCATGATTTTAAATATTACAGATGATTCTCAGGCCAAATTGTGAATCAGCCATGCCACTGATAGGAATGAAGGTCTAGCTGAGGTTTTTTTAGCTCATATATCTCTATACAGCTTCTAAAGTCTTGAACCTCCAGAAACATTTAACTGCTGCAGTCAGTGATGGATCTAGAGCTAAAAAATCCTTTTTGGACCTGACCTGCCAGAGCCAACTTAGTTGTCCTTCTTCCATATTTGTATTACTGGGAACACTGGGGAGGCGCTTAGAATGGGCAAAGCCAACTGAAGCTGACCCTTCTGGTGAACCTCAGTAGAGGCCAGGGAAGAGTTTATCCCTGCTTTTGCCAGTTGTGTTGATGCAGTTATGAAGAAGTTTTGTTTCTTTGTCATAAATATCAGAATTGAAAAGAATGATGTTTCCGTACAGCTTTCGTAGTTTGATAATGTTAACAAAGGCAGTTGCTCACTATGGGCTTACCCAATTTGAATTGTTATTAGTAAAGCTGATTGTAAGATGCAGCCACTGCACACCTTGGAAGGAATCCAACATGCAAGTCACGTGATTATTTTTGTGATCATTTGAAATGAGATCGAAAAACTATGCAGTCTGACTCACTGCTGACTACTTAGTGGGTGTTATTTTAGCTCACTTGGAGGAGTTCTCATTCGGTGTACTGTAGGTCCCCCATATGAATTTCTTCTGTGGTGTTTCCCTCACAGCTGAGATGAGGATGACCTTTTCTTTCACTGTACTTCCGTAGTTTTCCTGTTACACTGTAATCATCTACAGCTTTTCATTAGAAGACCATACTGGATATTTAAGAGTACCTTAAAATAAAAGTCTGTGTAAGAGAATGGGTTGGGTATTCAGTAAAAGCAATTGAATAAATTATTGAACCATTAAAACCTCTGAAGACCATGCAAGCTGGCTTTAGTGCAGGTGAACCTGCGTATAGAAGAGCTTGGTGAAATTAATGAAATACTTGCATCATTTTTGTCATTGCTTAATCAAATATTATGATCACACACCTGTGTAAAATGATGCAGACAACTAGGTTAATGCCTTATTCCTAGGATTATGCTGCTAAGGTAATGAACATAAGGCTCTACTAATACCTCTTTAATTGCATAAAAGGACACATTTATATGAGATGATAACACAGTCAAGATATTTTAAAAAATGCTTAAAAGTATCCCTCTATAGAATATAATTAAAACATCTGCAAACCCTTATAGATAGGAGCAATTGGGTATTTAGCCCATCAGAAATTCAGGCATGTGCTTAATGATAGATTTTTGGATGCTACAACCAGTATCTTGCATAAACTCTTTAGGTTACGAGTATATAGCTTTACCAGTTACCACATAATTAAACATATCACAGCAGTATTCAAAAATGACTGACTTTTGTCTTTAAGTCTAAAGTACTACATTTTTAGACTTGAGTGGTACAGACCCACTTCGTATTCCTGATTTACGAAGAGCAGATCTCCTTGCAGCTATTTTCTGCCCCAAATATATGGGTTTGTGTTACTAGGTGTTGAAATAGTCCTTACGGGGGTCTTCTTAGTAGAAGAATTATCTTTGTCAACTAGGATGCTCTCTGTAATTTTGAGCATTGCATTTCAAAGTGTCATTTTTTTAATAGTGATTTCATAACACGTACACTTTTGTGAATTGAACATTAAAGTATGACAGTATCAATCACATGGTTACTTTAAGAAGTGTCAGTCTTTCTGAAAAAGAAATGATGTAATTGCTCCATGGCTTAAAATACAATAGTTCTTTAATTTCATCAGTCTTACTTTGTGTGGTTGCCCAGCTAACTGTCTCCTGTCTAGCTTCTCTGAAGAAAATAGACTTTGGAGCCCTGTAAGTGAGCTTGTACTAACATGCGGAAAAATAGATTCGGGAGCAATTGGTGGTAGCCATGACACTTAATTTTACAAACAGAATCTTGAGAGTTGTAATTGCTAAAATGGATTACATGACCTCTCAGAAAAGCATTTTGAAAGAGAATCTGTATTAAGTGATGTGATGAATGCCATTTACCAGATACAACAGTGCTGGCATAACAGCTTTGCTGCAAATAGTCTTTTCAATAATGCTTTTACATTACTAAAAATAATTTCCTACAGGTAGAGATTTTTAAAAAGACGGCTATCAAGTCACTACAGAGAGTAAGAGAGATTTCGTAGAGACTTGGCAAAAAAGGGTCACATTTTGTCAGCTTACGTTAAGGCTGATCTTTAGGGACCACTTTCTGAAAAATCTTTTCCTCTGTCTCAATCTACCATACCTCTTATCAATCTACTTATCAATCTAACATTAATAAGTAGTTACTTTGTTTGAAACCAGAAGATTGCTTCTTATTATGCATGGAGTGCAGCTTATTTTTTTTCTCATTCAGTCCAAATTTGATCACAATTTGAAGGAAAAATTCTGATGCAATGTGGATTTTTAATCAAAATGCAGTATAGATCCACATTGCTGCTGGAAAATTTGCTTTGTGCATGAGATGCATGGTTACGTTGTGTGTTTGATTTCAGTACTTCGAGTTAAAATATATGGTGCAACACTTTACGAGTTGTTGGGTTTTTTTTATATCCATTATGTTTTCTGTAAAAGGAAATTCTTTGTACTGAGGAAGAGTTTGATCCTTTGAAGTATACAAGATTCTGTGTGAGCCAAACTAGACAAACATTTTAGAAGATGTGCTAATAACAAGACATTGGCCTAATGGCTATTTTTTGTCTAGAAAGTCCAGCTCTCTTGCTTGCTGATAGCAACAATACTTGTGTTTTTTTCCTCTCTCTTTTTTTTTTTTTTTTTTATTGCTGCAAAATTGTGTACGTGTTAAACATTTTTCAGGTATGTTGGTGGTTAAGGCTGAATTGAGGTCTGTATGTTTTCTTAATATTAGCATTTCTAATAGTTGCCTAACACAAAGGATGAGGAGAGGGCAGGGAAGCACCTCCTTTATATGTGTGTTTAATCTCTATAGTAATTTGGAGTTCAAATATTTCAGAGGTGATGATGCATCATTACTCATAGTGAATTGGTTGTATGACCAGTTTCCCATTGTATGTCCTTTTGCAAGTCGTTTGACTTTTGCGGCTATTAAAGACATCACCTTGATCTTCATTCATTACTGTGTTTGTCTTTGGAAGTCTAGAAGATCCTGTGGTGATTAAAGGCAATATATATATATATATATATACATAAACTCTTTTGTGTGGATGAATCTAAAGGATTGTGTTAAAAGCACCAATTTTAAGTTGTCATGAAGATCCTGCAACATTATGTAGCTCAGTCTGAGTTTAAATTATTCTGTAAGGTCACAAATTTCATGTAATTGCTTCTGAATATCAGGTCCTCTGCTGAATCCACTTGTACATTGTAGGCCTCTATTTAGACAGTCAGAATACATTCCCTCCTTCTACACATGCACCCCAGTTTTTTTTTTTTTTATCTAAAGTTTACATATTTGGCATTTCTGAAAATAATACCTATAATTCAAGTTTTTTAAGATTTCTGAAGATACACTCAGGCTAACATCAGGTAGTCTTATTTGAAAAATTTATGTGTTCTCAGTAATATTTTATACCCAGGAGCGGCTTAAAGAGATGAGGTAGTGAAGCAGTTTGGGAAATGAATCCATGAGGGGAAGGTGGCTTATAGAAATTAAAATTGGGATTGTACTGTCTGTCTTTTGGTTTGGAAAACTGAGTTTTGGTGCAAGCTAAATAAGAAAAATAATGATAAATTTATGTAGAAGTCCTATACAGTAATCCTGTTCATTCTGTGATTCCCGAGCCCATGTATCAAGACTACCATGACTGTGATGAGTGTCTGCCATATAACACAGTGAACAGTAATGATACAGTTGTTTTCCATCTGTACAAGAGAGATATTTGGTGGAATACTAGTTAACTGTTTTAAATTCTTTGGATTATTTTTTAAGATATTGTTCATGAAAATCTGAAAATGGGGTCAGATGGTGAAAGTGACCAAGCTTCTGGAACGTCATCTGATGAAGTTCAATCTCCTACTGGTGTTTGTCTCAGAAACCGGATACACAGACGAATCTCAATGGAGGTAACTTACTTCTCATATAACAATCATTTAAATTGAGAAGAGAGTTAGGGGTTGCGTGAATTGTTTGTTTTAACTGGTGGTTGTCTTCTTAATTAACCATCTCCATTTGTCACACAGAAATCAGATGGTTATCTTGCATTCTTTATGAGCTGTTAATTTCAAAAATTTGAATGTGTTTTGAAACTTTTGGGGGCGGGAAATAATTTTCTAAATGTATGGTTTGAATATCTTTCTGTTACCTTCTGTCTAATTCACTGAGTATATCAAAAAAGATATACTATTTAGACATTTTTTACTTAAGACTGCTTTCTCATCTCTGTAAAACTATTACTACAGCAGCATTGGTCCTGACTGCTTCAGCCTTCCCCTCTCTTCCTGTTTTTTAATGAACGGAACTCTACAGGATGGTAAACAAAAGGAGGAAAAGTACCTTATGAATAACTGTGCACATAATTTCCTTTATTTATGAGTCTTATGAATACTAGCCACCCTTGTGCTTGCTTTGTTGTCATTTCCCTTGGTGAAGAAAAACAGAACACTTCCCTGTTTCTTGAGTGTATAAAACTTACAGTTATAATGATGCCTTTGTTACAGGAGCATTTAAAATTTTGTAGTTGCCGTTTATAGCATACATACCAATAGGCATAGTTCGTTAAGATTTTAAATCTTTATTCAAAGCCTGATAGCAAATACAGGACTGGGGGAGCAGATCTGAATAAGTTACAGTAGGGTGTATGCGCCAAAAATTTTTCATTTGTGAGGCATTCTGTTATGCTTGGAATTCCAAGACTCCAAGCATGTAATGCTGATATGATTCCAAGAACTTGTGAATTAGCTGTATTAGTTATACCATTTCTTGCAGCTGGGGGGGTGGGAGTTGTCTTCAGATTCCTACATTTGTATGTTAATCTGAGGTTGACTGTTGAACCATTTCCTTTGGAGAACTGAAGTGGATCTATTGATTTATGCAGGATACTTAAATTAAAAAAAAAAAGTCATTGTGAAATTTGCACATCAGAATGTGTGCTGGAGAAACTAAACATCAAGGGAATGTTTTTAAGAAGAATTATTTACTTTTTGTTCATTGTCTTTTTCTTCTGCATTTTCAAATGCACATTTAGAACAGGAAAAGAAATCAGGAAATTAATGATACATGAGGAAATTAACAAATTCAAATGGAACTATGTGAAGTGTTGCAGAGAAGGCTAAGAACCATTAAAGGATTATCTTTTAGATTAGGATTCAAGACACTAAAAGAAAAATCACAGAAGAACGCAGGAACAGTCATTACATTTCAGGAAATTCCTCTGCATTTATTAGCCTTTTTAATTGTAAAACAATTCTAACTTTACTCTCTAAGAGGCTTTGGGAAGCTTTTGTTTAAGTTTTGTTTATCTAATGCTAATTTATTCATTTTTCTCCAAATTCCAAATGCTTGTTTCTGATGATTGAAGTTAACATTATTTCTTCGTTCTCATTGGCTGTCTTAGTCAATGAGGGCACAGTATTTTTGGCAGCTATTCATGTGTTTTCTGCAAGAGTTACAGTGTTTCTCTCAAATTGCCTCAGTATTGAAATGGTGATTTCTCCACTGAGGTTTCAAGCTAATGTCTGCAAATACTTTTACATCTGAATTTTAAGAATGCAGTCACTGAGAGATATTTTTTGTTGATTCAAGTTTATTTCTTGGAAATGCTTTGTATCAGAATAGGTGGACGTTTAACCTGTTTGTGCATTCCAGGGGAAAAAAATGTGACAATCTTTGTAGCTTCAGTTAAAATACCTTTCTAATCATAATCTTTCTGCTTGATTTTCTAATTTCCTGAGTGAAAAGGTCTTAAGTGATTATATTGTCTGCCTGTCCTTTCCTCCTCCTGTTTTGGTCATGGGTCATTTTCTGTCAGATTTGACAGATGGATAGAAATCTCAGATGCTAGTTTTCTATTAATTTCTGTGAAAAAAGCTCAGAATCCTGAGAGATTGCTAATGCATCTGCTAGGAAAGATGCAGCCTTTATTAAACATGCCAGTATCCACATGAGTTGAGTCTCAAGACATACATCCATCGAAAACCAGGTTCTACTAGTTTTTGCTCTTCATGGAATGTAATTGCTTGCTTCCTTGGCCTTTGAGGGAACCAGGTAAAGGTTTCCTCTTATACCAGATCTTGCCTGCATGCCTGGAGTGATTTGTGCCATGCAGCTGACTGGTTCAGTAGTAGTAATTTGATTATATAAAGAGAAGAAAACAATCTTTGTTGTAAACTAAGTTTCTATTATTTCAGTTTTATTTTGCTGTTTTGTGGGGATCTGGTGTCTGTAGACATCATTGTGTAGCCTGAGGCCATATTCCCTGTATAGTCATTTAGGATGAGTTATAGCTGTATGCTCTACATGCAGATTGGAGTAAATTAGTGTGTGTTTAACAGTTAAATTTTTGCTGTAGTCTGCTGAAGTCATCAGTCACACTTGAAATCCATTGTAGAAGGTACTTGATTAAATATAGAAAGTTGGATAAACTCAATAAAGCAACATTTGTCATTCCTCTGCGTTAAGATGAATGTGCCTGTCATACAACTATAGCATACAACTGTATGGTTTTTTGTGTTTAGTTTGGCCAATATTCACTGTATTTGTAAAATTTTGTAAATTACTTCTTTGTTTCCCTGATGAATTGACAGAAGACCTGATTCGTTTTGAAGGTAACTAATCAGGTAAACCTAAAACCTTGGAATTTTCTTGTAATAGCTTGTGTATATAACCAAATCTTTCATACTTCGTTTGAACTTCCTCTAAAATTCAGAAAATTAGCAGCCCATCAAAAAAAATACAAACAAAAAATGGGCTTCCTCCTTCCCCCCCCCCCCCCCCCCCCCTTTGGTAGATGCTTGCTAAAAACATGGATACTGTAATCAAAATGCTAATTACCAATACTGGGTATTAGTATTCCTGGGATGTTTTGTACATTAGGATACACATTTTGATTCTTAGTGTCTGTCCTTGCTGCAGTGATAATAAAGCTATTTCTCTGTATTCATTTAATAATTCAGAGCCACAAGTAAAATTGTGACATTGCTGAAAAGCGGATTCTTTTGTCTAGAGTATATGGAAGATTTTGTTGGATAAGAAGACTTCCTAAAATTTTTATATAGAGGTATCTATATAAAGAGAGAGGAGACTGCAAAATAGACAGTGGAGATGCAACTAAATGCAGCAGAATCTCCATAGCAATAGAAAGCTGAAATTTCATAAACTTAAGTTGGCCTGATTTAGATAGGAAATCACCAGACTGCAATGTAACCTAAATATGAAGCATTTTAGATCTGAAGTGGTAAACTGCAATGAGAGAGAACCTTGATCTGCAGTGAAAAATCTGCTGGGGTGAAAACTTTCCATCCACAGTAGTAGCTGTAGAGATTTATCCGCTTTCAATCTGTCATGCCCCCAAATGACAAAATTTAGGCCAGTATGACTGTTACAGACAGGGAGATGATGAGCATTTGCGTCTGAATTCGACAGCACTGCACTTGTGAGACTAGATTTTCTTTTTTCCTAAATGATTGTTCATTGTTATCTTGTGCTTAGAAAACAAAGAGAACATACCAGAATCTCATTGTGTTGCCTAGATCACGTTTATTTTGTCAGTAATCCACAGGCCACAAATGGTCCACAGAGCAGTTGCTTGGTTTTTTTTTTCCCCCTCCTTCCTTCCCCTCATTCAGGAGCCATGCTGATGGTAGGTATCTGTTGTGTAGGAATTTGGTTTCAGACAGCTGTTAGGTTTTAATTAAAATGTCTACTAATCTCATGTTGATACCAGTTATTACTTGGTAAATCAGTACAACTGTTTATCAAAACAGATATATGGAACCATGTTTTTTTCAAGCACCCGTAGCAAATCAGCCAAAGAATGGATACATGGGTGTATTTTGAGTATAGGTGCTTTCATCTCATGTAATGAGAAACGCTTCTACATATCATAGAGTTACAGCTTAAAGCATTTTCATTTTGATTTGCTGGAAAAGATTACATGGGCAGTAATGCATTGATATAAACTCATGTTTCGAGCCAGAAGTGTCCACTGGGAGTCCTGTGCCCAGGCACTGGATAGTGAATGCTTCATTAAGACTGGTGGATAAAAAATAGGGACATACCGTCTGTGCAAATTGAAACATCTGTTTCCCTTTCCCAAAAGTCCAGGGTCTGTAAGCTATCTTCACATGTGAACTGGCAGAGGGCCATAACCCGCTGTTCACCAGCCTGTTTCCCAGATATTTTATCCTGAGAAACAGTTATTATCTATCTGACTGTCACATTAGTGACAGGAGTGTGTTCCAGATCAGGCTGCTCCTACCATGCTGCTATAGGATATAGTTCTCCCCTGGGAGGATTAGCTGCAGGGTTAGTACTTTTAGCTGAACAGGGAGAAATACAAAAGCTAGGAAGTGATCTTGTGGTCATGTGTGCATTGAGCTGGTCAACTACTGAAAGAAAGAACATAGATGACAAATAAGTTTTTGGTGAGCTCCACCTTTTACCAGGGGTGTGATTGTTTTGGGAGTTTTGACACAGCCTGAGTAACTCAATTGTTGGTCCAGCTGGGCAAGTGTACTTTCTCCAGAGAAAAACCCATAAAAAGTAATTGATGTTTCTACAGATAAAGCTCTAAGATTTTCTGTTTGTAGGTTTCAGATCAGAATGTGGTTCATAGGTCCCCATTCACATGTGTAAATAGGGCACTCTGAATTCTTGAGCAGCTAGCTGCATGGTAGTAGTGACCCAGGCTTTCAGTCAGGGACAGAACAGTATTTTCTCCTGTCGTTAGTTTTGGAAGTCAGAAGCATTGTATCAAAGACAGCCTAAGCATTCAACCCTACGTCTCTTGCCACTCAAGAGGCTCGATACCCCGCAGGCATCAATGCACAGAGCCTTCTCTGAGTGAAGGTTCTTCCTTCCTCCTTTCTTCTGTGTTTGGCAGCAGTTTATCTCCTTCTGCCTTACTTACTGGATTTTGTCTAATTCTCTTTTCTCCTGAGAACGCGTAGCTTTTCTTCTGATTGTCTCTTCTGTGCATCTAAACGTGGTCACCTACCAGAAGATTTCAGTACTAGACAGAAAAGAACTGAAACTGAACACAGTCAGGACTTTTTTGGTTTTCAGTGTGTTTTCTCCATTCAGCCTGGCAGCTGCCTCAACCTTTTGCAAGGTTACACTAGAAAAATATGCAGTTATTTTTGTAAACTCCTATTTTCAAGTTCACCTGAAGCTTGATGTTTTTTAAATCCCTTTTCTAATAACATATGTTCTAAATTACTAGTATGGTTTTGATGGAACTGATGGACTTCCTTTTGATCTGTTTGATTGGTGGTTTTTCATTTCTTCTACAAAAGAAAACTGACACTGCACTGATAAAAATTACTTCAGCTTGGATAACAGAAAGACTTCTTTAACCAGCCTTTTACCAGATTTTCTAGGGGGAACTGTCTGTTATCAGCAGTTGATGCTTTTTTGCCCTTCTGCTAGGAACCTTTTTAATCCTGTTGCTAAAGTTCTTTCATTCCACGAGCAAATGCTAGTTCTCTTAGAAAAGGTAGTGCACTATGCAGAACCCTTTTTAACCCTTGTTATAAGGATGGAATATCTACCTTTGTTTATTTTGCTTTTTCATAACCTGATTTTCCTTTTAAGTTCCATTTAAGAGTTTTGGTATCATATTGGATGTGTTCAGCCATCTCCAAAACACATCTCTAGTAACCACTGGAATGCAGCAGATATGAAGTCAGTACTTGGGTGCGGTTTCATACCCTGCACTCGCTCCAGCCTCACTGTCCTGTCGAGGAAGGTCAGATTTCCAGTTTCCATATTCAAGAAGTTTGTTTATTTTGAGTTAGCCAGTTTCTTCATGGGGCTTTCCCTTTGGTACTCGCAGCTTTGTGTTGATGTGAATAGCTCATGTTAATAATTAATGTTATACAGAACTGTTCTAAGGTTCCAGGTTTGCGTTTTTATAGTGGTATGTTCTGTTTTATTTCTCGTGATGTTTTTTTCCAGTTCCCTTCCCCTCCACGTCATTGTTTCTGTATCTGATAAACTTAAGCTATCTTTTTCTTTTGGGCAGTTTCTCCTACTGCCCTGCTATGGAAACTGATGAAAACATACGTAAATCTATGTTTAAAAATCAGGAAGGTGTATTAGGCAGAACTTACTTTATTAGCATCTGTTACTGCCCAGCACCTACCACTGAGTCAAACAGCCACCAGACCCTGGATTTCAGCAGGGTTTATGTTGAGGTTAATGTCACAGAGTGATGTAATAAAATAATAACAAAACAAAATAAGAAGTATACCCAAGAATAATTTTGAAGTATTTCTGGCATAATTTGTCACAAATTTCTTATGTATTCATACACTTGATAAAAAGAAAGTAATAACTCGCACTTGAGTTTCGTTCCTCCTTATGGTTTTATGTCACACAGATTTGGTTTGGTTTGGTTTCATTGATTGTGAGTAGAAGCTCCTGAAATGCAGTTTCTGAATACTGTATTAATGCTGAACAGATAGGAAGTAAGTAAAAAACACCTGTCTGTGGGTTTTTTTCTGGAGAAAAAAAAAGAAGGATGAAAGAACAGATTTTACTCAGCTGGTCAGGAGTTTCAGCACCATATCCATGATATTAAAATTCTTGTTAAAAGTATGTTGAAGAAGTTGTTCAGAATTCATTTTTTTTGACTGCTTAAATGAAAAAATCCTACTGACCTGTAATTCTAATTTTGTGGGTTCAAAATTACCAGTTGTTACAAATATTACTGAAGAGATACTTACACGATTTCACAGGTTTTTCGTTGTGCAAAAGTAGATAAAAGCTGTCTGCTTGCAATTCTGGTTTCTGTGCTTTAAAAAAAAAATGTGTATGTATAAGTGGCCACAGATACTGGCAATAACTTTCTTGAACTACTGGCAGTAAAGTTCTCCTTGTGTTGTTGTTTGGTAATAGTAGATGTGCTGGAAAAATATTACTTAGTCCCAAAATAGAGATTAAACCTTAGAATTATTAATAATATCAATATTTCATTCATTACAGTTGACTCCTTGTCTTTTCCTAGCATTTCGACATCAAATCTGCCAAACTATGTTTATGTTTGGGAGGGGGCAGTGAACATACAGTATCTGTGGTCATTGGTGTTTCTTCTGGCTCTAAAATAGCCTGTAAACTTAATCTCATGATAAAGTCCCTGAAAATAATCTTAATTTAGTTGATGAATGAATTCCATATTTTTGTTCCCTTTCACTTCTGTCGTTTAGGTCCCAAACATAACAAGCCACCTGATTTAGTGCTCAAAATTGATGCTCTCTTAAATTGTGTTGCATTTCAGTAGACTGGCTGAAAAACAGTATGTATTTATGGAGTGAGAGGTAGCAGGGTTTTAGGATTATGTTTTCATTATTGCTTCTAACAGAAGAAAACGTTCTTTGACCCTTTCCTCAAATCCAACAGAATAGTAATTTATTATTATGATTTTGGTTTCAGTAAAGTAATAACAACAACTTTAAAGTATAAGGGAAAAGTATTATTTAGGTATAAACCATTCTGCAGAAGGCAGAAAAATGCGCTTTCTGCATCACAGAGAAATTATAGCTACACTTGTCAGTTGAGCGGGGGAATGATAATGATTTTGTACGCCTGTAAAGAAAACTGGTATAGATAACTCATCCCAGTTGTTAAAGTAGTCTTTTTGGTTACAGTAATCGAGGTTTATTTATAAAGATGTTGAAATAATGTGCTGCAAGGATGCTATAGATTTCTTTTGGTGGGTGTGTATGCTGGTGGTTTTGCTTCATGACCTTGGGCCAAACAGAATTCTCTATAAATATATTCTCTGATTTGGGGTTGGGTTTTTTCTGTTTGCTTTTGCCTCTAGCAGTCTTGTATGTTATCATTCTACAGAGGTTCCAGTTGGCTTCAACTGTGCTGTCATTTGACAAAAATGCCCTGTATTTGATGTATGCTGTATTTGATACTAAAGTGGAACAGTAAGTGCATGCATATAAGGTTGCATATTAGAAAGTTTAAATTCTTATTGGCATAAAAAAATGGGGTTTGATTAATTTGCTTTGTGTCATGAAGTAGCGCAATATATTGATTTTTATTTAAAATGGGCAAGGAAAGAATACTATGAAGAGTAGAGGGTTTTTTTTTTGCAGTTAGCATGTCATGAAGTTGAACTGTGTTGCATACAGGGTTATATGATAGCATTTTAGATCTGATTAAGTATTCTCTAGTGAACAAAAGCACTATGACTTAGTGAACAGCTTGTGGTTGCAGCTGACATGTCTTGCTGGTGCTTGCTAGAACTAGTGAGAAGGCTAATTCAGACTGATGCTTACACAAGACAGCAAAGCATTTTCATTTGATCTGTAGTGGATTGTTTGGGCTGTCAGACTGGTGTCTGTAGACTTAGAAGAACAGTTTCTTTGTGAGGCTGTAACAAAAATTTATTGATGGAATTTAGCAATATTAACTCATAAAAGACAAGCTACAATTCCAGGGAAAGGTGGAGAGAATGTTGTTTGCTGTCATATAGTAAGTACATACCTTAAGTAATGATTAGTATGGAAATGTAACTTGCCAATAAACTGAAGAACCAAAGCAGTAAGGATTGGTATTATACTGATGTAGCTTGTCAATATAGTTTGTGTCATCTGCTGACTACCTGCTTCTGACAGAGCCAGCTTCCTTCTCTTGGCCCCTAAACTTGCATCAGCGCATTCTCACTTTGTTTTGAAGGGGCAGTCTTTTGCCAGTTGACCTTCTTACACCCCATCACTACATCATTATCTTAGTGCTCATTCTCCTCCAAAAAGCAATGGGAACATCTGGCCTCAGGCAATGAAATACTAGGTTTGAAGGTAGTCAGCTGTTAGATGAGCTAAATGAAAGATTCAAGGAATAGTGAACTGAGGCTGATGCTGTCATGATTTTCCCTTCAAGTTTTTATGACAAGTCATTTGGTACTACAGGATTGCTCCTTCTTTATGCTTCCTGTTGCTTCATTGGCAGAAGCCCAAACCTTTTTTCTTTTGCTGCAGTTGCGAGTGCAGTAGCAGCTTGAAACAGACTAGCAGTTGAAAGATCAATGGCATTTGTAACCCAGTAGACTGGAGAAAGATTTATTGTTGCTACTGCAGCAAGAAAGAAACAGCCTGCAAATTGGTACATTTGTTAAAGGATAAAAATAAAAGTAGTCTCAGTTTTCTTTTTCTGCTTTTTGTACCATAGTGAAAATTGGACTTGGGGAGACCTCAGTAAATCTTCCCTTGGGGCAATTTTCTGTTTATTTTTGATTATTATTTTATTATACGAAAAATATTAGTGTTTATTCTCTAAGTGTGCTACATGTCAGATGTAATGACTTGGGTCATCAGAAGACAGACTAAAAAATGTTAATATTTCAAATTGCTTCTTTCTAGAGCAGTTTTAATATGTAGAGTTCAAACATTCTATATCCTGAGTTACAGAATCATCTTTATTTTACTTCAGTTAAATTTACTGAAGTGTGTAGCACATCTTAGCAAAAAATAAATGGTAAGTTAAGGAAAAACAGAAGTTGTTGATTTTAATATCTGATTTAAAGTGTGAAAACTTAACAGTGTTGCTTTCACAAATACAAATAGGTTCTGTGTGTGAAAAAATGTACTTTTTTGACAGGGCTTAAGAGAAGTGAAAATTGATCTGTTGGCCACGAATGAGACTTTCTGAAAAGCGTAATGCTATGGCTGTAAAGCCAAGTCTAGCAATTGGGAATAGCTGACAAGTTTGTATTATGGGGAATAGGAGATGAGAACAGGATAGGTAGCAAAGGAATAGCGTTGTTTGACAGTCAGATGGAAAAAAAAACAAAATGTGGTAAGAAAGTTCTAGTATTAAACTTTTGTGAATGGCTTACTATGGGTACGAACTCAAGAAGCTGGTATTTGCAACAGTATTTTCAGCCATCCAAAAGGGGCCAGAAGTAAAGAAATCAAAAATGTTGGGATTTGGTGGGTTGTTGTTTTTTTTTTTTACTTACAAGTATGTGTGAAAAGCAAAAGAAAAGGTGTTTTGGTTTTGGGGGAGGATTTGGTTTGTCTCTTTTAGACATGTTTGTTTACTTATATTACTCAGCTCAGAGGACCTGCAGGATTTAAGTTGAAACACCTTTTCTTGTGCCCAAGTGTATGTAAGTAGTCAGTGGTAGACAGTTACAGCAAGTTACAAGTTACAGCAAGGTGGTTGGATGTTAGCAAGATGAAAGACAAGGCTTGACAAAGTGTAGCTTTTCTCAGAGCATTTGCTCTAGTTAGTGATAGAAATAGATGGTAAAGATGAGCATGAATTAAGGTAGTTTATCTCCGCAGCAGTCAAAGTGGTATTAGTGTCGCAAGTGCTTATGTGTTTATCTGTCGTGAAGCTGAGTAGAACAGATGTAATTCTCATTTCAGGCATATTATAAAAATAGTATGCATTTCTCTGCCAGTAATAGCAGTTATAAAGCAAGGCTGAGAGGAAGTATGCACATGAAGGTAGAAAATGTGTTTTCAAGTTGTAGGGGGGGGGGGAAATGCCACAAGCATTCTAGTTACCTTAGCAAAGCAAATGGTGCCTGAATATGTTCTGCAGAATATATTCTGGAACTGGATCAAAAAATAACTCGTTAAGTGACATAACAGTTGCCTATAGGCATTTGAACATTTTATAGTACCTTTACTGAACACTGGTAATACTTTTTTTCCAAGTTTACCCTAAAGATCACCATAAAAGAATCAAACTAGAAAATGTTATGAATTGACAAAATCTTTTTCATAAGTTAGACCTCATTTGGTAAAATAAATCTTTAAGTGACTTACAAGAAATCACTTTCATTTTAATTCCCTAAAGATAGTTTGTTCTATCTGAAGTACTTTATTGTCCCTGAAAGCTAAGATTTTGAACTTCAGTAAACCTTTGCTTGTTAAGGAGTTACGAAGGAATGTGCCCACATTCCCTCTGCATAGTTGAGGGTCTGTATGCACCACTTACGCACCTGCTGTGTTTAAAAAAGGATATGTAAGATAACATAGGGAGTTAGTCTAATTTACTATCTTCTAAAACATGAAACAACAATTTAAAATATTCATAAAGGCATGCGGAATGCATTACTATTAAAAATGGACATTTAACTCTGTTGTGTTGACAAGCTCAAAAGCTTAATTAGTAAAAATTAAAGAGCAAAGGGAAAATTCAGGCCTGTTGTTATTTTTACGTGCTTCCTTGTTACTTCTTTAAGCAGCATTGTAGCAGGATCCTTCAACAGCCTACATTCTTAACAGCCTGCTAATAATTTCCATTATAAAAGTTTTCTTGATTTTAGTCATTTTCCTTGGTTTAAGGTGTTTTTTTTTCTTCTGACAAATGCTAACCTGTCATTAGGTTCAGCTGGTCGTTGAAATTAGTGTGGACAAAGTCCTCTGTCCAGAAAGTGTCTTTTTCATTGTTTCATGAAATTCCACAGAGGCTTAAGAGAATTAGAAATTCTTGAAAATCACTTTTTCCTACTGCTGCTTGCTCTCCAGCTGGCATCATGCCAAAATCGTAGCAAACCATGGGATTCAGAAGGGCAGGTTTTGTTGCTGCTGAAACAGCAATAGCAAGATTGGAGTGGGGTAGCTGCACTGGCAGCATGCAGAATAGGAGATGGTGACTGCATCCGAGATATGACTCTGGGTTTCATACGCTAAAGCCAGCTTCTCCATAGAGGCCGTTCAGTGCCAGTGGAGAAGTTGATTACTTCCCCTGGGCTTGACAGCCAACCCAAACTGGCCAAAGGGCTATTCTCTACCATCTGATGTGGTGCTCGGCAATAAAAGTTGGGGGAAGGAGGAAGGGGAGACACTTGTGGCTATGTCATTTGTCTTCCACTCCCCGAGCCGCCACCAGGCATGCTGGGGCGAAAGTGGCTGGACACCTGTTCTGCCAATGGGAAGCAGTGAATTGGTTCCTTTTCCCACTCTCCTTGGGCACACAGCTTTTGCTTTCCCTATTAAACTGTCATTGCCTCCACCCACAATCTCCTCACCATCCTTTCATCTTCTCTGCATCCCACGGGAGAAGGGAGCAAGCACTCAGGTGGGTGTGAGCTTGGCTGTTCACCAGGGTCAGCCCACAGTGGAGGAATAAGTCTTCTGCTGCCATCAGCTGAACAGTTTGCCAAAATGTCAGCAGACTGCCTGGCCTTGAACACTCAAGGCTCAGAACTGTTTGGTGTATGCTAGGGTTCTTGCTTTTCTTTTTAACATAATCCCAGTTAAATTAACTGGTTTTTTAACTATGTCAAACTGGTGGAATTTTAGTTTCCACTTTTTCTATTTAGCCTGTAGGAAACATGCTTATTAATCTCATGCAGGTCTAATGAATCCTGTTTCATGTTGCTGTATTGCATTTAATTATGATTGCCTTCTTTTCCCAAGCGGTGGTTGCTTCTCTGAATTGCAAGAACTAGGAGGAATTAAGGTGGTACAGACAAACAAAATACAGTAATTTCTGTCTTTCAGGTATTTGGGATTACAGTCTTAATGACTTTCTTTAATTTTGCCTATTTTAGGCAGCTTGGTAAAGAATGATTATAATACAAAGATGATGTAACTTTATAAATGTAACATTTACATATAAGTGTAACATTACATCTTTCAAGTATTGGTGTCATAAAAGGTTTCTGACTGGTAGCTAACAATTTTAATATATGGTTTGAAAAAGGAAGTTGTGGCTTGGTTGACATTTCAGCACATCCTAATATGCATGAGTTTTGAAAGAAGAGTAGTAGTGTAGATAGTTAGGAGGAAAAATCTATCAAGTTCCTGCTGCGGTTTCCATGAAATTATGTTTTCCTCTCAGAAAATAGACTTTTTTCAACTCTGTGAAGTTCAGGAGAATGGATAGTGGTTTGGTTTTATTTGCAACATGACAAAAACTTACAGTAAATATTAATTTATTGAGTATTAAGTGCTTTTGAGGGAAAAAGAGTGATAACTGCTGTGTATTGTCCATTATACTACAAATGTAAGAGAAGTTATAAATGTGGAGAAGTTGTATTAAAAACAGATACTGCAGTTCTGAAAAGATTTTCTCCCTATTTTACCCGTCAGGTTGTGGTGTGTTTGGGGTTTTTTAAGACAGACATTGTAGGGGGGTGAAGGTTGTTGTTGTTGCATACTTAGACTATTGTTTGTGATTTCCCCCCCCCCCCCCAACTGGAAAAAATTTTGGCCTTTGCATCATTAAGTACTTAAATTCAAACAAGATTTATATTGCGCACTGCGTATCACCCAGTGTAAGTTTGCAGCTTAAGCTCAGTGTAAAACTGAAGATGTCACATGGATCTCTGAAGCAAGTCACGGGGGCGTTTGCAATTGCTTATTGCAGAAATGGCATGAGGAGAGATTTTGAGATTGAAGGAAGGTGAATTCTGTAACAGAATTACAACTAGCTCCCATTATAATATTGTCTGGTGCCTAAAGTATTATCATCTCCAGTTTTTATGGTAGCTGGACTGCAAAGTAATGAATTTTTTGTAGCTGTAAAGCATCTCAGACTTGTTTCCCTTCCCCCTCATTTGAAAGGGTATATCGTTGTTGGTGGCAGTCACTGTGCATAGTTAATGGCATAGTTTAGCTTAGAGGCTGCCTTCGCTTCCTTCTTCCTACATACTGATCAATTTAGTATGCTTAGAAATGCTTGAGGCTGTGGATCTAGGAGTGAAGCACTGCTTTGGCTGCCCCAAGTATGAGTCCTGTGGGAGGAGAGAACAAAGAGATGGAGAGCTCTGGAGTACAATCGATTCAGTATTTTATAAGGCCTTTGCATTTTGGTCCATGATTTCAGTATTCCTACAAACAAACTCTGTTGAAATACTTACTATCAAACAAACACAATGGAACAGCAAGAAGAGAGCACTGCAGTAGGCTTCTATGCCATAGAGCTAATAGATAGGAATAGGAGTTATTTTGCCACGGGATATATAAGATAATGATATCTACTGACTACACGAATTATACTGGAAAACTCAGCTCAATGTTATTTTCTTATATGTCTTGAAATTTGTCAAATTTCTGCTTTATGTTCTTGAGCAATGGGAGAAAGAAAATTAGGATATTGCCCCACTGTTCATCTGAGATTACAATAAGAAGGTGGAGTACAGATTGGTGCTGATCCTTTTCATTCCATCCCTGTTTTATTCCAGCAGTTCTGTGGTTTCCCACTGCAGTGATATGACAAAGTTGCTTTCTTTAAGGCAACATGGAGCTTCTTCCTTTGTACTCATCTGTTATGATGAGCTACGTGAATTTTCTGAAGAATGCAGTAACTTTATTTATTTATTAATCATAATCTGAATTTCTCTTCAGTAGAGGAGAGTCATTTCTCTTTTCAGATGGCTCTACCTTCACTGAATTTCAGTTGACTGTTACAAAAATGGCTTTAGCAGAACGTGTCAAAAGGAAGAAAATTCTTTAGTGGAAAATACTGTTTTACTGTAGGGATTATTCCTAGCTCCTATTATAATTTAAAACTTCTGTGTAAAATAAGAAACACAGATACCAGTTTTTTTCTAGTAAGGCAAGCTGATGTTGGGCAGCAAAGTGGAAGCTTCCAGACTTTGTACTCTGCACCCATGGAGGTGTGAGGGGCAAAAGGAAAACAGGAGGATCAGCTGCCAGAAGTTAAAGCTTTGTTGGCATCTCTCCAAAAATTTCTGCTTGTATCCAGTGGCCAGAGTGAATAGCATAATACAGATCAGCCATCGAGGGGATGCATATTAGCGCTTCAGTCCTACCTGAAATTAAACAACTTGCCAAATTAGATTAATTTTAATATATGTTTTTAACTGATGTTTTTTGCTTAGTTATTGCTTCAGGTACATGTACAGATCATGCATATACATGGTTCAAATACATTATTGGCACTGAAAGCTTAGCAAGTTGTCTCCCAAGATCTCCAGTCTTGAAAATCTGATGATCGAGTTCTGTAGCAGCCTAAGCCAATTTAGCTGCTAGCTTCTCAGGCTTGCCTTGCTGCTTCTCTGCCCTGTGTTCAGGCTGTGAGCTTGTCTGACCTTACACTGAACCGGTTCAGATCACAAAGCTGGCAGGAAGCTATGTACTTCGCCTGAGATAGTTTCTCGATGATTTAGCATGCTGAAATAGTTCAAAGCTGCTGCAAGGACACAAGTAGAAACACATGGCCAAGCCTGAGAGGAGCCGAACTGGGGACGTAGCTGCCAGTGCTTAGGTTAGCTCAGGATGCCCAGAAGTCAAATCTGGAGGTGATAGGTAAGATAGAATAGGGTAACATCAGGAAGAACTTAATGCCTTCAGGTGAGTATTTATTAAACCTAAGGTCCACCAGCAGAAATCTGGAGTTTCCCCCTTGTGCTGGAGAAAACTGTGAAAACAATGGTGGTTCCAGAGATGACCTCTTAATTTCATGGTAGAATCTGTGGCAATGGATGGTATAGTTTGATGCTGAGCATGCTTTTCCTTACTTGGATACCTTTACTGAAAAACTGCCTTTATTGAAAACAATTCCTGTTGTTTCAGAAATTACTTCCCGTATTTTCCCTGTCTGGATATGTAGCCCTTTTGTCTCTGTGGTGGTGGTGACCAGCCACTTTAAGAGAGAATTTGGTATTTCATTTTCTGGCATGTTTGAGATTAGAGCCAAACTAAAAATAAATAAAAAAAAATGTGCAGTTGAAATATTAACACTGTGAAAACAGTAACACTAAGGGTGTTAGAAGGTGTTTTAGGAAATTCTGAATTATATCTGAATACCTGACCCTTCTTTTTTAACATTATTTGCTGCAGGATTTGAACAAGCGCTTGTCCCTGCCTGCTGACATCAGGATACCAGATGGCTATCTTGAAAAGCTGCAGATTAACAGCCCTCCATTTGATCAGCCAATGAGTCGACGTTCTCGTAGAGCATCACTAGTAAGTGCATGCATCTGCCTTGCTAAACCAACCTCTTGGGTCTTCAGGTTCCATTTGATGTGCATGTCTGTGTACCATAGGTGTGATTCAGCTTGGCTTTTGCCTTCTCCACTTCACCAGCATGCACCCACCAAAATCTACTGCAGGATTTTACACTTCCATTTTTCTTCTTCAAACTAGGCCCAGTCATTTCTTTGTGAAGGTCTTGACCCTTTGGAATTGGTGCCTAAACTCAACTCCCACAATGTATACTTAAATCCTTTTGCTTTTTAGAGCAGGGATGATCTGTTAGAGCAAATAGGCCATGTAGTCTTAGGTCAAGGCCAGGGTTCTTACATGCTACAGTAGGAATGCCCTGAAGCAGCATAATATGAAGGCAGATCATCCTCACTGTTCTTTTTGTATTTGATAACAAATTTTGTCTCTCAAAATTGCTATTAAGATGATGGGGGGTTGGTTTGTTTGTTCATTTGTTTTAAAGCATATGTGAATTCCTGAGAGAATGAATGAATCAATTCGCATACACCTTTTTAGATGATTGTGTTATTTTTCAAAAATAAGCCTTTTCCTTGGAGGTTGCAGAATGATGGTTCCTATACTGTAATTAGATTAAAAATGCTAGAAATATTGGATTCTTATATAAAATATGCACATCCCTGAAATAGTCCAAGAAAACCATTATTGTTTTATTTTACCAAAATTGCTGTGTTTTAATCATAACTCGATCTATCAGCTTGCTTAATTGCGGTCTTAAAGAGTTGCAAGACCATTACTGACTTTCTGAGCAAATTCATAGTTGAGAAATTCTATACAGAGAAAAACTGGATATGTTTATGTAATCCACATTGTTCTTTGTTTTCTTGATTTAATGGCTTATTTGCTGAAAAATAATTATTAGGGTACTTGTAGTGAATTAGTTTTAACAACTGTGAATTATCTTTATTCTATTCTTTGTGAATTACTATTGTCGGTAACAAAGTGATGGTTGAATTTTATCATGTATTTTTCCCCTGAAAAAACAGAATTTAGTGTGCTAGACTGAGGCTCTAATCTGCATGTCGCCTTTTACAAGAACAATATTAAAAGAAGAAAAGATAGGATCAAAGCACTGGAAGTAATAATAATGTAGCAAGCTTAAATATTTGTGCCAGAATTTTGTAGCTCGTTAACCACTTAGTTACTGGTGCAGCACTGAACTGGGGAATAGATTTCCCAAAACATTGTTTTCAGATGCTGGGGAAGTACCATTTCGGTACTTGGGGGCTGGGGAATTTTCCTGTATAGCTGAATCCTCTTACTCATTTAACATTGGCCCCTGAGAGCAGTTCAAGTTCTGTGCTCTTTGCCTTCTACAAGACAGACAGAAAAAGAGTGCCCTCTAATGAGTATGGTGTGTGTATGGAATCAGCTTCCTGTCACAAGGTTTTTCGGTTTGCTTTTTAAAAATGCTTTCAGGGCTTAAGAGGTCCAAAATGAAACCCGCCAGCAGTGCTGTGGTATGCAGGCATGTGTTTGCTGCCTTGTCCTTTCATGATTTCAAACTAACTTTTAGAAGAGAGAAATTGAACGACTCATTATCCTGAGATTGTCATTGAAAGCTTGCTACCAGACTGTTAATTACAATACTGTGAACACTGTGCTCTGCTTCAAAGGCATGTCTCTTTCCAAGGTGTAGTAGGAATCAAAGGAAAAAGGCTATAAAAAGTATCAAGTGAGGACTTGTTTTACTTCAGGCCTGGTGTTATTCTTTGAAATACAAGGGAAAAATTAGCTTTTATAGTATTTCGTGTATACGTGTACAGTATTGCATGCACAGTAGCATAGGCGTAACTCTTATGCGCCAGCCATTGGAAATGAGAGACTGTAAATAGGGTGCATCAATGTTTTGTGTAAGTCGAGGTAGACAGGTGTGTGTTGTAGCAAAAAAATTATATAGTTCAGAAATTATTTTGGAAAAAAATTTATGGTAGTTTAAGGAATGTAAAAATTAGTTTTTCTTCTGAGTGGTAGGCCATAAAAATATGACAGAATTAAACATATTGAAAGATAGGTCTTGGAAAATATCTGTCCTTTGTATGTAGGAAATACTGTATCATTTTATTGTCTAAAGAAGATCCTGAATTTATTAGTCTTAATGAAAAATATTGAGGTTTCTTAGAAATCAGACTTTTAAGCTATATTCCATACTGTCTTGCAGTAATTAGGCCAGTAGCTATGAGTTCTCCTTTAGTTTCTCCTGTAAACTAAGCAACCTATCTTTTTAATTCTAATACCATGTAATACTTACTTCAAGATATTTAAGTAGGTCAAAATACACTTTGGAAACATACTTGCTTTACTAACATTGTACCTGTATCAATGGTACATTTAAAATCTCACTGGAGTTATAAGGTTTGCCAGATAACAACTCTGCTTGTATTTTGGGATAAACAGCATGGCCTCAACCAGGTCTTAAATATGCTTGTGCTAAAGTGTCTTTATGCAGTTGTGGGGTTTTTTTATTTAAATTCTAACACTAATTTAATAAAACAGGTTTACTCTTAATACTATGTTAACATAATTATGCTCCCATTTTTTACCTTAGATATGTCAGATATGTTTAAAGACAAGATCTTAAACATACTTCAGATATATTTTCATGCATGTGTTTTGAAAATTAGGTATTAATCCAACTTTTATTAGTATATCTTCATATTGTTGTCAAATCTTAATGCAGTCAGCAGTGTTTGTGTTACACTGTGTTACCCTGAAATAACATACAACTTTAATATCCATCAGATTTTTAGGAGCAAATCAGCATATTCTGACTGGTGGACATAGGTGCTGAAGTCAGTTTAGGGTCAAAGTATCGTTCCTTAGACAGAAATAGCAAGTGAAGAGCTATGTTTGGAAGTGGAAGGAGGAGGTGGTGCTGGGGAGAAAACCTGACTTTTTTGTCTTAGTATATGTTTAGTTGTCAGTAAAGCAAAACCCAATGAATTGAATTGGTTTTGAGTTTTGACAGGGTCCAGGCTATAGGACTTTCTAAATTGGTTTAAAATTTTGTGGTTTACATGTCTACTTTCAGTATTCTTCACAATAAGAACAGTACAAAGCTTTGGTGTAATTGACAGTGGTCTTTCATGAAAATAACTGTAAGAGATAACCATATTAAATACGAGAGTAGCAGTGGATTTGAACAGGAAAAGAGTAATGGTCTTCCAGTCTTCAGAAAAAGGTGTTACATAGGCAAGTAGACCCTCCCAGCTTGCATTGCAGAGCTAAGTTGGTGACAAAAAAAAGAGAAGGTGAGTAGATCCAAGTAAAATACGATCACATGAAGTTGTGAGCCAATAAATGTAAATTGTTGAGACAGAGCTCAAGCATGTGAAGGAATAATGTTAAGGGATTTTATTGGCAGAGTTTAGGCTGAAAAGCAGTGGGAAATCAGAATGGGAGAGGAAACCTCTCTGAGATCTTGAACATAGCAAATAAGTAAAGTTATTTTCAAAAAAGCAGCAACACATGGTTATGCTGAGCAAAAGAAAGGATGGAAGAGTTGAGATGACCTCATCTGTCGTAATCAGATCAGAATAGTAGAGAAGACCTAAGTAAGAGGCAGGCTAATGTAGGCTCTTGGTCCACATGTAACTCAGTTCATAATCCTCCTAGGATACACAGTGGACTGGCCAACAGGCTAAGGATTAGGCCTGGATGCTGGAACATTTATATCATGATATGCTTCATTGTTTTTAAAATTGAATTATGTGGTGCTTGATCAAGTACTGTAAGGTATTTTTCTGAAACAAAGTTTAGCTTGCCAATTAAGTTATATAGAAAGTGTTCCGTTTTAGTGACCAATTTTCAATTTCTTTTCGTTGCAGTCAGAAATTGGATTTGGAAAAATGGAAACCTATATCAAGTTAGAAAAGCTTGGAGAGGTATGTATAGCTTTTGAAATTACTAGTGCTTTGGTGACAATGTCTTATGTAAAATTCTACATAAATGTTGGTAGAAAATCTCTGAATCCCTCAAAATGTTCATTGGATTTATCTTTTCAGCTAACCAGATATAGTCCACATGTGTAACAGTGTCACAACCACACGAATGTTCTATGTATGTATCATAAGGAAAATTAGTCATAATTATTCTGACAGTAATAAAATCAGGTAAGCCTGGTGTCCTGCCTTGAGCAGTGTTCTGGTAGAGAACCCAGTATATACCTGAGCTGGGCAACCAGCTGGATGCTGCAAGGTGAAGTATGTAACACTGAGCTTGCCTGCCCTTCTTGAGAGGGCAGCGATACAACTTTCTACCTCCACTCAGCCTCTGACTTCCAGAGAAACAGTGGAATTCAGGAGGAGCCAGGTGTCAGTCCTGTCCAATTTGATTGAGGTTGGCCAGTGGGATCAAGAATGAATAAGGAACACAGGAGCACTGGGACACACTGAAGATTGCAGAAGCAAGCAGGGTTGGTTAGTGTCTTTGCTGTGAATATTGCTGCCAATCCTCCATCTGAAATGTTTTCATTTCCAAAAGCATTTCTTTTTTATTTTGTCTCCAGTACTTGTTAGGTGGATCACTATGCATGACATAACATTGCGTATCTTTGGAGAAATGTTAACCTAGTAGGTATCAAGTCATAGTTGTGGGTGTACATACAAAGTTCAGTGGACAACACCAGGTATGTAGAGTCATAGGATCATTTACATTGGAAAGGACCTTTAAGACCATTGAGTCCAACTGTTAACCCAGCCCTGACAAACCTACCAGTAGACCATGTCACTGAGTGCCACATCTACATGTCTTTTAAATATCTGTGGGGATATCTGCCCACTTACTTGGGCAGCCTGTTCCAATGCTTGACAATCCTTTCAGTGAAGACATTTTTCCTCATATACGGTCTAAACTTCCCCTGGCACAGCTTGTGGTGATTACCTCTTGTCATATCACTTGTTCCTTGGGAGATGAGCCACTTCCATGCTCCATCCTCCCCTCAGGTACTTGTAGAGAGTAATAAGGTCTCCTCTGCGCCTTCTCCAGGTTAAACAACTCCGGTTCCCTCAGCTGCTCCTCACAGGACTTGTGCTCTAGACCTTTCACCAGCTTTGTTGCTCTTCTTTGGACACACTGCAGCACCTCAGTGTCTTTCTTGTAGAGAGGCAAAAAACTTGAGCACACTATTGGAGGTGTAGCCTCACCAGTGCCAAGTACAGGGGGACAATCACTGCCCTAGTCCTGCTGGCCACACTATTCCTGATAAAAGCCAAGATATTCTTGGCCTTCTTGGCTACCTGGGCACAAGCTGGCTCATATTCAGCCCTGTTTGCCAAAACCCCAGGTGCTTTTCTAGTAGGCAGCTTTCCAGCCACTCATCCACAAGCCTTTGGTGTTGCATGGGGTTGTTGTGACCCAAGTGCAGGACCTGGCATTTTGCATTGTTGAACCTTGTACAATTGGACACAGCCCATAAATGCAGCCTGTCCAGATCCCTCTGTTAGAGCCTTAGAGTATTGTACTGTAACCTAGGGCAGTTTCTGTAATTTTGTTGTGTCCTCTTTCATTTGCTGTTTTGTCAGAATTTCTTGCCCTTATGTAACAAGTCCTGAGAATTTTGGATCTCTTCCTGTCCAAATTAAAAAAAAAAAAAGGAGAAAAAAAAACAAAAAGCTTGAGAAAGATAAGCTTCATGATACTCACTGTTCATGATGTCAAGAAGCTACCAAAACAAGTTGCGTGTTTTCATAAAAGTAATGGAAGAGTATGCAGCCTTTGGAAACGTAATGGCAGTGCAGTTTAGAGATACCTGAGCTAGTTTTAATCAAATAGAAACATTCAAGAGGGTAAATGATCCAACCAGTGAACTTAGTGAATTTAATGCTACCTGATCTGGCTTCTTTGGCAGCTGTATGGTGTATAGCTTTCCATGTCATTTTCAGACTTGTTAAGCATATACATCCCTTGTGTCTTTTGTGTGTTCAGACCTGAACTTAATATAAATAATTAAAATAATTGTGTAGTTTTACATGTGTCTAAAGAAGACAGTGTAAAAACAACTATTTATATCCAAAATTTAACCTATTAGAACCTCAAGCAGAAGTTTATATTTTGTTTATTAACTGATCTTACAATAAAGGAACAACATGTAAAAGTATCCTTCTTTTTCTGTTTTGTAGGGTACTTATGCAACAGTTTATAAGGGGAGAAGTAAATTGACAGAGAACCTGGTAGCTCTGAAAGAAATCCGCCTGGAACATGAAGAGGGAGCACCATGTACAGCTATAAGAGAAGGTGAGAACTTTGGGTTTATTTCTTAGAATTTCAATTCCTTCTGGATTATTTTCCTTTTTTTTTACCAAAGTTCTGTTAGTACTTGGAAATACATACACTACATGGGAGATTAATGAAATTGGTATTAGTTTTGATGAGGAAAATTTTAGTCTACACTTAGGAAGATTTAGTGTTTCAAATTTATTTGGGGGGGTGGATGTGTTCTTAAATGGATGATTTTGTACTGGATTATACTATCGTTAATGAGTAACTTTGAGGGATTCAGAATTCATTTTACCAAATGGCTGCTTCTCTTTGAAATGTATAATGTAAGAAATATTTACACTTTGTTACTCAAATGTCTGGTGTTTTGATTAAATACCTTTCTTATTAATTAAATCTGTGAGTATTATGTTCTTAAAAAGTGGCTTTTTAATTATTAAAAAATATAAATAGCTTGTATGTATGAACTTACTAGAAATGCATTTACTGCTTGTGTTTTCCATTTGTTTATACTTACAATTCTCTTTTGCAGTGTCATTATTAAAAGATCTGAAGCATGCAAATATTGTTACATTACACGATATTGTCCACACAGACAAGTCTTTGACTCTTGTTTTTGAATATCTGGTAAGTGCTTACACAACTAGTGAGCTTTACATTCAATTTATTGATTCTAAGTAACACAGACATAACAAAGTAAGAGCATAATAAGAGGGATGAAGAAAAACTCTTTACTCCCAATGTAATTTGAGAGTATAGCAATTTCATAACATACTGTGCCACACACAACATGGAGAAGAAGTCAATATCAAATGATGTTGCCTGAGATGATGCAGTTTGCTGGAAAAATATGGTATTTATATACATTTATGTATATATTTGAAAAGCCAGAGTTTTCTGCATGTTGAGGCTTTTCGTTTTTTTTTACTGTTGGACATTTTTTACAGAAAATTCAGTTTTCTGATGAATTATTTCAGTTCTAACAATAAATACTTACATAATCTGCTGTCCACTATTTTATTGACTAGTGATGATGGTGTTTTGACAGGACAAGGATCTGAAGCAGTACATGGATGACTGTGGTAACATCATGAGTATGCACAATGTAAAGGTGAGTTGTTTGAATAGCAGTGACTGTCTTCAGCTTTCTCTGTTCAGAGAATTTCTGAGAACTTAATAGTCAGGAGCTGTATGGTTTAGGGCTTTCAAAAAAAAAAAGAAAAAGAAAAAAGAAAAAAAATTCCTTTTTGACCCTTGGCTCTGGCTTAGCTACATTTGACATCAAATGGAGTCTTTCTTTTTGCTTTTGATGGCTGAAAACAGGAGATCATATAACTTCATATGTTTACATTCTCTTTGAAGTTATATATTTAAAATTAGAAATCTCCTAAAGAATAATAGTCTCATAACTCTTTTGACCTCTCTTTGTCCTTCCATTATTTTATACTTATTTATTAAGTTAAGGCTGTAGTTTGGCATATCCTCAAATAAAACTTACATATGCACACTGTGGAAAATCTAGCCTCAATTGTGAATGTAAGTTTGGATGTCATTGCCTACCACACAAGTAAGAAATTGAAAATACGTATTTAAGATGAGTAATGTTCATCTTTCTATTGATAATAAAATGGTAATTATTTAAGGTTTGTGTGTTCCTTTTAACTGTGGCTGTGTTCAGGTCAAATGACTCAGTTGCCAATCTAGCCTGATGAAAATAACTCATGTTCAAGTTTTACTTCTCTCCTAACAAGCAGGTTTTGGTTTGGAAAACTGGAATAACTCTTTGTGTTCTTTAATACTTAAGGCTTTATAAACAAGATTCCAAATAGGAGAACAATAGTATACTGAAATGAATGAAGTTGCCCAAGAAGGCTGGATTACCAGTAGCACCCTGCTGTGTTGCAGCCTGTGCTGCACTGTACTTTCAAAACCTCTTCATTAAGCCATATATAATTCATATAAGGATATTATTTGTATAGCAGATATGTTTGAGGAATTCTTACATTCCTCTTTAAGAAATTAACTTTAACTGGTGGTCCTAACAAAAAAAAACACATCAGTCTGTACGCATGGTAGGAAAACTACATTTATTCTTATACAGTAGCACATGGCACAAACAGGGTTGACAGTACAGTGTACTGAATGTTGCGGGCTTTGTGTAAATTCCAATAGACTTGTCATCCTTGGTTTTTGCTTAGGTGCATGTTGAGAAATCCGTTTGTAGTTGAATTACAGATGGAATGCAGTCTAGATGCTGGTTACTATTTGGTTAGCTTTTCCATTTATTCTATTGTCGCGTTACAGTATCTTTAGGAAAAGACATCTGCCTTTAACCTACTCTGTTTCTTCCTTTGAAAGTGTGTAAAGGGAAATTCTTTAATTCATATCTACTTCAGATAGACAATAAAAAAGCATAATTATGCTTGTGTTTTTAATTAACTACAAGTTAGTAAGTGGGGCTTTAAGATTAAAAAAAAATTAAGAAAAGCTGAAGTGGGATGCTGACTCCTATAATAAGTACAGATAGAGAACAAGCAGAATTTGTTTGTGGTAATAAGAGCTAAGCAGAGGAACTGTTTTTCCTTGTTTGCCTGTGGTTTAAGCTATGACCTAGGAGCAGATTTGTACGGTCAGTACCTTTGGCACTGGGAAACCAAAACAGCTGCTTAACTGTGGTAGCTGTAGGTGCTTACGTTAAAATAACTGGGAGGGTTGGGTCATTATTTACGTTTGAGAGACCTTCCTGTCATTGCTCTCCTCGTATTCCTTTGCTAATTGTCAGGTTTTAGTTTTAGCAAAATGAAGATGTGTAATATAAAAATGTGCGTGATCTCTGCAGGTATTACTGTTTCAAACAAAATTGTGAGCTAATACATGTCATCCTGTGCATTTCCAAAAGGATCCCTGCCAACTGTGGTGAATATCCACAATTTGTGTGGAATGATCTGTTTTGCCTTCTTGACTAAGTTCCAGTGTACACTAGAGATGGCTATCAATTTCCACAGCAGTGTGGTTAATATCACTTGGGACTGACTACCCCTGCAACAGTATGGACATGAGTAGATGGAAAAACACTTGTTGCTTCTTATCCTGCTCTTCAAAAAAGAAAACGGGGAGAAAAAATATCAATGCCAATTCCTTTTTTCTAGAGCAGATAAATCCCACTTGAGCAGACTGAGAGCACATGGATGTAACTACACCTGCTGTGCATTTGTCCAGTTTACAAAAAGAGTTTGGTGGTGCCACCTGGCACAAAAATAAACTGATGTGTTAGGAAATGGTCATATAAAAATATGTTGGTGTTTCTCCCTGAAAGTTGTGCTACATGCTGAATTTGTCACAGTGGTAAACATTGCTTTCTGTAATGCTCTGCATTTTTTTAATTGTATATCTGATCACCTATACTGGCTGAGGACTGTTGTGTGGTAAATGCCAGCAGTGGCTACCCAGAAGTCCCATTTTCAAGACCAGACCTTTTATACATACATACATAATAGTTCTTAATGCAGTGATATAGTAACTTGCTTGACTGCCCTCTGCTAAACCTTTCTTCTTCCCTTACTACTTTTATGTCTATGTATGTGCAGCCTTAATATGCGTGACTGAAGTTGTTTGCTTTGCTTGCTGTTCCAAAGGACTAAAACCTGTGTGTGTCAAGGTGAGGGGATGAATATAAATGCCAGAGGCAGTTGGGGCTGCTTTAGTAATCCTCATTTCTCATTTCTCCATGTTTCATGAGCTTGTGAATCCCAGCATATTTTTCAAACAGCATGCCAAAATGTTTAGTTTATACTTAGTTTAGCACAATTGGATAGAAAGGCTGCTGAGTTGCATTTTCAGAAGGGATTCTGTTGCAGAAGGAAACTTTAATATAGTCAGAGACAGTTACCCTTACAGATACTAGCGTGGAGAAGAGCACTGATAAATGCTTACTTACAGCCCTGCAGTTCACTTAAGCAGAATAAATTGCTCTTAAAATTTTCATTGTAAAGTGTGGTGTTAAAGCAGTGCATTAGCATAAAGGGCTTTTAAATCTAAACAATGTCTGGATTGTATTCATAAAGAAAGGTAACTTACTCTTGAGAAGTATTTCTGTTCTGCTTGCAGCACAGAGGCTTAACTGCAGTACCCAAATGGGCTGCTACAGTCATGTAATCTGTACATCAACATTTTTAGTCTCATTTATATGAGTGTTCTCTTTTGTAGCTATTTTTATACCAGATTCTTCGTGGTTTGGCATACTGTCATAGAAGAAAGGTATTACATCGAGATCTGAAGCCACAAAATCTACTCATTAATGAGAAGGGAGAACTGAAGCTTGCGGACTTTGGTATGGCTTGAAAATATTCTGTAACAGATGTTTTCCTTCATTCAGCAAAAGAGAGGAATCTTTCCTTATAAAGGAAAGAGGAGAACATCAGGTCTCATTTGTGCATTCTCAGGTGGAAAACAAAAGTCAGCCTTTTACAGGATGTTAGTAATCAAATATGTCTATAGGTAATAATGTCACTTGACTTGTTTGAAAGTAGTTTTACAGCTTTATTCGGAGCTGACACTTAGTCAAATCGTTAAGGTGGAGCTCAGGTTGCTTTTCCTAACACTCCACTCTGAAGCAGAGTGACCATCTCAGGAGAGAGAACAGATTTGTCCGTGTGCTAAATTGTTACGTGATACTTCATCACTGATACACCAAGTTCCTTTGGGATATTTGGTAGTGGGGCATTCACGGATTCCTGTTACCTTCTGTGTTAGGAAGGTCCTTTGAAAGTCATGCTACCACTGTTGTTTTTTCTCCCTTGGGTGTGAGTGAAAGTTGCTTAGATTGTATCTAACAGGGTAGACCTAAATTTCCTTGAAGGTAATACTGACAAACTTTGACAGTGTTAGGATGGAAAACCCTTGCTGATCCAACACTAATTTAGTCTGTTTCCTCTTTTTCATTATTTGCTTATTGCCATCTGCCTTTTGCAGAAATATTGCAGAAGGGTTTTCACAGGAGGGAGGTGTCATATTGATCTAATGTTTAGTTGTTTTAATGAAATCTGTAGGATTACTGGAGGATTTTATCTGTTTACCTGTCTTCTGTGCTTAAAAATGCAGACCATGAGATTGCTGTAAATACTAAGGAGCAAATCACAAGTTGTAGAAAGGTATTTAGTAGGGCTTTTTGATGAACATTAAGGGAAGGTATTTAGCAAGTACAATAAGGTTGATTTAGCTCATACTGAATTCTTTGTCATGCAAAAAAAGATTTCAGCAAACTGCACGTGACTTTATTTCCCTTTTATCAAGGACTGGCTAGAGCGAAGTCTGTTCCTACGAAGACCTATTCCAATGAAGTTGTCACATTATGGTACAGACCACCTGATGTTCTCCTTGGATCTTCAGAGTATTCAACTCAAATTGACATGTGGTTTGTATAGCTTTGTCTAATTTAAATTCTTGTTCTCAGTCAAGACGAAAAATGTCAACTCCTTATTATTATGTAGTAGCATTCAAATGCTCATCCTTGGAATTGTTGAAGGTTACAAGTGAGTTAGATCTGTAGAGAAAGGAATGGCAACCAGGGAAGGTGCTATTATTTCTGTCTTTTTATTGCATAGAGTAAGCAGGCATTAGGCCCACAGTGTTAGGGGGGAGAAAAACAAACATGTTCTCCTAATGACATTATAATGTGATATTTTACTGTGAGCTTTAATAGAATTGATAACCTTGACATCTGAAAGAAGAGGATAGGATATAGCTATGACAGGTTTTCTTTAGTCTTTGACAGTCCTTTTGTTACTACATATCTTTCAAAACAACATTTTAAACAGCAGTGTGTAGCTAACAACTAATTTAATTTGTTTTAATTGAAGAGAAATCGTGGAAGTCTTCAAGAGCTGAAAGCTTCAACTGGGAGATGGTTTCTGATTTATCTTTTCCTCTGTGCTTTATAAAGGGGCGTCGGATGCATTTTTTTTGAAATGGCATCAGGAAGGCCTCTTTTTCCTGGTTCGACTGTTGAAGATGAACTGCATTTAATTTTCAGACTTCTGGGTAAGAATACTTTTAGCAGTAATGTTAATGCTATGTGTTTGTTCTTCTAAGCACTTTTTCTGTGAGAACTGTAGATCTTGAGGTATAAACAGTGATATTTTATATTGCATTTATATTGTAATTAAGGTGAATGAGTTACTCTTGATGAAAAATTATTGACAAGATTAAATGCTTATTTTTGTCAAAGTTGTTTCTTTACATTTTTTTAAGTTGAATTTGTTTCTTTTTTTAAATGCAGGAACCCCATGTCAAGAAACATGGCCAGGCATTTCTTCCACTGATGAATTTAGAAACTACAACTTTCCTAAATATAAACCACAACCCCTCATCAACCATGCACCAAGGTACTTTACATTTTATTAATAGACAGTATGCATCCCAGTGGTTTGCATATTTGTAAATGTGAATATGTTTCCAAGTACAGTCTGCTACGGAATGCTGGAAAACTGCATCAAGTGTGTTGCTGTGGGCAGATAGTAAAGCAAAGCATAATCTTGATACTATGTGATTACTTTGTCTAGTAGCATGCAGCTCCTTAATGACCTGTAGAACTGTAAACTCTGATTAATAGTGCCTGTGTATTAGGCGTATTCACACAGCACTTCCTAAATAACCCCAGTTCTCCTCTGTTATATAATAGGCCCATTGTTAAAATGGCAAAGTTTTCTTGAGCAGTCTGTTGAAACCATGCTAAAACCATTATGAGGAACTTGAAGAGACTGTACAGTTATTACAAGCAAACTTTATAACAAGGACTAAAACATTTTTTATCAACTTTGAAGAAAAAAATGTAACATTGTGGCCTTCCACTAAATGAATGGTGTTAAGCGTAAAAGGTTTTTTTTCTGAAATAAATAATCCCGGTCAATCTAGTAAATCACAGTCCAAAACTCACAATTTGTCTGTCACTAGTGTTTTCCAAATAGTCTTGTTCTGAAGTGTTGGTACTTGTATGTGCATTAACATGCAGAGGAGTTGATTAGGTGAAAGTATATCCATGTTTAAATTTATTTTTCAGGTTTGATGTCAGGTATTGTAATGAAGTCAGTTCCTTTGCAGTTTTGTTCTTGTAAATATAGTCCAATAACTCTTTTAATTTTTTAAAATCTTTTTATTTTTAGGCTAGACACAGAAGGCATTGAATTGATAGCAAAGTTCCTTCAAGTAAGATGTTTTGTCTTTTTACTTCATAAAAGTGCAAGTTAAGAATTTTAATATATTATTTTAAAAATGTGTTAGAAGCTGTAGTGTCTGTTAGATCTGTCTCAAAGTGGAATATGCAGCTGAGTCTGTAGGGAATGACAGATTTGGGAAGAACATCAGTTTTGGGAAGCCTGTGTACTGTAAGAATTAAAAACCTGGTGTTTAATTTCTTTACATTTCTACGCCCCCACCTCAAACTGTTCTTACTACTTTTTGTAAAAGTAGAATCAATCCTATGTTAGTGATTCTCTGAAAGAAAAAGAAATCTCTTGTGAAATACGGCGTTAAAACAGAACTTTTAAATACAAATACTAAATTCCTGTAACAGTGAGAAGCAGTTACTAAGATGTAATATTACTCTTTGATCTTGCAAAATGCATTCAGAGTGTGAAGTGGTTTTAATCTTTTAATCTGTATTAAAAATGAGCCAGAAGCAAGATGGAAGGCCAGCTCTTAAATCTTTAAATAGTTGCAGAAGTGCTGTAACTTCGCAGCGCTAAAAATTCTTAGTATATAAGGTGGAGTGTAGTTACCCTGCTTTGCCAGCCTATGATTTAAATTTCTACACCAAGTCTTCACATTGTGTCAGAACAGTACTTGTCCTTGTTAGGACTTTGTTCTTACTTGTGTATAGCTTCTTAAATGTAGTTGTCCAATTGTGCACATACACCAAGCAGGAGATGTTTGATCACAAACTGAAGACCATGTTTAGTTGTCTAAAGTTTCATTTTATGCACACCACTGCAGTATAGTCCATCAAATTAAAAACTCTTGTGATCTCATGTAGTAGCATTTCATTGCAATTTAGTATCAGAACACAGTGTAGACAAAAGGCTGACATCTAGTCATTGTTACATTTAGAAATAAAGAATATTTTTTACTTGCATCCATTTACAGCAGTTATTTTTACTATTTTAGCCATCTTGGTATCATGTCAGTAATACCAAATTAGATAACATGTTAGAATAGAATAGTTTGAATTGGAAGGGACCTTCAAGATTTTCATCTATGAGGTAAAAATAACGAAACCAAATTTGTTCTAGTGAGCTGGTAAGAAATATTGAACAAGTAGAACTTTATATCTCCCTTTGCTGAAATCATTTGATTCAGAGTTTTTTGATGAAGACTAACACACTTGTTTCCTTTTATGTTAAATAGTATGAATCAAAAAAGAGAATTTCAGCAGAGGAGGCCATGAAACATGCATACTTCAGAAGTCTTGGAACAAGAATACACACTTTGCCTGAAAGTAAGAGGAGAAATAAAGTAGCAGAGTCTTGTTAAGATAGTGCATTAAAGCTGATTACATTGCTCAGTGTCATCTACTAAAGAAGTCTGGTATATATTGACTTAAATATTTGGGAATGGGAAACATTTTTTTAATCTAAACTGTACAATTAAGACTAGAACTTTGTTCAGTAAAGCATAATTATGTTTGGATATAAATTAATTTCTTTTTTATATTCTAGGTGTTTCAATATTCAGTCTAAAAGAGATTCAGCTGCAAAAAGACCCTGGCTTTCGAAATTCCACTTACCCAGAGACAGGTATGGAAAGCTTAATATTTTCTCTCATCTGCAGAGGGAGTGCTATGCCTAAGACATTTGGAACTGAAAAATACTTTCTTAAGTTGGTCTGTGTGTATGCAAACAAATACCACACTTCTGTAGAGACATGTAAGCTGAATGCACAGAAGGAGGTGAGTTTTACTGGGGATGGGCAGAGGGGCTGTTAATATGAAAACATCTTTGAGTTTCAAACCATTTTTACAAAAAATTAAACCCAGTAAGTGCAGTTAAAAAACAGATGCTGATGCTGGTTTAATCACAAAATAAATTACCTTGAAATAGAAAGACAGAAAATACAGATGATAACTGAATATTCTGTTGTGCAAATGCTTTGGTGTCTTACCATGGTCCTTGTTCTATTGTAGGACATGGAAAGAACAGAAGGCAGAGCATGCTTTTTTAAAGTGGGTTACACAGAGTCAAGCCCAAGCCTATCCTGTCAGTCCAGGACTCTGATCTGAAGGCAGTGCTCTCTATTGGTGGACTTGGAATCGCAGTTTGTCTACACTGTCCTCTTCACAGTGGAGTCTTTTTATTTCCAACCTGCAGATTATGTTTTTATATTTGTTGTCACAGTGTGACAAATTTTTGTACAGTTGGTTTTAAGGTCTCCTCTGCCACTAGAGCCAGTAGGTTACAGCTGTTGATGTAACTGTAGCTGCAATTTTTGTGCAGGACTGAGAAACACAGTGCATTATTTATTGCGGAATCATTGCTGCTAAATAACTACTGTCTGTATAGTTAACACAACAGTTCCATGCCTGAAGAAGTTGCAATGGCTTTATAATATGTGAATGCATCTGTTTCTCTTCATAAAATGTTCTACTGCTGCGGGGTTTTTTTGTATTTCTTAAACTGCAGTTTTTCCTGGAATGTAAACGTAGCTTTGCTTGGCTATAGGTGAACCATCTTTAATGCTCTAAGTTCATGGCACTTAATTCCTTATTTAACATTGGAAGTATGTGTTGAAATAGTTGAAAAATTATAATGCATATTATGTTTTTGAAAAGCACATGGTGTGAAAGTTGATTCAAACAAGTGAACAGTAACCATTATTTGCTCTCAGATCCTACGTTAGTTATTGATAAACTAGAGCATGGAGACTGGATCATAAATTTTGTCAGGCTTACTCCAGCATAAGATATTTGCACATTGTTGTGCACGTGGGGCCTGCAGAAGCAATGACTTTTTTACCTTGTTTTTACCTTAGAAATACAAATAGTAAAACAGTGATTCATATATGTTGGACCCTGGCTTACTTTTGAAGTTTAGAATTTTGTTACAGAGGAACAGGACAACTAATTACAAGAATATGGGAAATAATGTCACACTTTTCCCACCTTGTTGCTCTCCCATTTTTTGCATGATTCACTTGAAATCAACTGGAAAGATGCAAGTTTGTACTTGATAAGAACTCACTATACTACAGAGCTTTTGCAGTGGGAACTTAGAGAGTTTTTCAGATCTTAGATGTTATCTGTTTACCAGAGATAGTAAACATGTTACTACTATGCTTATGCATCTCAGTGAGTATCATAAGTACACCCTTGGTGATGGTTACAGTATTTTTAAGCATTTGTGTTCACCTTTATGAACCTATTTGTTTAGTGCATCTTAAAGAGACTGTAAATCTTTATTGGTATATTTTGAAATGGTCATGTAAATCTTTGGCTGGTATATCAAGAAAATAGTCATAGGTAACTTAATTTTTTCCTGACATTCACTGTAAAACGTTCAGGGGTCCTACCATTTCTGTTCAGGAAATCTTGTAGTTTATTGTTATTTAACAGTATTAAGTGAATTTTTGTATATTTCATTTTAACTTTATTTGTGAATAGTGATTGTGGCATGTTTGGGGGTGTTTTATTAATATTTCATTGAAACTGGTAAATTTGAATTGGGTTTTTTTATTATTATTATTATTATTTTCTGGAAGAGAGAAATTCATGTGTAATGGTGACTATTGGACCACTACTGCTTTTCAGCATTTGTAAACTGGTTTTACGTTAAATCTTGTAGACCTAACAAACTGCTGTTATTTCTAACTGACCGACCTGTATTAATATTGTACTTTTGAAAGTATAAATATTATGTGGAATTCTTTGGTTTTGTTTTTAAATTTATAACAACAAAGGCCCTATGTTGTTAAAAATACAGACTAAGTGAACTTGCGGTTCTTGGGCCGTTGTTGGAAACATTTAGCTAGGTCTGTGTGTTGTGGGAGTCACCAGTTTCAACTTTGGCTGCTTAATGATCCATGCAGTGCAGAGGTAGTGGCAGTGAAAAGTAATGTGGCTTATCCATGACTGAGGCAGTTCAGGATCTTAGCATCAGCATGGTCCACAGCCTAACCATTGGCACGTGAGTCCTGCATGTCACACAGTATCAGAAGTCTTGCCAAGGTCTAGGAGCGTGATACATGTCTTGGATACAAGTGTGGGTCTCCCACTGATTCCAGTGGGATTGTTCTGTGTGTATCAGAGGCAGATTTGGCACTGATGAAAAACCTTTGTCCTGAAATAGTTGTTATATATTTTTTTATAGTTGCTATGGATCTGATCTAGATTTTATACTGATTAACTTTGTAGGTGTGGTGGTGTTGAAAGAAGAAGTATCAGAAAAACCTCTTTTTTTTACAGAAGTAGTGAAGATACAGAGTAAATGTTCACTGTGGATAAATGTGAGGTTTAGCATTTCTAGAACAGTAATATAGGTTATAAAAGAACAAGTAATAATGTGACACTAATAAGTAAAGGACTTAAAGGTTTAACTGGTCAAATGAAGTGCATTAATATATTTAGAAAGGGATCAGCTGCAGCTGACAGAAGGATGTTTCCATAAGAGCTTGGCATCCATGGTCAAGCCAGTTTCTTTTGGTTTAATTGTCTATAATTGAAATTCCTGCATCAGCAGAGACAGTTCTGTGACAGCTGCCTGTTTGAGGCGATAGTCAGTGACTATGAAATTGCTGGGCATTTCTCTTTGACATCCTTCTCATGCGATTCAGTGTTCTGCCTCCTGCCTGACAGCATCAGGCACTGCAAACTTGGTGTCACTGTCCCCAGGAACTGTAGGGAGTGTTGGCCTTTTGGAGAAGACCTCAACCATGACAAAACCAAGCAGATAGTGGCTGAAAATGAATGACTTCCGAGATTTGGTATGACACCTTTGCTTGAAGATGAGTGATTGGTTAATGAGATGGCCTGCAAGTTGTTGCTGATTTTAAGTAGCTATTTTTCTAAGATACCTGGTGTATTCCTTCTACCCCAGGGTTGGAATGCCAAGGTGCATGGATAGGTTTGTGTAGGAGCAAGGTGGGCTTGAAGACAGGAAGGAGGCAGGTGGTGATGAGGTTGCAAGCACATGCAGGGGAAGGTTGAACGGGAGAGAGGGTGGGACAGGGCAGAGTGGGAGATGGAAGGGGCAAACCAGCTGCTCAGCAGTGCTCTAGTGGAACATGCATCTCAACACAGCTGTGTTATTTTTGTGCTGCTTTACCACAGCATTAAGTAGCCAGAGTGTATCCCTGAATTGGGCAATAAAAGTTAAAATAAACAGTTGTTGAAGAACCAACATACTTTGTATTTGCAAATCATTTGAAAACACTGCAAGGTAGCGTTCTTTGGGCTGCTTGCTTGTTGTTTGTGCATGGGTTTTCCAGTGTAATAAAGGTACGTTGTTTCTGTTTTGCAATGTTAAAATGGAATTAAGGTTAAAAATACATTCAGTTATTGAGCACAAATGTATGAAAGGTATATTGTAAACATCCGCAAGCCAAGTATTATAAAGCCAGGAACTACCCAGAACTAAGGTCAGACTTGAACGAAATCCAAATGAAGGTATGGAAATGCACAGCTATAGCACATAGAGACACTGAAGAAATATCGGGATTTTCCTTGTCTGTGAGAATGTGTGGTCACAGACGTGATAGTTTTGTCTGGTCACTAACAGGCAGAGCTGAAATAATTCGTGCACCTCCTTACCACATTTTGGTACCTTTTTCTCCTTAGTAAAGTTTGGCTTTGAAACAAATGCAACCTTTCTGTGAAATTTCTTAATTCCAGGGAGGAACTCGAGTACTTCTTTTCTACAGATTGTTTGTGTTTGTCATTTTAGAGGCAGGGCTTTTAGAGATTAAATGCTACTGTTCGGCTTGTGTGTGGGTCAGCAACATCCAAGTATCTCACCAACATCCGTGTCAGACCAATTTAAGAGATAACAGGTATAGCTAATAAAACCTAAAGGAAGCACTGTACAAGTGTTGAGCTAATTGCTAAATGGTAAAATAAGCTCTGACTGTACAGTTTGGATGATTTTAACAAGTGTAAAAGCCCAGTTGATATACATGGGCTTTGTACTTTGTACCATGCAGCCTTTTCATCTGTGGGGTTCAGCTGCACAGAAATCACACTTGTGTTCTAGGCCACAGTGGAAATCTGTGTTGTCAGAACTGGGATTAGAGTTTAGCTATTCCAGATCTATTTGTCTTAATCTTTTGTGTGTGGTTCTCAGTGGGCTCTACTGTGCCTCTCTTGTTAAGTGAAAGAAAAAGATTGATGTCAGTGGAAAAATGTGTACATTACAATTTTCCACTCTTCTCACGTTTCCAAAAATCCCTCAACTCATTTAAGTCCTGTTATTTTTGAGCCAACTGAAATTGTGAGTGCACACATATGCACATACTGTTGTAAATAACTGCTTAATTTATTGTCCTGGCTGCATCCTCCAAAATCACTTAAGAAGTGGGCCTGCCCGAGCAGATGGCTTTTATGGTCCTCCTAATGAAATACGAGTCTCGTTCAGCTCAGATGCCATACGTTGAAACACATTTTTCCCTAGAGAGCTATGAAGTTCCTCTGTTTGTTGCAGTGGGATCTTCCTGCTGATGGAATTGCCATCACTGCATATTGCAAACCGAGAATGCTCTTCCCTATCCTTGCTGCAACATACTCTTGCAGAGAGCCTCCCTCCATGCCCTGCATGGCAGCGCCAGTGCTGCCTGCTCCTCCCCTTTCACACCCCAGGCTTCTTTTTTCCAAGACTTTGTTTTACCCCCATTCCATGTCCCTTTCTTTGCTTTGCAAGAGGAGGCAGCTGGCCTGGAGCCCTGTTAGGAATCATTAAGGTTACATTTACTCATTTGCGCTTCTTCAGAGTGAACACTAACTGATGGCAATCTTTCAAGAAAAGTAACACAACATATCCTGTAGTGCTCTCCTCAGGGATGCTTTTCTACAACTATGCCCCTGTGCTCAAGGCAGGCTGTGATGCTCATTGCTCCAGAGTCCTTGCCTGGGGTTTGTTCTCCTTTATTCATTTAAGTTTACACTTCTCCTGACTAATGCTGTCAGTCTCTTTGCCCTTAAGAAATGGGTTTGTACTACACCTGTGCAGACAGAGCGCTCACGTTAATCAGGAGGAGCAGTTACAGTTTGGGGCTAAAATGGATTTCAATAGTTGTGATTTTTTAACAACTTCGTAGAGATGTGCTTAAACCTGCATGACCCATGTTTGTTTATCCTACAGGATATAGAGACTGTCTCAAGATCAGAAGGGAGCAGTAATTCCCTTATGTTAAAGAATACCCGTAGTTGCTGTGCCTTTTCTGAACACATTTGGTGGTTGTGATGGCTTCTGAAGATGCTTCCTGTAGGCACAACATCACACAGCCTCTTAATGCAGCCTTGCTCTGTAAAAATGAAACGCCACGGTCTGTTTTAAAGGACCATCTCCCTTTAAACACTTACCATCTCGTTGACAGTTCATTATTTCTTTGGTAGGTACCTCCAGATTGGCAAGTGCCTGTCTGAGGAGCCAAGTTTTACTCAAACCAAACTGCTGATGTAACGGACACATGTCAAGTCTTTCCTTTTCTGAAGTTTGTTACCACCCATCACTGGTTTCCCCACCTTGAAAGTTTTCTGTAGAACTGGAGCCTCTTACCTGTGCTGGGGCAGAAGATGCGTGCGATCTCTTGGCAAAGCTACCCAGTAGCTGCTGTAACCCTGCTGGTGGATACTGCTTTTCTGAGAAAGCAATGTAAAGATAAGGCAGAAATAGCCTGATTGTGCACCCAGCCTGTATAGAAAACATTTTGTGTATTGCTGAAGCATGCATAAAGTGTAATTTGTCCAAAAATCCCTCAAGTATCAAACTGCAATACTACCAAGAAGAGAGAGTAACTCCTGTTTTGTTCCCCAGGACTGCTGGCTGGAGCTCTCCATGCCACAGAAATACCACCGCTTTCACAGTATTTATTTTAAAAAACATTTATTTGATTTTTCTCTACCGTTAAAAGATGCCTGTTAATAAAATTCAGTAGAAAATTACCAATAGAGTATTTTCTCTGAAGCACAAGGTGTAACAATCTTGTGTTTTGGGTGTGACTTGAGAGGCTGGACTTTCTCTATATACATCCTTACCAGTAAGAAGAATGTTTGTTCCACATTATTGACCACTTGGAAGGCAGATTTCATTTTGACATCCTATTTTTTTTTAATTGAAAAAACAGGTAGCAGAAGATGATGCATTCTGTTGCTGCCTTTTACCCTCTTGAGGATGAGAAGACAGCACTATTTACTTCCTGTTTCTGGGTGTCTTCCCTGAAGTTTTCCTGGATTCTTTCAAATCCTTTACAGTAGTTTGTTGAAATAGGTTTTTGTCCCAGAATTGATATTTTCTGCTATCTTTAAAAGTCACTGACAGGGCAGGAGGGTGGGAGGGGAGGTGTGGGTGTGCTGAGCCTTGAAAAGAAAAACATCTGCCTTACTCATAGTAGAACCTTGGAAGAAACAAAACCATGAGAATTGGGATGCTTTTTAAGCATCACTTCTCTGTCACACGCTCCCTCTTCTCGTGTTCAACTGGGGGTTTTGCAGTGTTATTACTCAACAATTCTTACTAAGTCAAAGACCAAATTTTCATGAGTGTCTATTCTTACTTTTTAAACTAGAGAGAAACAGCTCATCTGTATGCCTTGTTCTCCCATTAGCTGTATCGGCGTGTACAAGGTGAGACTCTCCTGAAGTAGGCATTTATGCCTTTTTAAAACGAGACGAGAGTCGGCTCTGGAGTGTGAGTAATTGCCTCTCAACTTAGTCAATGAAAACATTCCGTGTACCTGGGAGGAATCCATTGAAAGAGGAATGTTTGATCTGTGAGCCCTGTGATTTATCTCCACTGGTCTAGTCAGTCCCTTCAGTTACACGCTGCCTTCTCTTCCAGTCTGCTCCGATTTGACTTTGTATAAAATATTTCTCTCCACTCATAGGTTTTGCATAGGTTCGTCTTCTGGTTTTGACTCCTCAGGGTGGTACCTCCTGGAGCTCTTAAAATGCTGAATCGAGCAAATGGCTTCCCAGGCACTTCATTCTTTTTCCTTGTGTCTTGCACCTAATTGCTCTGTTTATCAGCACTGGTACTTTATACAGATACAGCAGGGTTTTATCCCATTAATTACTGAGAGGGAAGCTCATTTTTGGTTGTGCAACCCAGTAGCCTGAGGAAAATTCCTGCTGTCTTTTGTCAGATAACCTCTGCCCCAAAAATGGCTTTTCAACATCAGAGCTGCATTAATAAAATGTTTATTTAGCACCTTTCAGGTTGAAGGATCCAAAAGCAATTTACAGTTAACTACACACATCAGCACTGAAATGCATCCAAGCAGAAAATCAGCAGACAACTCACTGTGTAAATTCCAGAGAGAATGGACTTCTGGCCAGCCGCTTGGCCAAAAAGCAAAGTAGAAGCGCCAGTGACCTGCAGCAAACAGGATCTGATACTGGTTTCGGTTTTGAAGGTCTCATCTGGAAAACCTACCTACACGGTAAAGCTGCATTCAACCCAATTTAGCCACCTCAGAGAGCTGAAGATTTGCATCAGCCCTGCCAAGATTAGAATCTGTGGTGCCAGGGAGTCTAGCCTAATCCTAACCTGACATTTAGATGACTAAACCATTACCTCAAGGTAGAGGACAAACCCAGTGAATTCAAGTTGTGAGCATATAGTAACGCAGTGCTGGTTTTTAATCCAGAATTCAGATGTTTATACATAAACATCCCACATGTACAGTATGCCTCTTTACAAGCACCAGGCATTCATTTACAGTCCTGTAACTTTTCCAGCTTTGGGGGAAGGGGAGATGCAACCTTCTGAGCTCTAGTAGCTAGAATAATCTTTCCAGGGAAATAGAAGGCACTTGGCACGACTGAACAAAGCACCTGGAAATTCTCTGTCAGGAATGATCCTCATTCCCTGGGAGAAGAGAGGTTACCTCTTGTCTTTCCAGCTGTAATGCTGACAGTTCATAAGAAGTATGGGCCAAATAAATTCTCCTGTTCTACAGAAGTATTCTCCAGTGCTGGAAATCTCTGGTGAAAATACACAGCCCAGTTCCTCCCTGTTGCAACGCGACAGAAGAACTTGGGCGTAAAGGTGGAAGTGTGGCTTTGTTACTCCTCAGTGCATCTCGTGACTGTAATGTTGGTTATGTTTTCCACTTCAGCAAAGAAAAATTATAAGGCTATTTTTTATACAATTTGAAAGCACTTAATACAAAGGTACATGAATACACTGCTTCTTACGGCCTATCCGTGGAGAAATACTGAAATACTACCATAGGGCTGTTCAATACTAGTTTTTTTTCTTTCATCTTTTTATCTTAATACTAGAAAATATATAAATCATTTACATGACATTATGCAAAAGAAGGCACAGCCGGTTATAGTTTATACAAGCACAACGCATAATATGCAGGAAAAAGGATTAAAAAGAAGCTTCACATCCTTATTAGATACATTGTTGCAGTCCATTAGGAAAAGTACTTCATCAACAACAGAAGTGTTCAACACTTGAGAGCTACGATATAAAAAAATTATAATTCATTTAATGCAAAACAGATTTATATATACTTTTATATATAAACACTGTTTAAAATGCTAACATAATAAAAGTAGATTATCCATGTAATGAAAAGTGCAAACCAAGGTAATAGAGGGTTTTCACAATGTCCTTCTCATGACACAGGAGATGATAAAAAACCTAGCCCATAGGAATGAAGTGTTAAATCCACCAATAAGTCCTTGGCGAGATGAGGCGTCATCAGGATTTCTGGGCGTTAGGGGAAAGCAGCACTGGAGAAGAGGCTCCGTCCAGGCTGGGGAGCGGCACTGGTATGTGACCGTTCAGCAGAGTTGGAAACTGCAAGAGGCCAAAACGTAAAAATTACTCCTTATCTCAAAGCATTCAGCCCCGAAGCACGTGGATTTTGCATTAGGAACTGACTCCAGATGATTTCAGGACTTCTGAGTCCTACACGCTAAGATGTGTACCAAATGTCTGCATCAGCCATTAGGAATGTGAAATAGAGGACAAAACCTGAATAACTTGTAAATGCACAGGGATCTGTTACTGGCTATATTTTATATAGCAACGTAACAACACGTTTATCATCACCCTGGGAAAGTGAATACTATAGAGAGATCTTTCCCACCCATTCTGCTTCCAGAAATGTTTTTCAGTCTACAAAATATTAATTATAATACATCCTTTGCATCTGCCCTTAGTAAAAGCTACATAGGAAAAAAAAAGTTAGTCGAGGTGTAGATTTAGGGCAGAAAAAGCACACCTGTGAATATAAAGCATGGAGAAAATTACTCTCAAGTAATTACAGTTTCTCCCTGTATTCACTAAGAAACCATAAACTACCTACACCAGATCATTCAGTATGTGAAGCAGAACAGATTGACATTTAGTATTAAGCTTCTGCTTCTGAAATACTGTGCAAAAAATACTTGTTCAACACAGAAGCTGTATACTCCCAGTTCATGACAGCAGCCTGACTGTAACTTGCCTGCAGTGATGTGTATTGACTAGTTCTTAACATCTGACCTGAGAAGCACCAAAGCAAGTAGGCAGAATAAACCTGCTGCAGCATGAGGTGGGAATTATCCCAGCAGTAGATACTGATCTGGCCTCAAGGCCCAGCTCCATGAGCTGCCGCTGGCTTTCTGTTGGCTTGAGAGAGGCAGAGCGGAATAACAGCTCTCAACTTCCAAGTGTCTGCTGTAGTTTTACCCCTGATCAGATCAGTCCTTCAAAAGCCAACTGTGTTGTAATCAACCTCTACATGGGCACGTAATCTGCTTGTAACAGCTTTACTCTTCCACTAAGATCCAGGTTAATGATAGCTCTCTTCCAACCTTCAGCTGAAAACCACTGCTGAGCAGTGCAGGGGCCCGCAGGGGTCTGGCTCCACACTCCTGGTGCGGCCAGGATTGGCTGGTACCTCTGGCTGAACCAAGCCAAACCTCGAGAAATGTTTCCATTGCTCCTGCCAAGGTTAATTAAAACACAGAGCTTGATTGCGAGCTCTTGCTGTTCTTGTCTTGGCTTCCAAAGCCAGACATGTAAATTGCAATGTGTTTCATGTGATTTCTAAAGCTAACAGAAAGAGGGCTGTGTGATATCTGGTGTCTGTTGAGGCAGGTGGCATGCTGGCACTATGGCCTGAGATGCAAACGATGCTAACATCCTTCCCCTGGTCTACCAGCCCAGCCCAGCTCTTGTTCTTCTTCCTGCTAGAGCCCCTGGAGCTCTGACGATGCCTTTTATTTGTACATCTCTGTCGGTATCTGGGACTTCACTGTGCCCACTCAGTGCCACCATCTATTCAGCAGCAACAAAGAAAATACACTTCATTTAGTTAGCACTTAATCTAAGCTAACTTGGCAATCCTTACATATGACTGCATTTTCTTGAATTAACCAGTTCTGTGCAAGACTCTTGTGACTCCAGTTATACAGTCATTTCACACTAATGGCAAAACATCAAAACAAGCTTAATTACACAGCAGTGTGGCTTCAGAGGGAAGACCTTCCAGGTAGGTCATTGTATCAAGGTAAACTGTGTGGAAGGAGACCGCAGATTTTAGTGATGCTCTACGTGGGCTGCAAGGGTGCACAGGCCTTGTTTATGGAGTTGCTTTCACCTTATAAATACTGAAGAAGAGTTTTTACTGGTTAATAAGCCTCTATGTGCTCTGTGGGGGAGTATGCACATAGTTGGACAGAACAGGCTCCTCCTGGTTCGTTAAAGGAGGAACTGTACTTTCCCATAGGCATAGTCTGGGTTTAGCAGGACCGGGACACGGATGGCTCCCACCCTGGTCCTTGCACTACACAAAGACTACAGCACTAAAGAACAGCAGGCAGTGTCAAGCACCTTGAAAAGCAGCACGCACCTGAAAGAAAAAGAAATGCAGGAACCCAACCTATGCTCCACGCACGCCAGCAGACAAGGGTGCAGGGGCAGGCAGGCACTGCAGAGTTGCCCCAGCCTCTAGCTCCTGGCAGGATTCTGATTCCTTCAACAACCACCAAATGCTCTTTCAGCTGCTGGTGCGAATGACCATGTGAAAGCGACCTGAGCTCCAGCTCTTTCCTCTGTTCCTTGACCAGGTGCATGAAGCACGGGCTGGCTTGTGCAGGCAGCACACAGAGAGCTCTGCCCTGATGCCTATGTAGGTCGACCCAGTAGCTCTTGTGGGCTTGGCTATGCTTCAGCTGCGTTTGTCATTTCCTACCTGCTGTTAAAACAAAGCTTTGTGCTCTGCACACTTGTGATTGTGGCCTTTGCCTGAATCAAGGATCACTGATAAGGCCCTTTGGGTGTCTCAGGAGGCAGAAAGCCAAGGCCACTCTTCAGTTCCCACGGGCGTGGCCAATGTATGTTCATACAAGCTCATTCCAGGCCATGGCGCAGGCACTTCCCTCCTGAATGAAATGTCTGGCTGCTTATAACCATGTGTGTAAAAATAAGGTCCCAGGATAAATAAGTTCATCTGAAACACAAACAAGAGCCCCATGGCTCTGTCCTGATGGAGGTAGGAGGACTTACTACCCCAGTGAGAACCGCACCTGAGCAGATCACTTGAGTCTGACTGCCCAGCACCAGCCCCAGAGCTGGGCTGTCAAGACTCCCTGAAGGTTCAGAGACCAACCCAGGGTCCCTGCCTAGCCCCCTCCTTTGTTAGTGTTGGTCCTCCGCAGTGGTCAGAGAGTTCATTCCAGAGGTGAACCTGCATTCTTCAGCTGTTTGCATGGCCACCAGCCGATCAGCATCATTCCTCCTGTGAATTACTGAATCAGCTGTTATGCAGCAGCTGGAGCTAATACCATCCCCGCCATACTCTTCCTAAGCCTCGAGCAAATGCAGCTGCATGCTGTGGCCACCACGGTTTACTTCGTAACTTTTTTATTTACTACATCTCTATCTAACTTTTGACATTTTTACTCTCCCAATACCCATGAGCAAGAGGGGGCAGTGCTGCCGTTCCCATTACATAAGGAGAGGTCGTGCTCAGAGGTATGAAGTAACTTGGTTGAGGACTCATAGATAATTCGCAGAAGAATTGAAAATGGAGGCTTCAGGTCCAGACTGCCGTTACTGTCAATGCAGTCTGTAAATCCTGCCTTTCTGAGTGAGAGGTAGCTCATTCAGGCAGAATGGTTAATCTACACACACCTTACTGTGTGTGAGACCCCAGACTGGTCTTGCTTTTCTCTGAGTCCATGATCCACCACTCTCCCGGCTGATCTCTGGCTGGTCTACACTCTCTTCCTGAAGCTCTGAGAGCTCTTAGTGGGGTCTAACATTGATTTCTGTTTCCTTCATACAATACATGTGTGCTTGTGGTGGAGATTGCCTTGTAGGTTCTGACTGGGGTGCAAGGCATTCAAAGGGGGTACAAGTAAGAAAGCCTCTCTTTCAAACTGCCTATTAACTCCTCTATTTTCTTTAACTGTTTCCAAAGCTCCAGACCGATGTGAGATGTTTCCCTGGTGTCCCTACCACACATGCACTTTCAGAAATGAAACCTGTGCATTGGCAAGACCTACCTGGAACAGAGTGTTTGGTCCCTGCAGCCTGGCAGGACTCAGAGGAGCAACAGGGCTGAGGCTGCTCCAGAAATGAATGCTAGACAGCAGCGGGCTTGGGGTCAGCAATAATCCATTTGGGGTCTGAAACACAAAAGAACACCCTATGATGCAAACCTCAGGAGTTACAAACCCAAAAGTCTTACACTTCACCAACTGGCTCTTTTGCCTATGAGTTCAGACACAGAGCACGGCCATCCAGCCCTGCATCCTGTCCCCACAGAGGTCAGTACTGGATACCTGCACATGTCATCTTCCTTCATGTTGACTTAATTTCTATTGCGATTTGCTGAAGGAGAAGCAGTTACTGTTTATGTGAACCGTGCTCATGTGACCATATAAAACACCCCCTGTCTCTGAACACAGCCTAATCTCCTTCAGAGCCACATTTTACCTTTGAAGAGCAGCAGCTGCTTGAACTGGCTGCAGCTTTTGAAGCATTTGCACATGGAGCCAAGAGAGCTGCTGCCAGCCTTTGAAGTTACCTCCTCTGATGGCGCCTGCTCAAACTGAAGAAGTCTGAAGGAACTGGTCTGGGTGCTAGCGGAGGGCACAGCTCATTGCTTGAAAAGAACCAAAATGGCAAGAAGTAAGAATCCAAAGCTTTTCCCAATGTGGAGGTGCCTCCTTCCAGTGCCGTGGTGCACAAGGATCACTGGGAATGCTCCCAGCACTCCTAAAGCACTACGAGGGGGGAAGAGTTAAAGCACATGCAAAGCTCCACTCAAAGGAAGAATTGTAGCAATTATTCTGTATCCAGAGTAACTTTTATCTTTCCAAAAAAGAACATGAAAGTGATGTGACAGTTCTGAACAAAGAATTTGGCATAATGAGTTAATCTCACCAATGAGCTTGATGCCAATTATCAAATCAGTCCTATTTAGCACAGCACTTAATGGAATTTGAGTGCATGCTTAGCAAGTAAGTACGTGTTTCACTGTGTAGGACAAGTCCCTCAGTGCTCTGCTGAACTGGGGCATCAGTTTGTCCAGAGCTTAAGATACGTAACGAGAAGCTAGAAGACGGAGGATAAGGAGTATGTCCCCCTAGTAGCCAGCATGTCGTGCATCCTGGTACCTGCTAGCTTCCCACCAGGCCAGAAATACAAACTCCTACATACAGCAATTGGTACCAGGGGTCTTAGTTAACTGCTCACACCATGGGCTGTTACATCCCGTTGCCAGGACTCTGTGGTCAGCAGGCTCAGGAAGGCAGGTACCATGGGTCATGGAGATTTTCAGGTATGACAGACATATCCCTTGGAAAGCAGTGCCTGAGGACTGGCTGTGGTGTTGGAGGCTCTATGCAAATGTACAGGAGTACAAACCTGCTCTGACGTGCTTGCACTGGAGTTCACTGGAGGGTCAAGCAATTAATTTAACACCAGCAGAAGAGATGGGAAAGACAAGGAGTGGCAAATTAAGGTCCTCCAGTGATGCTGTCATAAGGTGTCTGAAAGGGTGTTTAATACAAAGAGCTTGGCTGCTCTTGAAGGGAACGGTTTCTCTTAAGGAATCTCGAAGCAGGGTTTACGGAGAAATGTGATGGGAAAGGACACTGCCATCTCCCTTGTGCTGAGGAAGGTGGATCAGAACCACCAAACCCCATGGAAGAAACCACAGTTATGTCCCAAGGATTAATAAACATGTGGTATTGCTGGGAAAGCAGAAGATGCCATGCACTAGAACAGCAGGTATGGTGGTCACAGGAGTACCAATAAGGTCAGGGTTTGAAACCGCAACTAGAGGATCTTAAGGTCCTTTCCAACCCTAACTTTTCTATGATTCTGCGTTTGGATGACATCAAAAGGGGCAAAGAGTGGCCTGGCAAGGAGAAAACTTCTGTCTTGGTCTCGTAAAGTGACAGGTCTGCTCAAGGTATCTCAGCAAAATACTTGACAAGCAAGCCCTTGTGATCAGCTCCCTCACAAACATCTTCTTCCAGGACCACTGTGTTTTCATGGAGCAAGAAAAGAGCAGTGCCAGTGAGAGCACCCTTCCTGTGCCACATGACAAGCCGATCTCCACAGGCAGACAGCTGTTGATGGAGATTTACAAGACTGACAAAGAACACACTGAATTAGGTCAGGATAAATACTCAAGAGATCTACTTACAGAAGAGCCTACTAACCTTAGACGAGGTAAGCAGCACGACCCAACAACAGCTGACTAAGGACACAGTATTGTGCCAACTGTATTAAGAGCTCTGGCAAGCTATGCCTCGGTTATTTGTCTCTGAGAAGTTGCAGATATCCACAACTAAAAATGCAGTTCTTGAGAGCGTCTTCTGAAAGTAATGAATAAAACCTGAGGTGTTTATTCCTACCTAGATACAGTCAGAGCAGGTCTTCAGAGAGACAGGAGGTTTGAAACTGAGCTGTCCTCCATTCACCTCTGGAAGCACATTAACATGCCTAACAACAGTGCTAAGCAAGAGTTCATGTCCTCTGATGATCAGAGTGCTAATGTCTGCAAGTTCTGCCAGAGCCAAGAGCTGGCCAAAGCAAGTCTCCAAATCTCTTTAATATTTAATGCAAAAAGAGCACAGAGCCTCCCAGGCTTGTTCTCAGTATTGCCACCAGTCAAGCATCCAAACCACCACAGGAAAAGTAAGTGTAAACACCACCAGAGCACAGGCTATCCTGAAATTACACACGGAAATTGAAGTGTCGCTTTGTTTTGTGCCCTCACGCAGCTGTACGTCTGGTACTCCGTGTGGAACCCAATGGGAAGTTCCTGCTTAAAAAACATCATTATAATCTAAGGAACAGCTTAAATAGAAATAATTCATCGCACAGAGAGGATTACGTTAAGTAACAATGCTCATGGCTCCTGACTTCTCTGACAAAGAATGCACCTAAGTACAATCTTTCTTCTAGCTGTCAGGTAACAGACAAGTGCTGTCACGCATACGTTACTTCCCAGGTCATTAGGCACGTGCTGGAGCCTGGATGGTGTATGTGGATACAACACAGACCATGCACGTGCTGGCTGCAGGCACGCTACTTTGTCCATAAGGAAACAGCATGTTGTAAAAGTTACAAACACTAAAGTAGCAGCCTGAAGAAAAAGAGTAAGTCAAAATTACATATCCACATGGGCCAAGGGAGAGCCAACAAAGTAACAAGCAAAAGTAATCTGTAAAAGAAGCAAGTACTGAACCAAGTCTAAATATCTCTCTTTGAAGCTAACCAAATAGAAAGCTGGCATTTCTCTACCGAACTATGGTACTGTATGCACTGACATCTTCAAACCCACTTTGCTGTTCTGAAATTGGTTGTGTGTATTACGTGCCCTTTCACAAGGGTATTCCTCATGACCAGCAGGTACAATGAAAAGCCACCTGAAACATCCTCTGAGGCAACAGGACCTTTCCTGAGCCTACATCACTCCTGGAGCAGGAGCTGGTGTCTGACATCCTGTTCTGCACCTGCCCCTGCCCTTGTAGGTGCCTACCTACCTACCTCAGAGATCGTCTAAGAAATGATGCATGCTCTTCCTAGGATAATGGGATAGACTGCAGATTTCCAGCCTAAATTATGGCTTTAGTTATTTTGCATTATGGTATTACAGCCACAATCATCTATCTACTTCCCTTCTACGTCTTTCAGGGGTAGTAAGTACACCAGTTTATAGATGAATGAGAAAACAAAACATTCAAAGAAATCATTACAAAATGAGGAAATGAATCTCTGTTCATACTGAGTTTGGGGGCAGCAATAAATTAAAACCAGTTTGTAATAACTCATGTTGTCAGTCATTGTGTCTGGTTGGCATCTGATGTGATTTGTCAGATTTGCTCCCTACGAGCAAAATACTGTGGTTATACCACAGTTAGAGGTCATGAGAGTCTGTCAATGCACCCCAATTTTGGCTTGCCACACTTCCATTCTTCCTGCCAAGCATAACTTCACTTCAAGGCTTCAGAGTGTCAAAAATGACAGATAACGGCCCACAGAATCCTCTGCCACACAACCTTGGTATCTTGGTGGCTTACAGGTGTGTGAACTGCAAGTAAATGACAGCTTGTAACACACCACCACCACCACCCCTTTGTGTTTATTTATTTACTTTCAGTTTGTTGCATTCAATGCCAGTATTTGCATTTTTATTGGGGAGGATGGGAGAGACACTGGGAGTGTTCCTCAGTGGGATAATTTCACTCTTGGGTGTTTTGGTCTCATTTTGCAGCGGTAGCAGCTCACCAATGCACACACCAGGCCATTGCCTATGTGATTTTCCTCTTCTCCTCTGACCTCCTACATTTTTTTTCCTAGACTTGCTTGAAAATGTGCCATTGTGATTGCACAAATGTGATTAAAGAGAACAAAATAACCTCCTGGTTATTCAGCAGGCCTGTGCTGAAAGGAAGCTCTGGCAAGGCCTCTGTGGATGCACAAAACTTTGGAAATTGGAACTGGCTTACGAGCCTGCCTTAGAAAGTACTTAATTTACTCTGTATTCAAAAGCTAATGAAAAGGTCGCACTGTCTGAAACCCAACCAAGCATCCCACAGGGCACATGCTCAAGTCATGACCTACAAAACCCTTGTGTTTTTCTTGTTGGATTTTTCCTGCTTGTTTTGTAGACCTGGTTTGAACTGACAAGCGATTCACTCATGCTCACTAATGGCTGCCCATCTTGTTATCCTTCCAGGCAGTCTGTGAACTGTGACAGCTTTTCCCACACTCACATAGGAACCCCAGGAAGAACCTACTTTCCACTCTTTTTTCAGACCTCTGCCATGTTGCCCTCTTCCCCGTATGCTGGTTTTTGTCCCACCAGGTGGATAGGCGCAAAGAGGTAACACTCCTGGCCACACGGAGGGAATACCTGGCTATAGCAAGAGTACAGGAGACAGGCAGGTCTCACCTGTGCAGTGAAGAAAGCTGGAGTCAGGGATCCTGAAGGAAGTGCAGGGCTGTTGAGGGCGATGGAACCGATGTCGGTGCTGGAAAGGACCATAGGTGGGGCAGAGATTTCCAAGCCTTTGGGTTTTTTAGCCTTTGGGGGAAGAGATTGAGATTTTGCCTTGGAGCCTGAGGAGAGGTTCAAAGGCTCAAGGGAATCTGAGTCGTGGCAACTGGAATCAAGGAAGAGGCTCCTGTGATCTGCCGGGAGAGGTGAGGTGGGAGACAGAGACGGTGACCGGGAGGAAGATGACGATGGAGATGAAATGCTGGCACTGTTGGGTAGCATTAAGGAAGATATTTTAGCTGATACTGATGAGCTGAGAAAAGCAGAGGCAGCTGCTGTTTCGGAAGTGGAAGGCAATGACACCATGGACCTCATCACTTGTTTGTCTGTTTTGTTTGTCACAAATCTGATGACAGTCCGAACCTCTTCCACTGGTGTGTTCCCTTCTGACTTCTCCTCCAGTTTTTCTGTTTTGATTGGCTTGTAAGGGTCTGGCTGGTTCTGCAGAGAGTTGATAGTGAAAGAGGAGTACAGGCCAGAGTGGATATATTCATTACGGCTTGTGCTTTTCAGTGCTGACAAGCTGTGCTTGTGCTGATCCCTGCTCTCGGAAGGCATCTTACAATCGCTGTCCTGCAGCAAAAGGCTCTCTCTGCTGATTTCCACAGCATGTGGATCCATTTTTAAAATCTCAGGAAAGGAGACAAACTTGTACACAAATTTTTGTCCAATCACTTTCTTGATGATGTTCTGCAAACACAAAAGCAGATGCTAGAAAGATCAGCATTTTAGAGGCACCAAGTACAGCAAACATAAGGGAGCTCACAAGAGCAGGGGGGCACTGCTCCCTTCTCAAGCTGAGCAGGTCATTCCATGGGACTCCTAACACTGTTCATCCTTGGCTCATTCCCATACCTCTGCTCAGCCAGAGAAACCACCTCTGCTCCACATGGTGCCTAACAAAATCACCATTACTGCATGATACAGACCTACTGGTGGGCTCTTCCCCCCCCCCCCCCCCACTTCTGCTGAGGTAGCTTGGGAATGTTTTCTTTCCAATAGAAACAATCCTGCCACCTTGAAGGCTCAAGACATGCCACCATTTGAGTTTCACAATGAAGGCAAATTTCCTCATCTGTGCCTCCCAGAAATGACACCAACTACCCTGAGTGTGAAATATCTCAAAAGGACAAAACCACTTCAGCTTCCATGCTCCAGTCATTTTGCCCCTCTTCCTGACCTCATGCAGAGGGACTGACCTAGGCTGACAGTGACCTCCTCCTTTCAAGAGTCAAGAACAATGTCTCTGACAAATGCAATCACTTGCACGGGTTGGAAATGTACTGTATGCCCTGTGCTGTCTCCAGGTTTGAATGAGGGTGAGGATGATCACTGGTGCAGACAGGTGCTTTTCATCAGTCTAAAGTGGCCACTGAAATTAATTATTAAACAAAAAAAAAAACCAAACCACCCAAGGGTTTATAGAACTATTTAATTTTTCTTCATATTTATCACAATAAAACTGTCCCTTTATGGAAAGAACTGATTCTCTTTGAAATTGGAATCTCTCATGAGGGCCCTTTTCCCACTCCTAGCTCTCTTCCTGCAAACCTGGGTACACTGCCTGCTCTAGCACAATGCATGGTATCCCCAAGGACATGATGTGAGCTCCTCCAGAGAGACACTTTATGGCACCAGGTGCTGGCTTAGCCTAAGAATGGGCCTGGAACATTTCCCACCCTAAGCCAAGTGCTGTGGCAGATAAGAGGCAGTATTTCCTGAGATTTCCATAGTGATTTCTCTCTTCTCGAAGGTCTTGATGGAGAGCGTGTCTTTAAGCCACCTGTGAAAAACCCTTTTCCAAGAAGCTTCCCTTTAGTGCAGCACATCTGCTGCACCTCCAGGTTACACTCTGCAAACAGACATCTGCTTTGCTGTACATATGGGAATGTAAATACCTACAGGATTCCTAAAAGTCTAATTTGTTTTTCATTCTATCACAGATCCTGAGACCAGAAGAGGAAAGATTTGTTAAACTGATTGAAAATAAAAAGAAAAATCAATACAAAATCACCCCTATTTATATATGGGTAGTACCCAGTGCTTGCAGTGCCCACACTACACCTCTTTGTCACAAAAGCAAGGCTCAGTTTGGGAAACAAAAGTCTGCACTTGAGTACTGGAACCTTTTCTGTCTTTCAGCCGAGCTGCTGCACTCTGTAATTCATCTATCTGTATGTCCTGACATTTCATCCAGGCACCTTCCTGAATACGAAACTAATGCTACAAAGAGCCCTGGGATGTAGCTTTGCTTCACAGGTCAGGAGCTACGGCACAAATGCAGAAAGTTGTTTCCCAAGTTGATAACAGGGATCTGTAGCAAGGAGGAGAATCAAATACAGCAAGTTCAGACTAAAGGTACAAAGCTGCTCTCTTCCATGCCAAAATGAACATCTACCCACCTGATGGATCCTGCAATGCCTACTTTTGCCCTCTAAAAGTTCAGTCAGCCTGCAGGATCTGTCTGCATGAGCTGTAATTCCCAGGGGTTAGACAGTTTTGGCCTAGATACATTTTTTTCATGCAAAGTAGGTGAAACATTGGATGGACACGGTTCTTCTGCACCCAACGTTACATTCTTCTTGAAAAAGGCAAAACCTCCAAACTATTCACATACCCAAACAAACATCCCAACAGGGTCTGGTTTTCTTTTTTAACTATCTCTCTCTTTTTCTTTAAATTATTATTTAAGATAAAACCTCCCTTCTGCTCCTGGCAGCTTTGAGTTATTGTTACATCAAGCAGTGCCAACAGAGATCTTACTTGGAAAATGTGATCAAGCAGCAAAAGATTAAATGTATTTGAGGGTGGCACTTCTATACCAGTGCAGGCTTGAAACACAGAAACATTGCTATAAAAAGCAACTGAACGGGCTGGTGAGTTTATACTTCCTCTGTTATTATTAAATATAGTGGTATTTTTAGAAGGTCTCAGTACAGCTCCTCTGACCCCCTAAGCCTGCAGCAAAGGCCCACTTAATGATGCCTGGAGATTAAAAGGATTCTAGTGCAGATCCCACAAGCACTTTGCAGGCTTCTCTTAAATGTGGAGCCTGAGGGAATCTCCATCTGCATGTAAGAGAAAATAAGGACGCAAATTAAGTAAGTGCCTCCAAAATGCCACTGACTTCCCTGAATTTTTTGACAAATAATTGAAGGTAAAGAGCAGCTGATTTTTACCATCACCTCAGTGATCTGTCAGAACCATCCTGAGCTGTGGACGATGGTTCAAACCGCAGAAGACAGTGACAGGCATCATGACAAGCAGGGGTTCCACCACCCTCAGTTTGAAAGGGCAAAGATGTTTTCCTTGTCTAAAGACTGTGTTTGCAGGGCTGGTAAACCACGTGCTCGGTAGCAGGACATACAGTAAGTGTATGTGCACGTTTAGCCTGTTTGTTATTTGCGTTTCCTAGGTAGGTCCCTCGTGCGCAGGCCTGCAGTGAGTGCTGGTGTCTGCGCTGGCAGGGATGGTGACTGCTGGGGCAGTGCAGCTGCTGGGGAGGAGAACTGGGCAGCAGGAGCAGGGCTCCAGTCCAACAGCTTAAAAAAGGGTAAATCTTATCAAGAGACAGAACTCTCTGGCATCCAGAAAGAGGGCAGGAGCTGGGAATGCCACCCTTCCCTTGGCTTCTTGACTGGTCCTCACTTGAATGCTTTACACTTCCCCTCTTCTGTCCCCAGTCTGTAAAACTGATGACAGCAAATGTAAGTACCTGCCACTGCTAAGTGTTTGAAAGCTGCCAATACAAATAGTACAGCACTGCCTGATGTCTGCTCTAGCACAGCAGCCGTTAGGGAGCTCAGACTTACTCACACCACATCACTTCAGACCCTCAGTTCATGCACCTCCAAACCCAGCCTTACCCAAGTGCTGTAAATCAATCGGAGGGATAGGGCTCTCTCCCTGTCCTTCTCCACAGACTAGCTGGCTGAGCTAGATGCCAAAGGCTCAGTGGCCTGGTTCCCCCTGCAGCTTAAACCAGGCTATAATGTGGTTGGAGCACTACTACTTTAGGAAGCCTTCCCAAAATACACAGGAGCCGTTTGCCCGTCTCAACAGCATATGACCTCTGAGTTTCTTTCCACTTTTTTCTTTGCTCCCAAAGTTTCCCTGTGCATTGGTACAACTCAGACTTCATTTCCACTATCATTTTTTTGCGTTTTATTTTCATCAGCTCTGACTCTTACTTCCTGTTTGAGCCATCTAGAGCTAAGGTATAACTATATGACCAGTGTGACACAGGGATTTTAGTGGCTTGGCTCAAACCTGCTAGCTAGCAAGTTTTCTGGCTGCAGGAGCCACTTGGGAGACTGAGCTGGGAAATGGGACCCAGTTCCTAGTTGAACGTCAGACTAATGTGGGGCCTCAGGGGCTGGAAGACCAGACGGGGACTTTTTTCCTCCTCCCAGGAACTGACCTGAGAACTCAAACTCATCAGAACAGGATAAACTTGTCTGCAGGTATCAAACATCCCTGCTTGGGAAAGAAGGAGAAGGACTGTGCTTGTGCAGCTATGCTGAGCTTTGGAAGCACAAGGCGCTCATTTAGCTGGATTTCTGTCTTTCCTTACCCACCTCCATCTGGAAGACAAAGGCCATTCCTCTGGCTGGCACCTTTGGTCAGGTTCCCTGCTTTCACTGCTGCAGTTCACTGTAAGTCCCTTTCCTCTCACATCAGACATGAGCTATTTGTCACTCCTTTCAGAGAAGCTCTTGGGTTTTCTCCTCTACCATCACCTTACTGAGTATCAGATTCTTTACTCCCATCTTTCCATAAGGACAGCACTCAATAACCACTTCTATGCCATTTCACACAAGCACTTTCTTGACTTCCGCACACTGTTTTTGAACAAAGCTCCTTCCACTTCTCAATAAAGCTATTTTCTAATGCTCCTTCAAGTATCTCCTTATAACATCTCCTACCTGTACCACTACAAAATGTAGAGCTGCTACTCTAGCACCATCATACCCCTGTTCTTTTATTGTAATGTTCTTTTTCCCTGACATAACTCAAGAGAAGACCTTCCCAAAAGTAAAATAAAAGTTTTCTTTATTCATTTATACCCTGAAGTTCTCTAAGCAGACCAAGCAAGGCCCCTCTTCCCAAAACAATTATTCCACACTGCCACCCACACTTGGGCATTAAAAATAGGACAAGTGACCAAGCTACTGGGTCTGACTTGTTAAAGAAGGGAATGCCATGGGCTCCTCTGAACCCTAAGAGCATGAGAAGCTCTGTCCCCTGAGCACTGCAACAAGCACAAAGAAGCTGGTATTATTTATATTCTATACATCATACTGCCAACCTATCTGTATAAGTGGGCAGCCGTTAACCAAAACTAGAATGATTTATTCTGTCTTTAGAAGACAGACTGAATAGCACTCACTGAGCAAGGCCTGGGGCCACATACTGCTAGAGAGGATGCAAAAATATTGAATAGCTGCTCATCGCAACAGTATGTGTCTGTGTAATTAAAGATGCAGCATAACTCATGCAAACACTAAGGTTACCCAGGGAACTGCGATTCTTGCATTTCCTAACTTCTGAGGGCTTGATTCCACAACTGTTACATCCTATTAATGTCTGTATCGGCATGGAATTTCCTGGATTTGCCCTCCTTCCCTCTAAAAACCTAATGGGGAAAACTCACCAGCTTCCCTCTTGTGATGTCATCTTGAAATATTCATGGAGAGCTTTAGTAGTCTTGAAACCTCCAGAGGCTTCTAAAAGATACCTGTCATTACAGCTACCATAAAACAAAGCAACTAAGCAACTCCAACAGAAAGAAACCTACTAATCCTACTTATATTTTAGTTCTACATGTGAAGCTAAAGTGCGCTGTGTGGGAATAGATGTGAAGTGTTTCCTGAAAGCATTACAAGAGATTTCTGAACAGCAGAAGTGTGTGACATGCTACTCGAGCTGTAGGTAGAGAGTGGAGGGTGCCTTTCCTCAGCGCTGTTAGCTGTTCTGCTGCTCTGTTGAGGCAACAGGGGTAATGCATTAAATAAGAAGGGGGGAGACAAATTCACGTAACAAACGAAACAGGAAATGGAAAGTCTTCAGATTATCTACAAACCTTCAGCAACCAGAATCATGGTAGCAAATTACAATCAAGACGTGCCACACTACATTTCCTGGGGTGCTTTATGTGTTAATTTAACACAAATCTAGCCATCAGCCTCAACAACACGTCACACTTGCTTTCAAAGCCTGGCTAAGAACATGTCCTAATTCTGTTATTCTTCCCCAGTACTGGAATTAATTTACTTTTAAGTTCAGCTGAACCAGATGATGAATTTTAACAAGCCAGTGTTCCCCCCAAGCAAAAGGCAGAGCTCATAAACCCGCATTTATCCAGTGATCAGTTTCTGCTTCTCCATGGTGAATAATTTCAAAGACAAACCGTGAAGCAGTAGCTCTGTGTCAGCTCTATGCAGCAGCAGCAGAGGGCAGCCCAAGAAAGGAAGGCCCATCCCATGCGCCACCATGATCTCCACAAGATCACTGCCCCTTGCCTCAAACTCACATGCTGCCTCACCATTTGGGTTATAGGTAAAGAAGTCCCTGTTGATCATTCCATGACCCAAATGGAGTCTTCTCCAGATTTCTGCCTCTTGTCTTCCCCACTGCCACTCCCCAGCCTGCAGCACAATGTTTATCCATTTGCTCAGTGTGCATCCCATTTGCCCCAGCACATCCAGCTGCCAATGCATCCATCACTGCCAATAGCTAGGGAAGGGACAAGGATCTCAGAAGGTTCTTTAAGGCTACCTCAAGGTCTAGATTGCTCTTGGTTTACCCCACAAAATGGTGAATGGTCCAGGGGAGAGGAGAACAAAAGTCACCTCACCAGGCCTTCCCCTTATGTCCTCAGAAGAGAAACAAGAATGCCAAGTAGCCTTTCCTTCCTTCATCACCTTCTTCCCTTTCTGTGCCATGAAGCACAGACTGAACTGAAGGCATAGGAAGCATTTAGGACTGAACGCACTGCTGAGCACTCCCTGCCAGACTACTAGGATTCATCATCTGCTATCTTATGTCACTATCTCTCACACTTCAAAACCTGCTGGAAGTTCTTTGTCCCTCTGCACTCTGCTAACAATCTGCCTTTCTCCACTGCTTGGGAGCCAACAGGACCCAACACTCCACACCCAGAGAGCAAGAAGCTCTCACTGTTTTCTGCTAAAGGAGTTATTCCTTCAATTTAAATAGCAATAGCTATGGTTTTGGCTTGGGGTCACAATACAGAAGGAAGAAGGAGCTTATCCTTCTCTCCACAGGAGCTATGACCTCCACTGGGCTGCAGAACTCCTGGAAAAACAGCCCAAATCCTTGTGCCAGACCTAGATGGAATCTGCAGACAGAAGAGAGCACACAGTCCAAGAAAGCAGGTGTAAGAACACCAAGCAATCACCTCAGCCAGAGCCCTGCTGACTCTGTCACCCTGGTGACAGAGAAACTGTGGAGGCACTCCTCTGGCAGATGCTGCATGAGCAGAGACAACACAGATGACTGAGGTGTTTGTGCGCTGGGGGGGCAACTGAAAACAGTGTAAGGGTTAAGAAAGTAAGGGTTAAGGAATAAAAGGAGAAAGGGAGCCTCTAGGAGCTGTTATGCTTGAAGAGATCAGAGAGAGCTCAAAGGACAAGTGCTACAAATCTCTCGTACCTTGTTTTTAAGCAATATCCGGTCACTGTGTATTTGGGCTCTGCCTGGATATGCTGTTCACTCACCAACAGGCACTCTGTCTCCATTGATCCCAGTCAAGTTTATAATCGGAGGGGTTATAGTCATATAATGAAGCGAGCTTCCCCATGCTGAGCAGAAGCCTTTTTAGCACTTAGTGAAGGGGAATTCATCACACCAACTGCTTGGAACAGCCATTGCACTGTCCTCCCTGAATCCTTTTGTGCTTCTCAGTCAGGCCTCCTTTGAACTTGTTAACTGGGAAAACCTGACTTCTAATTGACAAAATACTAAAAACATTTCACTGCAAAACTTAACGCTTTAAACCTGAAATTAACAGGAGGAGCTCTTCCAAATTCCAATGTGAGTAGTGAAAAGTCTAACCATCCAATTGTGCACGGATAATTTGCAATCAGCATGGGATTTGACTGCTGTGTTAGACTGGCTGCATAGTGCCCAGCTCCACTCTGCCCTTCCCGAATTAGTGCACTAATTAATACAAGATGCATACAGCACAGTAATTAATACACTATATAGTATAGTGCAATAATTAATACATTGCATATATTAGTGCAATAATTAATACATTTAGTGCACTAAATAATACATGACAACAGTACACCAAGCTGAGTTCAGCAGTAGTATCTAGTTTCCTCTGCCTTGTGCACGCAGCAAACATGCCATAATCATGCCAAACACTGGTGTTACCCACTGCATAATCTCATCTCGCTGCCTCTTCTGAGAAACCGAGAACAGACCAGTAAGCATGGCTATGAAGTTTTCCTTTTTAGTATACAAAATCTATAACAGTCCTTCTTTTCCATATTTAATCTTCAAGAATATAGAAAATAGTAAAACTTAGACATAATTTAGACATGTTATTTTTTAAACTCCAATTAAGGGGAAATAATCCTGAACAGATTTAATATTAATCAATAAACAAAATACAATGTTAATCCAAAAAAGGGTGGCAAAACAATTTGGAAACTCCTTGAACCTGTTGAAGTCAAAAATAGAGAAAGGTGAATATGCAAAATCTTTAGCACCTCCATATGTGTGCTCTGCATTCTTTTCCTTCTAGCACCTGGACAGGTCTGAAAGATTTCCTTCAAATATCTGTCTCTTCCAACAATCTAACACATAACCTGGTTATTCACTGTTCTTGTTTTTGCATTCTCTGTTGTACTGTTGCCACCTTGCTTCCTGATGAAGAATAAGACCAAGGACTAAATGCCAAAGTGAAGTATGGCTTCATGAGAGTGACAGTGATCTTATGTACACCCACTACACTGCAGAAGTTTTATTTCCAGAGGAGCTACCTGTAAGTAACCTCTACTGACCTCTTCTAGATTGTGGGCATGCTCATGATGGCTGCAAATCAGAAGCAAATTGAGGGATCTAAAAAAATTACAGATTACTGTATTCAATATGTTATTATTTCAGATTTCAGTTTTAAATAAAAAGGCTGAAAGTGGAGCTCTCAGCAGCCAACAGCCCTACTGTGCTAAGTGTATGCCTACGCTATCTGCCTGTAACCAGCTTCTGAGAATACACAAATAACCACAGCTTGTTAGATATAAGTTGGCTGCCTAAACTGTGCTGATTTCTTGGGTCTTATTATTTCTATCAAAGCTCAACAGATGTACCTGTGAAGAAGGAGCAAAATGTAGTAGGTCTTGCAAGGGCAGAAAAACTGGATGAAGAAACCCCCAAAAAAGCACGTTTCATTATTTTAACCTGAGATACCCAGAGGGTAAGTTTCTAAGTGGTAGTAAATTTAAAATTCGACAGCAAATACAGTCTTCACGTAAGATGAACTCTGCACGAGACTACTGCCTTGACAAATGGACCCAAATACATCCCTGCTCTGACGCCCACCATCTGATCTGCTTCTTTTCCCTCTGCTTGCTACCCTTATTCTGCACTTTCATGCAGTAAGATACGACATTAGTGCTCTCTTATACATATCGCTGCTGATTAAGTGATAGCAACATAAAACCTGGACTGCTGGTGAAACTAACACAGACTTTGTCCTAAAATGACATAGTGGAAAATGTCCAAACTCTTGGAAACACTGAGCATTAACAAAGGAATAGTTACAGTGAGATCCTGCTGAGGTAATACTGCAGTCATAACTGTAGGAATGTTTCAGCACTGTATTTCCAGCTAATAAATTAGGATCTGATACAGTTGTCAAAATGATTTATCAGAAAGCTCACGAAAGACTAGCTAAAACACTGGCCAACAGGATCTATGTTCCAAAATATGTTTCCCATGAAAACTGTGAAACCTCAACCCCACCCTCTATGCTGCTGAGTTAGTTGTTTGTCTTTTCCTTGTTCTGACACGGGTGATACCCGCTGGTAAAGCTGCCACACTCTGACTGCTGCACTGCAGTTATTACTGCTGTCTACCACCTCCCTGCATTACAGAAGATCCTAGCAGGCTGTAATAATCAAACAGTTCTCTGTTATCAACAGTTATTTTATTGTTGTCAAAAGCTACAGAAAATATTGGGTAGCCAAACGCATAAACACATGAAAGCATCAGTAAGTGTAAACCTAGGTCAAAACCTCCCCTCCTCAGGCAGTGGGATGTGCAGTGTTTTCCTGTGCACCTTTCAGCTGCCCTCTTACCTCCACTGTGATTGCCTTCAGTACTGTTGTCTGTTGTAAAAGCTAGTTAGAGGAAGTTTTGAATTGTTTCCACATAGAGGTGAGATACTAGTGTTTGTATTTTCTTAGTCTGCACGAGAATAACAAAATTTACCTTGTCATAATAGTATCTGAGCGCCCGGCTCAGCTTGTCATAATTCATATTAGTTTTGTTTTTTCTGAGTCCCCACAGCTTAGCCACTTCTTCTGCCTTGAGTAGCTTGAACTCGCCATCATTAGACGTCCAGCAAATCAGGTGCTCATGTTTCTGGTCTAGCAGCAACTGCAAAAGGAACTGCCACAGTGTGATTGCACTCTCCATACCTACAAGGGACAAAGGAGAGCAACAGTGTGAAAAACATTCAGAAGCAGGCGGTCCACTCAATGCTTTTTTCAGTAACAAGTTCTGTGTAGAACTTGCAGAATCATCCTACATAACTGAGCAAAGGAAGCCTCTGTATCATTTACAACCAAACATCCTCCAGACCTACAGGTCTCGCACTGCCGTTTCAGTATTTTTTTCCACAGCTATTTTCTGAAGGGATACATAAAACAGTAAGTAGTTAGAAAAGCACTGCCCACATAGTTCATACGGTATAGTCATCTCCAGTTAGTATCTTCAATTCAGTGTATGCAACCACTCTTCAAAGGAACATATGGGGGAGGTGAGGTGAAGGGAGAGAAGAAAGTACTTGATGTAACTATCTGGTGAAATGAGCTGGAAAAACTGCTATTTACTGTCATGAGGAGCATACTGAACTCTTTCAGGTATGTCACTGTGTAGAAGGGGAGGAAAAGGAAAGACCAGAGCAGTTGCCTTTGGTTAGAGGACCAGAAACCAAACTCTTTCCTCCTCACCACAGGTACCTGCCTTGCTGGTATCATATGGCCTTTGCCTATTTTGTTTCTTCCAGGGTCTGAAATGCCTCTTTGCTGCTTCTGTTTGCCATTTCAAGTAGCTCAGAAGATGTTATCTATGTTGCAGAAATGCTGAAAGTTCAGTACACTTAAGCACAGAAAAGTAAGTGTTGTTTACCCTGAACCTTTCTCTAACAAGGATTTCTCGTTATCATACGTATGACTGAGAACTAGGAATATTTTTAACAGTGCCTGAGTCTAACTTCTAAGGGTGATTGAATATATTTTTTGTCTCTGCTAAAGGGTGCTTAAATACTTTTGTCTCTGCTAACTGGCTGTGCTACTGAACCCTCCCTAAATAAACCTCTTTTTCAGGCACTGCATTCAAAATAATTAGACAAACTTAAGAGTTAGTATATTCCAATTCAGCACAAGACATAATACACACAAAACTTGGGAGCATTACCACTGAAGACAGTTTATTAATGAAATGAAGATGTAGCTAAAAATGAGGTTGCCCCCCACTTTCAAAAACATTCCAAGTCTCAGTATGTTACCACTGTATCAAACAATGTTTTTCCTGGCCTCTTCTGATAGTTAATTAGGACATGTTATGTGTAACTAATGCAGGTTTAAAGATGCCAGTGTTACTGAGTTACCTGACTATGATGTTAATGGTGTTATTATTTGACTTATCTTTGTACGTGTAACAATGGATATTTTTGTCTTTAAACAAGCTTATGTTTTTTAACTTCCTTGATCCTTAATATTTTACTGTTTGCTTCCCAGCAGATAACAGGGCCGTAACATGCCATTTACTGCCTGACGCTTTCCTTGGTGTGTTGACCACAAGAGGGCACAAAATTTCTGTCTTCCGCAGGGAACAGTACAGCAGACAGCTGAAGGAAAATTGGCCTCTTCAAGTCACTAGCAATAAGGAAATCATGCTGCATAAACTCCACTAGTATAAAGGAAAATAAATCGCAGAAGATAGTGTAAAAGCAACTAAAAGACACTAGAGAATGTCGTCAATAGTATTACAGAAAAGCAGAATTTGGAGCTCTATTTTGGTCCAAATAATTTCAACAGTGGCCGAACAAGGGTTTGCAGAATTAATGATGGTTTTCTTGTCCCGGCAGAAGCCTCATTTCTTTAACCGAGAATCCAGTCTGAATGACAAGGACAAAAGTACCTATCCCTGACACCCAGTTGTGTAAAACAGGAACTATGCAGCACCTTCAAGAGAGGGTAGAGGCTCCGAGCACTGTTAGGTATCCCTGAAACAGAACCGCCTATATAAACGATCTGGTGCTTTCAAAAGTTTACATTTGCTTCATTGCATGTTTTATTACTTTATACAAATTCTTTTCCACTTAAATATATCTGAAAGTTATACACTTGCTTTACAGTCTTTAAAAAGTTCCTTTAAACTACACCAACTGTGCAAGTATTAACATCTTTAATGGATTATTCATCTATATAATAGCTAACAAAGCATCCCTATTAAAGTGGCAACATATATACACACTTTTTAATTAATATTCATAAATTTTGCAATTTCACTAAACATGTGTAGGTATATACAGTCATACTCTTTAAAATAATCTTAGTTTCCATTCATCACATACAGCAATACTCTGCATAATTTCAGCTTGTATCATACAACTCTTCCAAACAAAAAATCACAAACAGAACTTTTTTTGCTCTGGAAAATTAGAAGCAACTTCTAAATATCTTCCTTTAAAATTGTCTTACAATGTGTACAGGTGTCCCACACTACAAAAGACCTGTCAGTAGAACTTCAGCTGAAGAAATTAAAGGTGGAAGAGAGCCATAGAAGTACTAATATAAAGTTTACCACCATGACATTAGCCAAAGCAGTACAACACTTCAGAGATGCAATTCTATCAGACCTTAAATTACATTCTCCTTCAGAGCAATAATGCCTCTTCCCAGAGTTCAGCTGCAACGGAACTCACAGTGAAGTGCATTTTGCTGCAGTCTCCTCCACTCCCATTCACCTCTGCCCAACACTCACAGGGTAACCTACAGCTAACATTGCACTACATTTTCTACTACGAACCTGTTTTCTGATGCTTATCATTTGTAAAATGTAAACAGTTTTGGATTCCATTTTTACCTACTGGGTCTCATGGTGACTCAGCCATAGGCATAACGCAAAATGCATGAACAGTACAAGCCTGGGTGAGAACAACCTATAGGAGTACCCATTCCATACTGTATGCCCCAGTGACTAAGGAGAGGTGACTTCCATCAAGTTATTACACAAAAGGTTACTGCCACCTTTTTCAAAGTGGTTCAAATATAATTTAACCAAAAATGTGGTACCTGTATTAAAAGTTATTATGAATTATGAGTGGGAGGAGTCACAAATCTTCAGAAAAGATTGTACTGCATCTATGCCTTTTCTAATTCTTTTGAATTTTTACTGACTCAAAGGGAATTCAGTGTCTTGCCTTGATTTAACAGAATTGGATGCTAGGATATGGTCACTTCCTACCAGGCATATATTTCACATTTCATTCAACTCTTTGTTAATATTAAATAGAAATAATAAATATTCCCATCACTTCTGTGCTCAATAGAGGATCTGAATGCTGGACAATAAATTATACATGGAGCCACATACTAAATTACATGGATTGGACAAAAAATCACTTATTTAGATAATGACATCCATCTATGTTACAGAATGAGACAGGCAACCTATGTAAGAAACATGCATTCTGTGTCATGGAAAGTGTGAGAGACTGATCTGAAATCAGACTTCACTGTCCATTGTCTCAAGGATTGGTATGAGAAGCTGAGATGGAATTCCACCTATCTTTTTTCTCAGAGATGGGTGGGAGAAGTTGAGATAAGACTCCAATATCCATTGCCTGGGAGAAGGGTATGAGGAGCTGAACTGGTACTCCACCATCCATTGCCTGAGGGATGAGTAGGAAAGAGCTAAGGCTCTTCCATCCATTACTTCGAGGATTGGTGTGAGGAATTGCTATCCATTATCCCAAGAACTGCTGCAAGACCAGGGAAACTGGTCCATCAGGACCATGTAATACATGACATGAAGAACAGAGGTACTCCCTCCAACTCATTATAAAAGGGGGAAAAAGTAATCACAAGAAGGAGCCACTGCCATGAGGATGACTCCAGAAGGACACCTCCATGAGGACATTCTCCACCGATGACCACTACGGACCCTGATGGACACCCTCCACGAGACATTGCCGTAAGGACAACTCCCTGAGACACAGTCCACAGTGTACCTTCAAGGGGACAACTCCAGAAGGACACCTTCATGAGGACACCCACCTCCAACGACTACTATGGACCTTTAGGGGACACTCTGCTCCGATACCAACTACAAACACTGGAGAACTCCCACCACCAAAAACAACAGATCCTCAGGACACCACTGGATCCACGGTGGTGACTCCCTCTCTGCACCCTGAATTCTTGCTTCATTTTCTGCCTTTTTTCCAATCTGTCCTATTATTATCCCTTTTATTACAATAGTTTCCCTTTTTTATAATAACTGTCTTTTCATAATAAACCAATTGATCAATTATGGTACTTGACCTTGTTTGCGTCTTAATTCCACTTGTGGGATAACGAACATAACAGGGTCCAACACTGGGGTTTTCTCCAATTGGACCCTGACAGAAAGCCTAGTCAAAATTTCATATACACAAAAAAGGCCATTAATTTTTTCATCCCTTAACCTTAACACATGTGGTTTTCTCATCATACCATTCTTTAAACATTTATACAATGCATTTGAGAGTCAAAGATATCTTCTAAGCCATGAAATAGAAATAGCTAGGTTGACCTGACCTAAATAGCCTAGTAATTTTACTTTGTGATCAGTTCCACTACCACTGATACAAATTATCACTGGCATAGCTAGAAGGAATTATACTTGGAAACGCTATGTTAGACAGCAAAAGGATGTTTCAGAACCAAGTTTTCTGAAAGTCCATTTCTCAGGCAGCTGTGACAAGTAACTACACTAACACCCTCTGTGTTACCCATTTACGCCCCCTTCAAAAGCACATCCCCCCCATACAAAGCCTACCAACTGCATGGTCAGTGTGGTACAATGTGATCTCCACACATCACATTTTAAGTTCAGAACTGATGTGGGAAGGACACAACACAGAGTATCTGTGCTGATAATACTGCCCCTATTCATTTCAACCAAATCAAGGGACTACCGGAAATGCCTGACCTCGGAGCAGCAAAGTCAACACTGAAAACTCTCCCAGAAGAGAATAAGAGAAAAGGACAGACACATCCACACGCAAAGCATCCCATTTAAGAGGTTATTTTCCTGTAAATTCCTGGAATTTTGAGGTGCCCGAATTCCTCACTTAGATGAGAGGCCCACAGGCCAAACACTGGCTTTCCCCCTAATGTATGGAGACTGACTTCTACAGGAAGGAGCAAGCATTATGAAAACATCATGTAAGTTACACTAGAAAAGTTAAGACATATGAATACACATGCTGGTGACTGCATTACCTTCTTTTTTTTTTTTTTTAATCAAGACAATACATACAAAATTCCATAGGACAAAATGTCAGTAAAGTGGTATTCAGGTCCAAAAGAAAGTCATTGACCTGCTGGGGAAAAGAAACCAAATAAGAAAGCCATTTTAAATCCAAGCAGTAGAAAACCAGGGGGTTCAGAGACAAAGCTAGCTAAATACAAAGCTCAGCATCAGAAAGATTTATGACATAAACTGTGAGTTAAGTAGGATACTCTTTTGGGCATTAAGTTTTGTAGGACTCTGCACAGAAAAACTTAGAAGAAAAAGGCAGAAAGCTGGAAAGCAGCTCTGTAGCATTCAGGACCTCTGCAGAGGACCTTAGCTTTCATACAACTACATTACAGCTGTGTTCTTATTTTCCATTCTCCCACATACTCCAGGTTTCCTACCTAGATTCTTTCTCCCCACTCCATGTTAGCTCCCAAGCACCCTTTATAAAATAGAGATATACTGCTGATCCTGAACAATCAACATGAACAAGTTCTGAAGGCTAAAACTAAGAATCCCTCCAGATATTAGAATCAAAACCAGCCTTTTGCTGTTTTAGAGGGTGTACATCTGGGGCTCTGAGCTATTGTGGGACTTGGGGCAGAGGAGGGACAGCTGAGTGGGACAGACTGGCTGGAGAGCCTAAAAGCTGAGAAAATCAGCTGGAGATCAATTAAATCAGGAAGACATAAAAAGTGTTAGCCAGCATTATGCACTATAGGTAGTCACAGAGATGGCAATCAGACATGTACATGAAAAAGATTAAGAGGGAGAGTCAGGGCAGGGAAATTCATTTCCCTTAGTGTATGAAGAAACTGATGTTTCCTTCTCTAGCCAAAGCAGCTGCAAAAGATTCAGCTCCTTTTCTTATGCCCCACCACAGCAGGCGCACACCTCCACTTCCATTTCCCTTACAGGCAAGCGTGTGTTTCTGCAAGCACACAGCACTCCCCTGTAACATATGCCTTTTTTTCCACATACACACACCCCCACCCCCCCACCCCCAACCCCCTTTTTCAACTCCTCTGGAAAACGTGTGTATATTTTTTGTACATCCATTTACTGCTTTTGTATCCTAATTCTGGCCAGCAGCACGTTTCTCCGAGCAGCGTGATGTGGGGCATTGTTAGCTTCTCATTCACGTTAGCATTCAGCTTCCTTTATTTCTGCAGGTTGCAGCCAGGAAACTGGAAAATGAGCCACAGGAAACCTGGCCTCCTACATCTGTCCCAGTTTGTAACAGCAGCTCTGGTTTTATTTTTCTAAGTGTCTCAGGTTCATTTTAACCCTTGACATGACTGCTGCAATAACACATGAAAGAACATGGCTGGTTTGTCATTACTCTTTTTTTAAACACTGTTTCTCAATACTAGAAATTGAGATTTTGCTAAACCGTACTGACTTTTTTTTTAAGTATATTAATACTTACAGTTATGTGAGTTCTTAAAACCTTTTGTTGGAAACTACCAAAACAAGCCCATTCCATAACGACAAACATTAAAGAGAGAAAAATACAGAATAAGGCAGTCTCTAGCTGTTTTAGCTATATAAATTTTTAACATAGTTCTAAAGTGAGCATCTGCACGGAAAGTTGAACAGCTTACAAATCCTTTAGGCCAGTTTTTCTTTCACATTTCACTTTCTATAAAAAATTGAAGCACACTTGTTTCATATTTGATTACAGAAGCAAAAGGGTGCTGGTGCAGAAATGAAACCTCCCTACAATAATCAAAACCTCAGTCAGCTGTAACATTTTCCACTGAAAATTCATCCGTGTAACAGTTATTATATCATGAGAGGTTACAGACAACTGCCAAATGTGCCCCAATGCTTGCTCAGAAACATTTCAAAGAACAAGGCAAAAGTCTGACTCAGTCCTCACACTTTTATTTCTCAACAGAGATGCTTCAAGGGTGATAAATAGGATGTGGTTGGTGAGAAGTTAGTGATTCTGCCAGAAAGGAGGAAAATCAAATATCAGTTTGTTTACTCAGAAAGTTTTCAAGTACTCATCAGAAGAACTCACCGCTGATTTAATTGGCCTTGAAAAATTAATCTCACAACCAAGTGTGTAAATATACCTGTTTTAACTTGACGCAGAACTTTCTCTGGTAAAGTTAATAACTCAAATTAAGGCTGCAATCCATACTCGGGGCACTTTAGGGAACTGTATGATACAGAATGCTGGTAATTTTTCCACATCCAGCAACCAGGACATTTCCTGCCAGAGCATCCTCCAAGCTCTTCCATTGTGTTGAAACTGCAAAAACTTTCTAAATCAGGACTTCCTCCTATTATATTTCAGAGGCGTCTTTCTGGGAAATGCAGATTCAAGTGAAAAAAAAAAAAAAAAAAAAATAGGAATTCCTGCAGCACCACCCAGTGGAAACATTAGAAAAAGTTACAGGGTGCCTGGCGCACAAGTTCCGACTTGCTGCAGAACTACAGTAATGCTGCCACACAAATCCAGGCTGGTTCAAGGATGTGCCAAAAAAGCACAGAGGGTTTTGCTGGCTGATATCCTTAACGGAGTCACATGAGGCATGCCTATTCTGCTGGCCGAGCATAACAGTCTTAACTTTATATTCTAACTTAAAAGCTTATTTACAGTAATAATTTAGGTCTCCTTCTCAAGCAAGATTACCCACTGTTCTGGCCCGGCACATTTAAAAAAATAAACAGAGTCCCGTTGTTAAGAGCAACATTAAAGAGATAGCAGCAAGATCTAGCAAAATATTATAGGATAACATGAAGTTCCACTGCAGAAAAGAAAGCACTAATATACATGTCCAGTAACGCCTCCAGTAGGCATGTTTGGTAATACAATATTTGGAGCTTTTAATTCTTTTAACTAAGTCAAAGAAAGGCAGAGGCAGGTGTCCCAAGGAGGAAAGTTCTGTAAACTCCAAATTAATACAATAAAGGACTGGTCGTCTGCCAAGCAGAGGTGTGATGACATCGCCTCTAAAACACCAGTGTTTTCAGATTCTCCAGAGGATGCAATTCAAGAAACAGGTTTAAACTGACTGGAGTTAAAGCCTTTAGCAGGAGGGAACATCGTTAGTTGCCTCCCTCAGAAAGCCTTAAAAAAATAACCTGCTCAACTCTTTCTCAAGCTAGCCATAAACAAAACTACATAAATCCATAATGGCTCCAACCATTCACTTTGGGACAGACATAAAATGAACGCAGACTCCTCACACCGCTTTCTGTCTGCTCATGTGGTGCACATCTGTGGCATGCTGGCAATATGCTACACTGTAATCCCAGGGACTTGCGCTTTCAAAGCCAGCCCTATATGTTTATTTTTCCCATATGACTTCCTCTTACATTTTTGTCAGCATCAGTAGGACACAGATCATGATTGACTGTCCTATCTAAAATTTCTGATAGTCCTTTTGATAAATTCAGAGAAAATATGTATGAAAACAAAAAGATAGCTAAGGAGGGCAGAGGATCAAGTCTTCAGCAACAGTGGCTTTTCTGAAAGTTTACTTGACATACCAAGCAATAATTATTCCCAAATGTACATGCTTTTTCCTTATCTATACTCCCTTCTTAAACTAGCAGACCAAATGCTTTGTAACTGATACTAGTGGTCCTACTATTTTAAATTGTGTATTAATACCGTCAACTGCCTCAAATGTTACTTTTAATACATTTCATATTCAATTTTTTTAAACTAATCTTTCCCTCCTGACTGATTTTTCCTTGACTGCAAACTTAGATAAACAAGCAGGTCTTTTTAACACTTTGAGCAGAGAGAAACCCGGCCAAAGGGCAGGAAACATAGTCCTGGGAGTTCTGTTCAGGCAAACCAAGGTGGCTGGTAATTTCTGCGAGACCTAAAGCACAGCAGGATCATCACAGCTTACACAGAGTCAGAGCTCACCTCCCTGTGCATGCTGAATTTTCAGAATTTGATGGATTAGCAAAATGAGCCTTTAAACTATTAAATAACATACAGGTTTGCCTGTATATTTTCATATAGCAAAGGGAGTCAGTCGCAGCATTGTGCGGAAAACAGTGTAACACAATTCAGCAGGTAGTAACCTATGCGCATATGGAGATGTTTTACCCCAACAGTTTCTTCCCAAAACATTAGTGCTATCACAGTAGGTCTTGCAGCATGAGCCAGGGTGGAAGTTCCTTAGTCATAAAAAACGAGCAACTAGTCACAACTCTAGTGGAGGTCTGTATTTCACTTTAAATGCTATTATTTCTGTGCGCAATTGTCTCATAATAAAAACCTAAATTGTCATTCTTACATGTCAAAGTCTCAAAACTTTTCTATTCTCCTGCTTTCTCAATACTAATCAAAGTTCTGATATGCATGCTTATCATGAGCTAAACTAAACTGAAACCAGATTAAAAGATTCTTATCTTCTGATATTATTCACTTGTCTATTACACAAACAAGAACTTAAGGTCACACCTACATGTTTCCCCTAACATTGTTCATTAAACACTGGAATACCCAACAGAATGTATCATATAATATATGAAATTTCAACCAAGAGAAGATCTGGTTGTTACTCTCCTGGACTGTCTGTGTGTCTTTTGTGCTTAAACTATTTCCTGTGGCTGCTGCAAATTATGAAGGTGAGACAAATGGCATACTATTTCAATCACTGCAGCAAACTTTGCTGTATACTAAGTGTTTGTTAGTGTCTGCTGCTCAGGATGCCCAGCAGCCACTATTTCAACTTGTATGCTGAATCCTGGATAAAACCTCATGTTTAAATAAAACATAAAGAATCTACTACCTCTCCTCAACTTGGATGACACTGCAGAGTCAGTTTTATTGTGCCCTGCTCCCAGGGAACCAACCCAGCCTTGACACTGCTCTGCTTTGGAAGCATTTGCATTGCAGAGCTTCAGTATCAAAAGCAGCAGTACTGAAGGAATGTTACAGTCATACTTTCTACACCAGCCCTATTCCACACTTACAGTTTGCTAAACTAACCACACACACCAGCTGCTCTGAGTCTGCTCTGAGTCACCAGACTTCAGAGAGGTCTATATCTAGAATCTAAACTCACATACCCATCTCAGCTATATTAGCATAATATGGAAGAAATTCTCTGAAGGTAGTCAACTTTCTCCAGATTTCACTAACAGATCTGCAACAGGAATTTGTTTCTACTTTTTAAATGCTTTCTAAAGATTGCTTCTTCTCATGAATTACTCTTAATTGCTGGGAAGAGATAATAGTGGCAATTGAGTCTATAAACTTCTTGTTTGTGCTGTACTGTGACTTGATAGAGAGGCCACTCAACATTACCACAATATAAACATTTAAAAGCAATAACGTTCATTAGTATCCTTCCCAAAAAGCTTAAACTGAAATATATCTGATCAATTTTCTACATAACAAACAAACAAACAAACAAAAGACATGAAGAAATACACAGAGATACAGTAAAGAGGTGCTGACACCACATTAAAGGCAAATGGATGTGTAACAGAAATCTGTTTTCCAGATGAACTCTCAGCTGTTTTGCAAAATGAGGATGGGAAACTTATAGGAGGACATTTGATTGAAAACATTTAGATTCTTTAGATGAAGTACATAATCCAAGCCTACTCTTTTTGGTACAACTGTGAAAGCATATTTTACACAAACCTCTCTTTCAGAGAAATACACATTTTGTAAAATTACATTAACAGTACTTAATACTTGGGTTAGTGCTTAGAAATCTTTTATCAATTTTGAATGCTTGAGAATCACACAATTTACAACCAAATGATCCATTACATAATTTAACGACAGCTCAAACTAAAGACAATGTGTAAGATGCAAATTTTGCTCTCCTACTACCTCCGTAGGTCTTCAAGTTAGGATCAACAAGATTAAAAAAACTGTACACTTTAAAGCAGAAGAAATGAAGACAGGGTTGTTTGCATGCGAGCCAAAATACATTAGTGTAATAATTGGTATTTGCAAAGATTATCCAAGCTATACCCTGAATCTTCAAATGTCTAGTAAATTGGCAAGCAGAGACATGGGCATGACTGGAACGACTCTCTGAAATGTATCTGAGGGAAGCCATAGAATGGGCGATAACCTTCACACATTCAGCACATCCTGACACTACAAAATTGAGAGCTATGGAAGACCAGGAGGACACCTGCACAAAGCAAGCAAGAGCTACTCCAATGCCTTAGCTACCATTTAAATGTCTGCAACATGCAGTTTGTCTCAGTGCATTAACAGAAGTGCCGACACACACAAAAATAAATACATGCCTAAGTGCCTGAAAAGATCAAAACAAAGGAAGTTTGTGGCTTCCTACAGAAATTCTTCCTCTGAAGACCCTGAGCTGTGCCTAACCGTTCAGATGTAGACAGAGCACATGTACAGTCTTTAGAAACAAACTTCTCTTTACATAATTGATATTTTTCCTAAAAGTTCATAGGTGTCATCATACAGGTGAGCAGACTACAGCATGTACCCATGCATGCAGGGGGCAGTGGATTCCTCCTGAAGGAGAGGCAAAAATACCACAGTACTACTACAGTAATAGTAGCATAGGAGAAACTTCCCCCAGTTTCTGTACCAGGCATGACGTGCTGTGGTACTGGAATACCTCTTTGGTTAATTTGGGTCAAGTGTCCTCTCTCTGCTTCCTCCTGGCTTCCCCTCCTCCCTGACAGAGCATGAGACTCAAAAAGTCCTTGGTTGGCGTAAACATCACTTAGCAACAACTAAAAACATCAGTGTTATCAGCGCTGTTCCCAGGCTGAAAGTCAAAAACACAGCACCGCATCAGCTGATTAAGCAGATCAACAGTTCCAGGGTACTTTTTGGTACTGCAAAACTACCACAGTATACATACAAAATTAAAAATGCAGAATGACTATACAGTTACTAATTTGCATTGAATTAGCTGGCAGGTAGTTCCTTAGTCATATTTTCATATTAATACTGATGGCAGGTATTTTCTTTATGTTTTGTTTACAGAAAAGCAGCAATTCTCCTCCAAAGAGCTTTTAAATTTAAATCCACTCTAAACAGCAAACCCTTAAGAATGCGAATTCTAATATAATTCTAAAGTCATAGAATGGGTTGAGTTGGAAGGGACCTTAAAGATCATCCATTTCCAAACCTCTGCCATGGGCAGGGACACCTCCCACTAGAGCAGGTTGCTCAAAGCCCCATCCAACCTGGCCTATAAATTACTGGCATATAAACCTACAATTAGTTAAAGAAAGTTTCAAGGGCAAAGATGAATTTTGGTTTTGTGAAGTGCACAGGTGAGGTACTTTGTGCTTCATCTGCTTTGCTTCCATACATGCAGCCTTGTGTTTTACAGTGCAGTGAGCTGGACTTCCTGCGCCTACACCTTAATGTTCTCCTCAAAATCGTGACTAATTCTTTCATCATTCATTATTCAACAAAATACTCCAACACGAGAACAGACATATTCAGTCTTTCATGAGCTCTCAGCAGCCTCCAGAATATTAGTTGATTCATTTAACAAGCCACAGATGAAGTAAACATCTGTCTAATGATTCAAGACTGTGAGATTCCCTATTGTGGGAAACACCAGGAAAAAGCCATGGTGAATCAATCCAGGGATACACAGTGCAACACAGGCCCATCAGTGACAGCCTGCTGCATGAACCATTGGGTGTGGTTACAAAAGATACGCAGCAGCTCAAAACCAACAGTAAGCACCCTTTGAAACGGGCCTAGGCTGACAGCATCCAGTAATGAGTATCATGGCTCTCAGGTGGATTCCAGCAGCAGTATCGAGGCATGCTGCACACTGGAACCACCACCGCCAGAAGAAAACCATGGACTGATAAATTGTCTGAATTGCACAAAAATAGTCCAACCCACCACATCTTTGCAGGAAGTATGAGCTAATTTATCAGTTCTTCGCTACCTTAGATTATTTAGCATTGTGACAGAGATCCACTCACAGAGATAACGGTAACTACAGGACCATACAAACTGTGACATCACCAAGATACACTTGCTAAAATATTTTTTTTTATAAATACATGCATCCCAAATAACTGTGTGTTGATTCTCCCACCCTTATCACACTCTTCCTTATCTTTAGTAGCCAAATGTCTGTTTATTTTGGCAACATGTTGTTACACAATTCCATTCCCAAGGCTAAGATTCGTATTTTCTGTACAGCTGATGGATCTCCATGTCCATATTATGTATACCTATCTTTCTACATATAAATATGCAGCCCTCAGAGCAAGCAACAAGCTCCATGCACCTTGGTGAACCTGCAAAATTACTTTCATTTTCTGCTAAGTTCTCCAGAACAGATTTTTTAACTAAGGCAGTTTTCAGCTTCATTTGTATTAAGTCACTTGATCAGTAATAACTTCCCATGAGAATACCTCTATCATAAGAAGCCTCTATCCCAAGAAAGGCATTACAATGAGAAGGCAAGGTTTACATAAATGGTCTTCATGCACAACAAAGGGGAATACGTCAGTCTTTGCTCCCGTTGCTTAATATTATTTCATTAAACTTAAATCATGAAAACAAAGCAAGGCTCTCACCTCAAAGAACCACTCTGAATCAGTAAGCAGTAAGAACTGCTAGTGAATAAAACAAGAGATTTGTGTTTCTACATATAAAAACATACATATGCTGAGTGGTTTATAAAGAGTTACAAAGTAGGCTGCAGCTGAGATGTGTTGCTTATTTCAGCTGTTGCATCTAGGTGGTATCAGAAAGGCTCTACGTCTGTAGGTTTTTTCTTTTTAGGAACAACTCACGGAAGCGATTTGGAAAACTGAGATAGAGGCAATTATGATAATATCTCATCCCTTAGCAGATACTATGTATTCTTCTCACACACTATTGTATTTTTTTAAATTAAAGCAGTTAAAAGAACAAAATCATACTTACGGTGGAAACACCTTTAAGACACTTTTATTATCTGAGTGGAAACATCATGCACTACTTGATATCTGGATTTTTTTTTCTTTTTGTTTCAAACAGAAATGTTGCATTTTTAACATATCTATGGATTGCTTCTCATGCACTTTTTCGAATATACAGAACACACAAGCAGTACATTACTACATCATCTTTTTTTCTATGAGGACATCAAGATGGTTTTACTTATGCTGAGTGAATGCAATATATGAAATTTATGTAGTGTAGATAGACCATACATATAACTGTGTGTGTGAAAGTGTGTGCTTCACCTACAGTGATTCGGTAGACGGCACACCAAAATTCCAGCAATATTTAATGCAATAAGTGGGCAATTTATGTCCGTATTTCTAAGAGAGATAACATGAGCTAGGAAGGGCTCTTCACTGAGAGTTTTGGTGTTGTACGCCACACTATTCCATAACACACTCAGCACATTTCTGAACATCACACCCAATTAGAAACCTCTCTAAAATTTAGAATTTGACAAAAGAAATAAAACTTCAGAACCGGAAAATGGCTCTCACTACCCAATGACCGCATTTGATTGAAACAGAACTTAAGCATTTTCTGGTTTACGCATTGTTCTAAAAATTCTTCTCCATCTAACTAGGAAATCAAGAGGTATCTGTGTCTGGAGATTGTGTCACTGATCCACTAGTAAACATCCTCTGTAAAGTGACGTTAATGAACTTTTCTGCGCAGCTTGGACATACGAAGTACGGGAAACACTGAAGATCCTCAAAGGCATACACGTGGTACACTGCAATTAGTTCTCCATCCAAGTACTACTTTTCTTCATAGTATTTGCTAGTTTAATGTTACCACATTATAATTCAAGTAAGTAGCTAAGTGCTACTTCCTATTACATGCAATTTTATGCCCATTTTTTGACATTTCCTTAAGATAAAACCCACTTAATAAGCAAGACTCCCTTTTCTTTGTTTGGTCCAGACTTTTTTGTTTGCAAAAAATTGTTAACTTCTAATTTAAATTTAAAGATCAGTGGTGCATGACAAAAATCTTTCTCATTCTGAACTGGTTTGGAGAAAACTCCAGGAACAAACTTGCCAACAGTTTCAAGTTGACAAGCAGGTATTCTTTATTGCAGCACTGGGAGACACGGGGGATAGCTCCTTCTAACGTGTGTCCCCGAATTGCTATACAGGTCATCCTTATATGGTTACTGAGCATATTACATCATTTTCCAAAAGGTTTCCGGCATGCATACAAAAATGTGGTGGTCTTTAAAGGTCGCTTACTTTTCCCAACAAGCTTAATTAACATTAATAATAATAATTAATAACATAGCAATCATCCTGGCCTTCTACTTATCAGTTAGTTTAACTGCTCTCATCCTGGACATCTGCTAGTCCGGGATACTCCCCATCCCCAGGTCCTGTCCTTCTATTCTGCTTTTCTCACACATTTTGTACTGAGGCTCTGAGGCCCTGAAACTATGTCAACTACCTCCAAGCATCGCAGTTATTTTCCGTTACAAAGCCATCAAACTTAACGTTACTTAGAACTGATTACATGTTGTACTTTTGTGCCTCCTTGTCTCAGAACACAGACTTCTTTTGTGACCACTATGAAAATAAATCATCACGAAATAATACACAAACCACCAAGTCAAAAATGGTGTTTACAAAATCACCTGAAAATCAGATACGCAAAAGCACCAATACAGGAAGGTTACACAAGTGAATATACTTTTCAAACATGCCCATCACCTCTGTATCTTGGGACAAGCTTTTTAATCATGCAATTACATGCAACTGTCACAGATGCACAGAATATGCTTACAGTAGTTTTCTGTGCACCTCCTTTCTGCACTTCACTCTATTTATGCATAAACTACTACCTTATCAGAAATAATTGAAAAGTCTGAATGAGCAAAATAGGAGATGAACCACGACTTTCTGCTTGAAATTAAATGAAACCTGACTTTTGGAGTCATGACCCAAAAGATGCTGCATTGCATAAACTTATGTTAGCACTATACCCCTAAGTAAATAAAGATGTAACTTGTCTCCCTTTCAACTGCAATGTTAGAAAGGCTGACAGGGCTTCACAAAACCCTCCTGTGTTAGGGAACGGAAACTCCTAATGAGATTAGTTGGTGTGTGTGCAGACATTACTTAGCCATGACTAAATGGGCTCTCTTCCTGCAGCCAGTGGAAAATTCAGGGAACTTTTTCCCCCTGCAGCATCAGAGTCCCTCTAACCTTCAGCAAAGCTGGATCCAAAAACAACTCCACTTTCTCTCCCTTTCTCTAGCTCTTTTTTCTTTTTTTTTTTTTCCTTTCCTTACAAACATTTTTAGTGTTTTTTTTCGGTTATTCGTGGAAACTCTCCACATCGGCCAAGGGGTCTTGGGGCAGGGGCTGGCTAAGAAAAGCGGGGAGGGGGAGGGCCGGGCAGAATGCAGAAGACTACAAAGGAAACTGTAAAAAGGAGCAAATACATAAACCTGAGAGGGAGAAAACCACAGAGTTTCTTTGTGAGCTGCAGTGACTCATTTTCAAGATGTTGTCTGCTGCCAGTTTCAAACCGGAAGCGCATGGCAATTAGTCTTGCTGTTTCCAGACAAGCCAGAAACTCTCCCGACACTTCCCTCCCCCCCCCCCCCTTTTTTTTTAAAGCCCCTTCTGCAGTTTCTGCAGGAACATTACCCTCCCTCCCTCCCCTTTCTCCATTCCCCCCAGCCCCACTCGGCGCCGGGGACCCCACGGCGCTCCCGCAGTCCTGACCGGCACCCGGGCGGCCCCCGCCGCCCCAAACGCCGCTATCACGAAGCTGCTCGCTCCGGGCAGGCCCGCGCGGCCCCGGCAGCCGGACACGACCCGGCACCGCTGAGGGAGCTGCGGGCGGCGGGGGTCCCGGGGCTCCCCCCGACTCGCTGCTCCCTGTCAGGCTGCACACACCCACCCCCCCCCCAGCCTCTCCTCACACCCCGACCCCTCCCGTGCCTGCTCCCCAACACACGCTCCGTCTTCTCACCTACACCCGCCGCTCCCGGGGGCTGGCGGGGCCCCCTGAGGCAGCAGAACCCCCCCTTCCAGCGCCCTCCACCCGCCGCTCCCTGACCGCCACCCCCTGCCCCCACCACGGCAGCGCTGGCCGGGCCCGACCCCAGGGCAGGACCCCCGGGACCCCCGGCCCAGTGTGGGGCTCCACGCTGCCCCTCGGCGCTGCTCACCGCCAGCACCGCTTCCCCGCCGTCGAGGGGTGCACCGAACCCCGCGGCAGCCGCCGGCCTCCCCTTCACTCCCCTCCCCGCAGACCCCGAAACTTCGCGGGAGTCGGGGCAGGCGCAGCAGCACTTGTACCTACCCAGCGGCTGAGGGACTTCTCCGCTCTCTCCTGGTAGTTTAGAGGGAGCCGGGTAAAATCCCCCGGTTCTCCATGCTGACAGTCTTCTGCAAACGCTTTGTTGCTCTTGTAATGAGATCCTGATTTTACTTTTTTTTTCCTCCTTTTTTTTTTTTCTCCTTTTTTTTCCCTTCGGCCGGGTGTGTGTGTGTGTGTGTGTGTGCGTGTGTGCCCGTGTGAGAGAGCGAGCAGGAAGTCAGAGCAGTCAGACAGAGAGCCGGCTCACTTCCTTTCCTGCATTATTCCCCAGGCGGTTTGCAGTCTGTGTAAACAGGCTTTTCCTCCCCTCTCCCCTCGCTCTGGCCACTGATGTGCAGCATGGCTGTAATATAAGACACACACATAGTAAAACGGGTAACGGTAACTCCACAGGCTCTCAGGGAGCTCCGCCGGCTCCCCCGACCTCCACCTCTTCCTGTGCTACACCCCTGGGGAGGAGCTTCCCGACAGACCAGCGCTTGGCCCACCGGTGCGTCTCGCCTTCCCGCTCGTCCCAGTGCTTTCCCAAAAGCGTAGAATCATGGAATAGCTTGGGTTAGAAGGTACCTTCAAAGGTCCTCTAGTCGAACTCCCCTGCAGTGAGCAGGGATGTCTTCAACTAGATCAGGTTGCTCAGAACCACGTCCAGCCTGGCCTTGGATGTCTCCAGGGTTGGCACATCTACCACGCATTTTATCCCCAGGTGACAGCTGGGATATGGGTATGAGATGCTTACAAGCAGTGCTTTGTCCTCCCAGAGCATCAGGAGGGGCCTCAGGGAGGCATTGGCCTTGGTAAAGGTGTCTGTTCTTGTGCCACCACGCTGGGGGCTCAGATGCTGGTGAAGCAAGGTGTTGGGTGCCTCCACTTCAGGTCAGTGGAGGTTGAAGGGCTGGTGGTGTGTGGGATCTTGCTGGATGCGCTGGCCACCTTCCGGAGCTGCACCTCATGCAGGTGGCTAAATACAGAAACAGTGCCCCATTGCACAACATAGATTGAAAGTCAAGGGGTTCTCAAATAATCAAATTCAAGCCAGGTCATCCAGCTTCACATCATACCTCAGAGACAGACCAGGCAGTGCCAGCTGGATAATTGGGATTTAGGTTCTGACCCTCAAGTTGTAGACCTCAGAATAAAAGTGTTGGTTTGGATTTATTGAAGGGCACACATTTCCAGTATTTTGAGTTTGCATCCTTTGTGTCTTCACTTGTGTCTCATAGATCTGCATTGTACTATTTCTAACTTCATTTGGAAATTCTCAGAGTGAGTGACATTATCTTCTCTCTGACCAATGCATCAGTGATGTTCAATGCATAACGATTTAAAGTCGTTACTGCACAGCTATTTAACAGTCACAAGATTTATCAATCCAGCCCAATAACTGCAGTTCAGGATGTTCTTGACATGCATTGGCACAGAAGCAATGATTTTTTTTTCATCACTCCATTGGGATTTTGCTTACGGTGTCACTGGGAATGAAAGCATGCTCTGATGGAATTAAAAAGGTCGTCACAGTTGGCCCCTGAGCATTAGTCAGTAGCATCTGAACAGCTGGTGGTGAGCAAATTGCAGGTCCCTTGTGGAAGTCCATCAGGGTTCTTCCTTCTTGCTTTCTAACATGAAGGAGCAAGAATACGGTACTGGTGCAGTAACTTTGTAACTTTCCTGAAATAATTCCTTTTAGAAGTCACTCTGAATTTTAGAATGTAGATGTGAGGTCTGCTAAATCCTCATTTTGTGTTTCCCAAATACAGAATCATTAAAATGCTTAATTTGAGACAGTGTATTTCCTAGATCAAAACACAGTGGACAAAGTCCTTGCTGGAAGTGTTAGGACACAGGAATCAATCTTTGTTTGTGAACTACAACTGAAGACCCAGATTTGCAAAACTAGGGCAGACAGAGGAGCTCTTATGGCGCTGATATACCACGTTTGACTGACAGCTGGGGGTACCAGCATTGGTCTTTCACGTTTAATGTTCATTGATTTTGTGAACAAGAGATGAAGCAGAGATACTCCAGAGTTGCCTTGAATGGTTATTGGTGGGTGTGGAGATCTGAGAACAAACTCTCAAAAACAGTATAACTTCTTTTCTTTTACAAAAAGTAAACAACACTTTAAAGAGGTGTTTAAAGCTTGAAATGTTTCTGATATTTATTATGCTGTAACTTGGTTGACAGCACTGGAATTTCTTTGACAGCACCAGCCTTACTTTTGTCTAGATAGTGAGGTAGAAACCTAAACCAAGCTGCTGGAGGCTGGATGACCACTAGATGAGAGCTCTTCATATTACCTTATAGATGCTGGAGAAGAAAGTGCAGAACTTGTTTAATGGAATACAGCCATCAGGATATGCTGAGGAATTCCAAAAGCTCTGATGAATGTGGAAGAAAATGGGAGCTCTTGGCCAGGGCTACTGATTCTAGCACTATGGATGTCATTGGGAAAATACTTTTTGAAATTACATCCATGTTCTTTATAACAGCACTGTACTTAACAGAATGGTTACTGAAACTCTCATCTGCGGTATCTGCCTGGCTAATTTAATGTAGACTTACAGTTATCCTTACGGATTATTTTACACAAAAGTACAAAAGGATGAGTAAAGAAAACTGCAGGTTTGCATTGCATAAGAGCCTTTTTCTTCTGCAAAAGCAGTTTCACTCAGAAAACCTGTTTGTTAACATAGTCATAAAAATGCTAGTTATTTTGTTGGTAGAGTCAATGTCTGTGTCTCAATTCACATCCATTCATCAGCACATATTATCATTAAAACTGTTATTTCTAAAGCCCTAGTCCTGTCCCCAAGCTGTGAAGACTTGGGGTTTTAACTTTGGAAATTGTTGTTCATTGCTCAGAGTTGGTCCAGACAACAGCTGTTGCACTCATGAAGGACTAAGTGTAACTAGAGACAGCTCCCCTTCAACAAGTAAGGCAGGTTACCGCTGCTGAAAGACCTAATCCGGTGGGTTCAGGCAATCCTTGAACAAACATATGCACCCAGGATGTCCCTGTGTCCTGTTTATCTAAGGATAGTAGAGTTTGTAGAAGAGCCTGTATTTATAAACCTGTCCTTCTGTTGAAAAAAATCACCCTAAAGCATTCCCGAGCTTAGTGACTGTAATTCTGGCTAATTTTTATTAGATTACATCAATTAAGAAACCAGGCTTTGTCTGTCCTTTCAGATTGTTTCTACCATATTTTTAAATTGTTCATAAATCTCATGTGCTGCTGTAATTAACCACTCTAAAAGAAGGAAACAAAAAAATGAAGGCAAATTTGCTGTGCTCCAGAGATCTGTTTAAGCTCTTCAGGCTGAGGCTCATATCTGTGTTGGTGTAGGTTTTTGTGTAATTTCACCCTGAGCCTTGAGTCCCACTGTAATTAAGTTATTAAATTAAATTAAATAATTGTAATGTCACTCTGTAGCACACAGTTTTCCTTAAACGTACATAGATGTTTATAATTATGTGTAATTATCAAGAACAAAGTTGAAAGCAGTTGGAAATAATTGTTGTTTTATTTAATATTTTAATTATGAATCTATTTAATGAATGTATACATTGTCTCACCCTCTCTAAACACTTTGTATTTCTTTCTAGACGACAGGCGCTGCAGTAAAGAGGCTTCAGATTTGTGTCTGCCTTTATGACAACCAACACAATGGATCCTGTGGGAGAATCACTCGTAACCATTCTTCTCTCTTATTTTCTACTAATTCTAGCTTGAATAACCACCTGCCAGGCTACAGGGGGATTTCCAGGGGATTTTGGAAAGTGGGTATATAGAAACTAATTACAGAAGTAGGAATGATGGCCTAATTCACGTAGGATTCTTGGTTGCCCTTCACAACATACTATTTAAATGCCTTGCAAATGTTGCATCACTATTGATGAATATTCCTTTAGCAGGTTTGGCTTTTCTCTTTCACACTTTCCTGTAGCTGGACAAACATGGGCTTCAGAGCCAACAACTTCATTATTGCAAAAAATCCCAGGGGATCCATACTGCTCACAAAGTGGTCAGGTCCTCAGTTTTATCTCATCTCACAGCCAGCTCCACTGGCAAGAAAAGTGCTGTCTGCAGTACTGTAAAGTGCTACCTCCAGGGTGTAGCACTGACTGTAAGCCCACGGAAACTCGACTGCGCATTGTTCCCTGACAAGCATTATTTCTTCCTGGGGTTTTTGCTGAGCTATCTGGAGTAAAATTGTGAGCTTTAGAAAAATTTTTAGATGGAAGACATCAACAGAACTGTGTTTGATGTTGAGAAACCTCTTGTTCAAAGTTGGATCAGATGAGTCAGTAAAACAATTGCATGTCATCATCAGAAGGTTCAAAACCTCATGCCACACTTTCTGGAACAAAGAAATTCTGCAAGTTTTAACCTCAACTATTTTCTGTTAGAAGCAGGAGAAGGGTGTTTCTTCACACCATGAAACAAGTATCCTGTGCAGATGGTATGACCTTGGCAAGAAAGCGGGAGCCTCTTCCATCCTCCCAGGAACTTCTGTCTTCCTCCAGGACCATGTTGCAGTCCCTTGTGACAGGCTGTGAATGAGAATTACTGCTGGGCTGCAATTAGAAATCTTCCCTCAGTCTTAAGGGAATGATGTTTTGGAGACCTCAAGGATTTCTTCCTCTCCCCTACCCACCCCCGGAAGGCTGTGGTGTTTGATCAGGAAGGAGTGTTTGGGGGAAATTACTGCTTTTGCACTCCTCTTCCTCTGGCGCATTTTTGCTTTCCGGAATGTTTTGCTTTCCCTGTATGTTGTGGAAGAAAGCACATGACCCAACATGTTGGAAGTAAAAGCATCACTTGTGTGTACAATTTCATTAGGTTTGCATTCTTAATGAAAGATTTATAAGGAATTACCTTCTGTGTGCAGTGTAATTGCCGATGATTTTTTGTCATTTAAGGAATGCTGTGTTGCTGTGTGTTGAAGGAGCCTGTAGCACCTAAATGAGCAGCCCATGAAAACAGGGAAAGAGGATTCCAAGAACCTTTGCATAACTGTGAGGACTAAGTTAACTGGAAAGATTAACTATTTCAGAGGTCACTGTGCTTCTCTGAAATCCATCAATCAGTTTTACTGCAATTTCTTTTCCAAGCTAATTAATTAAAGGTCTGAGCTAGAACTTTAATTACATTTTATTGGTCTCTCTTTTTTTTTGCCCTGTCTCCCATCTGTCTACTTTATTCTAACCTAATCTCTAAATATAACTTAACTAAGGTGTTTCTACTGCGAAATATCACTGTAGCATCTGAACGTAATTAAACGACTTTTACTGTTCTCAAGTGCTTTTGGTCAAATGGAGCACAGCTCACTGCCACTTCTATTCAGCCCACACTAATTCTCACATTTTTGAATGATGAATGATCTTATTTTCAACATGTGACTTTATAGCTTTTATATTTCCCAGTATGACACAAACTTTAGGACACATTTCTACTTAACAATTTTCAGTTAAGTGTAAATGACAATATTCCTTTCTCTTCTGATTACCATGTATTTGATTATGATGTTCCAATGATTGTATTATCATGTTTGTAGTTGCAAATTAATTATGCATGTTCTTGATGTGTGTTTTTTAATAAAATCATATTATATTATGCATATATTATATATATATTATGTTTTCTTAAAGCCCCCCCTATTCTCACCCTCTATAGCCTTGATTATAAACCTCATATAAAAGGCACTTTTGAAAATCAAGTAAATCTTAAAAATATCTTTACATTTTAAAAGTCAAAACTAACCCATTAACCAATGACTGGTGCAGACCAGAAAGTACATGTGTTATGTGTTTCTCATGGGAAATTACTTCTGTCAGCATAATTGTAGCTGCCTTCTGCTTGCTAGAAAATCCTTTTTCTAAGTCGCATTTCACATTACACAAAAAAGTTGAAAAATGAATATGTCATAATGCCTTTGCCTTACATGTGCACATACACTCATTTTTCTTGGTGAATGGTAGCAGAGAGAGACTTCAGAAAACAATTCAAAGCATGTAAGTTAGGACCCTGGAATGAGTGATCCAGAGGTGCCCACTTCTCTCTGCTGACTACGCAGGGATCCTGGAAAGCCTCCTCAGCTAACTCAACTGCCCAGATTATGTGCTTAATGTTAAAGACACAGATATCCCTCAGATCTATATTCTGCCTTCAGTACAGCTGAAATGGGGAATCAGTTTTCAACCGTCTATGAAAGGGGTTTTTTTTCACTGTACATTTAAACTACAAGTATGAAAAGCTTTCAGGAGATACATCTAAGTCATTTAAAAGTGACAACATTTGATCCCTCTAAAAAAATCAAGTAACATAGGCTTGCAATGCAAACTTGATCTTGTTACTCCAAAAATTCCCATTTCATCTTTCATATAGTGGTTTGCTTTATCAGCATCAGGAATGGTGTCCTGCCTGTGCCTTAAATATACGTGTTGAAAAGCTGATACCTATTTGCCCACCTGATACCTTTTTATCACATACTAGTGACAGTTACAGTTCTAAGAAGACTGCTGATGTGCAGCCAAAACTACAGTAATATGTATATTGCATTGGCTGTTGTTCACTCTTGACTGGGTGTTATCAAGAGATGCCATATTTACATTGAAAGCTTTTTTTTGTACAAACTGTAGGCTCCTTCACAACCAGAATTAGGCTCTGGTTATGGATAACCAGACTTAGCAAAAGACTATGAAAACAAGCCTAAGTAAGTCCATACTTACTAAACAAGTTCTTAAAAGTTAGCAATGTGCTCTTACGTTGTGCTTAACACAAAATAAATTCAGCAACCACAAACCTATAGAAATAGCTAACATGGCTGTATCGCACCACTGACATCATGCAGTGAGGCATGGCTGCTCCATGTGTGAGGAGAAGTTTTGGCCTATCACCCTCTCATCCACAGTTCAGCTGCATGCAACACGAGATTTAAGTACATTCCTAAGCTTTGCTGAAGCAAGATCTTACACCCTTATGTAAAAGTGTTGAGGTTATGACAAGTTTCTTTCGACTTCAGTGGATTTCAATCAGGGATTTATTGTGGAACTGGTTTTCAGGGAGTCTTTGGTTAAATAGCAAGTTCCATCAAAGACCTACACAGATTGCAGTATCAACTTGCTAGTCTGATACTTGCTCATTCTGTTAAAAGGAGGATGCTATGCCAAATAGATTATTTCTTACATTGCTCCATGTAATATAGCTTGCATAATTCATGTTAAAAATGGCTTTGAGATATTATTGCTAGAGAAGATGCAAAACTACGTACACATAATAATGTGTAGCGAACTATGCTGTAACATAAGTGTCTTTAAACTTTTTAAAAGGAAATGTTATAAGCTGATGGTAAATTTTTTGGATGTTATTTACGTTTGAACTTATCTCCGTTTTCCTGTAGAAACTTCCGTATCCTCTTCCTGTGTCCCTACAAAGTTTTGTACAATGCAGAACAAGAAATGCTACAGGGATTGTGCTCCACCTTTCTCCTTCCTGCTGGGATATCCTTTCTGTAGAGAAATGAAAAGCATGTAATATTCAATTTAAAATATTATTCTTTATCTCAGTAATTTTCTGTTATCTACAACATATCAAGCTGACTACATTGGTTGCAGGAGTACACCATTTTTACATTTTTATGATATACAAGTTTCTCAGCCAAAGTAGCTAAAATCTACCATAAAGTTTCTTGTTTTCCAGAGTCTTATCAAGGGTTCATGTCTAAGCCAAACAAGACAAGAGTGGGTTGGGTTTTTCTCTTCATTGTTTCGACTGAATTAACAGGAAAAGGGGAGTGCTTTACCTGTCTGACACTAGAGCAATATTCATTAGCTCCCACTTTTCACTTGTCTGTCTGTCCAGACTCTGTCTGCATCCTTGTGGGAATTGTAAGGGAATTTCTTAACTCCCAGTAATAAATAAGGAAATCGGTTAGGGCCTTTGATCTGAATTCCAGCTTTAATTCATTCTAAAAGCCAATACTTACAATAAAATAAAGGAACAGGTCTTTAAAAGCTTAGTTAATGTTAATGGACCATTCTCCTGAGAAGTCAGTGTGAGCTTTTACCATTGTACTTAACTCTGTATGTTGGAAGCCTACACACATCTAAATACAAACGTATATATGTATGTTTCTCATTCAGAACATTTAACAGTTCTTCCTCAGCAATAGCAATAAGGCATGATGGTGGTCAAAACGGAAGAGCATTATTCTGTAGTCTGGTAGACAGGGAGGTCAGAAAACAAACTGATTATTCATTTCAAATGAGGTCTCTGTATGTCAAATAGTAAGTTATCCACAGGGATGTGAAATTGAAATAATGCAAAAATGCAGAGACATAAAAATATGCACGTTTCAGACAATTTGTTGAAATACTTACCAAATAATATGAAGTAGATGATTTAAAATTTACATTTACAGAACAAAACTCCTCCCTCTGTGAGAGTGAGATCTGCTGAGTTAAAAGTTTCTTAGAGTTATCAGCCTTTTATTTTCCCCTCACCTTTTCTGACAAGGTATATATTTTATTGGCTTGTATATCTTTCTTCTTGTGCTAAATATAACAGACAAACAGAATAAGGGGAAATGTTCTGACTTGTAGGAAATAAATAGCATAAAGAACAAAATAAGGATGTAGCCAGCAAAATTCATTATTTAAAATTTGTGCCTTTGCTGATTACTAAACTTATTAAGAATTATATGTCAATTTAACTTTCATTTTATCATACCTATTTATATTGTAATGTTCTTGCCTGACTTTAATTCTATAAAAATTATTTCTTTAATAATAAGTAACTTAGCACAAGGCTAACGCAAGACAAAGAATGGTCCCTAAGAAAATCCCCTGTGTTTAAAGCTGCTACAATGATGCTGAAAATTGAGATGAGAGTGCACTTTTTTAGGCAAATTCCAAGATCACAGTTAGCAGTGGTAAATACACTTTTGCATGTAACAAACATTTATGATTGTGTTAGAGCATTTTGCTTTTGTGGCAATGGATTTGACTCCAATTCCAGTTCTGACCAGGCTCTCTCATGTCTAAATTAACAGAACTGTAGTCAAACCATTGGTGTTCCTCTGAACTTTTACTGGGTTAATTATGGACAATTTCAGACACTTGTTGATGTTTCAGAAATAAACATTGGCTTCCCAATTTCAAAGAGGCAGAAAAATCTTTAGCCCATTTTTTACAGAAATGAGTCTTGTCATCCCACACTATGTGAGCGGAGGTGAGAGAACCTTTATCTGTGCGACTGTAGATGTACTTACACACTTTGATGTGTTTGTGTGGTGTCTGCCAGTTCTCCCTGATAGCAGGTAACCCAGCTTTCCCATTTCAGCCAAATTGACAGAAATACTCTCAAAAGTCCAACCAACATTATTGTAGGTTCTATGAAAATTCTGGGAAAATCAGCTCTTGGAATGTTAGTGCTACATCAGGAGGAAGGGTAATTGAGCTCCACAAGCCATGGACACAAGTGAGTCCACATGGTGATAAATACCTTAATTATGTGATTAGAGTCAACTGGAGTTTGCTCTTATCAGGCACCAAAAAACATAGCCAAAATATGTAAAACCATTATGAAGCCAGACTTTATTATCTCTTCCTTTCTGGAACAAATTATTTTCCACAGCTTCACAGAGATATAAACTCTTCTCTTCTTGTCCAACACACACAAGATGCTACTAGGAAAGATTGGACTGTCTTGCAGGTCAGTGTTACACCAGTTACAGATAATAGTCTTCAACCTGCTTCTGTGTGGTTATATCTTTCTTCTTTGGTCCTGGTTCTCTTGATAATCTTGGTTTACCTATCAGAGCCTCATGAAACCACATTTCAGAAGGTATAGATAACTGTGTTCTGATCTCTGAATTAACTTCAAAAGCAGTGCAAACTTTTAAAATATCTTCCCCCATAGCTTACAGGAGTCTCCTTGAGAGCATCATTGTAAAATTGAGTGTGCTAGTGATCTTAACAAAAACAACATTTATTAAAACCAAGGTGAAAACTCAATGAAAACAAAAGAAATGTGTACTTTAGCCTAATTTATCAGTTACATTTCTGATCAGCTATATTACATAAGACAGTCTTAGCTGAGTTTTATAGAGGAAAAAATATAAACAAGCATCTTGGTGAAGAGCTTGCTTCAGTCTCTAGAGGGTTCTCTCATTGCACAGCCAGACAGTTAGTTTTGAACCAGTGGCTTTCTGAACTAGTTTCCCCAATTACATGTATGCATAAGGCTGTAAACTCTCCTTTAGGACTGTAAACTTTCCTCTAGGACAAGCAGAAACCTTTATGTACCCAAACCAGCATTAGTTAAAATAGAGATACGAGACATGCAGGTGGTTGGTTTCATTTAATGCTTACATTAGTGCATTTTTCATAGAATCATAGAATGGTTTGGTTGGAAGGGACCTTAAAGATCATCTAGTTCCAACCTTCCTGCCAGTGAACAGGGGATGCTCTAGTGGAAGACTTTTTACTGAAGGTAAAGAACAACTTCTTAAATGTTTAGCAACTCTTTCAGAGCCTTCATTTTCAGATGTCTTTGTTCACTTAAACCTCATTGCAAGCAACTCCAAACAATTATTTCTTCATCCCAGAAAAACTGTTTCATAATTTGATTAGATTAAAAAAAAAAAAAATCTACATGAGTGTTTCTGTGAGGATTTGATTGATGTAAAAGCACAGCAAAAAGATGAGTGCTCTGCGTAATTCTGAAAACAGTGAAGCCAGATCATGACTTGTGTCTCCTGTGGGAGGTAACCAAGTTGGGCATTTACCATGGTGCTGAAAGGGTTTCCTTTCTCTTCCCTGTACTTCCCCAATTATCATGGTCTGCAAGACCTCCATGCACTCAAGAGCCACATCACTAAAACATGGCAGTAAGCTGTATTTAGAACAGGGCTGCATCTGCCTTTCCAGGTTCCACAGTCCCCACTTCCATTTCTCTCCCACATGCAAAAACGTTCCTTTGGGGACTAATGCTTTCCTCAGTTGAGCAGAACAGCTGTCAAGGGAGTTTGTGAAGAAACAAAAATGAATCACAGGCTAAAGATTAATTTAATAATCTAGAAACAGATGCCCTTGAGGATGTGTGGTATAGTAGAAGAAACAGCAACTTTTATGATGCCTGTCTTTCTCCCAGCATTAATCACCTCTGACTTGCCTCACTGCAGCTTTGCCAGCTTCTTTTAAGGTAGGTCTGCCAGCTTAGAGACCTCTAGGCAAAAAGGAAATCTGGAATTGTAGCATTTCAGTCCTTTTTAATAAGTTGTTCTGCTCACAAAACAACTTAATTTCCGTGGAGCTCTATCAAAACAAAGTTTGTGCCTTTTTTCCAAGATGCATGTTGTTTCATCACTTTTCTTTAAAGTTCTGTGTAACTGTTGTGTAGGGTGAAAGAGGGAACTGAGATGTTATGGGTGCCATGGCAAGGGTGCCAGGAAGTGAAGTGATGAGCAGTTATTGATAATGGTTCTTTGCTTCAGGAATGGAGAACTTACTTAACTGTTCCAAGATCTTTGCTGAACTAGGAGAATATTTTATACCTTTAAGAGAACATTATCTTTCAGTGATCTGCAAATTACTGAATTGTCACCTTTCTCAGGTCCGGAGAAAAAGGGGGGTCATTTGCCTGGAAAATATGTTTTTGTACTTACATGAGGAAGGAGTGGAAACTCAGGTGTCAAAGTTCAGGCTTCTGGCATTACCTGCTAAACTTTTCAATTAAATTGCTTAGAAAGGGTAGGGCAATCTCTGCTGGTAAGATATCAATCATCCTGTCACTGTAACAGGTATATGCTATTTGAGTGACTTCAAGCAAGACTCACACTGTCTGGAGATGACAAAGAGTCAGCTGTTTGTGACCTAAGAATGGGATTCTTCCAGAGTATAGAAGAGAAAATATCAAAGATGGAAAGGATGCAAAAATAATTTAAGTCTGTTATTTCTGTTTTTTTTTGTATGCAGCATGAACAAGTTCTACACTGAAGAGCTGTAGAGCAAAGAGCACATTCATTAAAGAAGAAGTGAGGAGAGGAGAGGAGAGGAGAGGAGAGGAGAGGAGAGGAGAGGAGAGGAGAGGAGAGGAGAGGAGAGGAGAGGATTTGAACTGTGTTCTGCTATATCTAACAGCTTACACCATATACACACTAATATCCCAAATCAGCAGTTATACCCTCAAATGTAGCTGTTTGTGAGCTTATACACCCAACAGAAATTGTGTGTTCTCTAACATTAATGCTTATGCACAGGGTTGTTCTGTACTTATTGTGTTGCTGTATGAGAATACAGTACACTACTGGGTCCAACATTAGAGGATGCAGAGAATTATTGGTCTGTTAGGTAGGACCTGGAAAAACTTAGAAATGGCTGCTTTGACCTGTCATCATTGCCTAAGAAGCTTCAGAAAGACCCTGTACTGATGTGCCAAATTCATTGAAGAATTAGAATCCGTACCTGTGTGTGTAACATTTTACATGTCTTAAAATTCTGAAGAAGAAAAATGGGTAACAACCAAACCCCTGGTTGTAGTCAGAGACATACTTGGTATTTTTTGAGGGAGCCTGTATTTTGAACATCAAAGTTCACTGAGAATAAAGATTAATTTGCTACTGGGAGTAAGAACTGTAGCTGTGTGTGCTAAGTGTTCAACAGATAAGGATGAAGCTTCTAACCCCACTTTTTTTCTGTGTGGGTTTTCAGGTGTGGCTTTTATTTTGTTATTCCTTAAAATAGTGAGAAAAAAACAGTTTATGTTATACTTGTTAAATTGATTGACTTACAGATCTCATTGGGATGAATCTTATGTTTAGCAGATCAGTTGTACAATTTTCTAAACCTTTAAGCTTGGAAACAACCCACACACTGTGGTAGGGTGTATGTGATGTTAATATCTGGAAACTTCAAAGTAGCCTTATTCTCTGATTCATAAAAAATAAACAAACAACCTTTTAAGCAGCATGATGATCAGCTGCAGATAATACTACAGCCTCGTTAGGGCCAGAATTCAGCAAGCGAATTCTTGATGAAGATAAAAGGTCATCTTTCGAAGTCACCTCTAGTTTTTTTTTCACATATGATTCAGAGATTTCCTTTGGCTAGTTAGGATTATTTTGTTTGCTCTCTTCAAGTCATGTCAGTGAAAAATGGCTTCTGCAAATCCTTGCTCACTTTGTTCTTTTTATTGATTTTTTCATGCCTATGATGCTGTATTTTCACCTTATTTTTCACTTTTTAAGATATGTTGTTTTCATATTTTGAGCACATATCAATAAATCTGGCTTCCTTTGCCAAAAAAAAAAAAAAAGTTTTACAGGTCTGGATTTTATTTTATATTCACGTTTAGATTTCCTTCACATCTGTTTCTTTTTTGCAAGTATTCTGAGGGAATACTGCACTTTGCTTGCCTTCTTTTTTTTTTAATGAAAGCACTCAAATTCTGTTCCTGTTTAATTCAAATTCATGTTCAGCTATCTGAAAAATAAAATCCATTTTCAGCTCATTCTTGTTTCAAAATAAATAAGACTATGGTTTTAGGAGGCAGACAGGAAGTTATGCCCTTTTGACCCAAGGAGCTAAGAGGAAGGTTGGGAGGAAGATGATAAAGCAAAGGAGGGCATGATTTGCATGTACTGGTCATAGATCTTTAAAGTTTTAAATTATCCCAGTAGGAGGTATTTGGGGAGCAATCCCAAGCAGAATGCAGAATGTGGAAGCATGTTCTAGTCCACCGCGCTGTTCTGACTTTTTCTCCTTGTTCCCTGGAACCACAGTTTGGATATAGCTATTTCAGCACATTTCATAAAAGGTGAGGGTTCTGTGATCCTTTCAACGGGTTCTGGTTGGAATTAGTGTTTCTATGCACTAAATGCTCCTGAACAATTATGTCAGTCTAGGAAGTGCACATTAGCATGGAAGTAGAAGCCTCAGATACACAGATACTTAAGATCATGATTCCTTTCTGGACCTTCTTCTTCTTCACTCTTAATCATTTCATCATTTTCTTCCTTTTATATATATTTCTCTATCTTGCAGCTTTCTCTCTTTTTCCTTTGTGTTTATTCTTTTTACGCCTCCCAGCCCTCTTGGTAACCTTCCAATGCCTGTTGGAAAGGAAAGGGACAAAGCTTATCTTTTTGCCATTCTGCAGATGAAAATCCAGAGGGTTCATGCAAAGAGGTACAAAAAGATAGAAGGAAGGAGGGCTGTTGCTATGGGAGTCTTCTCTGCTTCCACTCTTCTGAAAAGGCTTATCCTTGGAGAGCCCTGCAGGATTCTGGGGACTCGGGAGAGGGAAGGGCTCTGAAACTCTTGCCTGAAATAGAAATCAGGTAACTTAATCCTCCTTTTATCCCATAGGAACCTGAGGATGAATGGGTGTGCACAGCAAGTGTGACAGCAAGGCAAGAAATTAGAAATAGTCCTGTGGAGTAGGAGGTTAACAGAGAAGAATGGACAGGGGTATCAGGGATGCTTTACACATCTCCTTGGTGTGTGGAACGATAAGGAAAGGCAAGGAATGGCTCTGAGCCTCGCTTGCATTGGCCAGAAGGTACAGCTAGACAGTAAGGTAAGTTACTCCCACCACTGAGCGGACAAGGACCTGGGGAGGAAGTCTCACTGCCAGCTGTCCCAGTGCTCCTTCTGGCCTGGGACAGCTGAGTGCAGAGGCAGAAGTGCCCAGCTAGTAAAGCAAAGCAACAAATTGCATATAGGCCTTTCTCATAAACTCAGTAAGGTTTTCAAAGTCTATGTCATGACATCTTATGCCTTGCCATAGATTTTTCTTAGTGAGTCAAGCACCTGGTGCAAATAATTATCTGCTGCAGTGAGTTAAACTTGTCTTTAATTAAAACTTTCTCCAAGCATCTCAGACATTTGAATTTGTTACCCTTATATTTATTAAATCAAACTTTCATACATCTTTCATACATGGATTGAAGTGTTATTGGAGCTTCAATTTTCAGGCACTTACTCCAGGCAAACATGAGCTTAATAAATGTCTGAAGATTGTGATGAAATTGTGGCAGAGAAGAATTTAATCCAGTCTCTTCAGAATACGGAAATATATAGGCAGCTATAATAACCTTACTTCATACTTGCGTGGATAGACGCATACAAGCTTCTCATGTGACTTCATTCTTGTTGACCATATTTGACAGCTTTTACATATAATTGCCCACTTAATATCTTCCCAATATATTTGACAATGAATAAAATGTAAAGCTGCTGATAAGGTGAATTGTATGTTTCCACTTAAATCTTTATTCATCATTAGGTTCTTTGGTTTCTTTAGAAATGTCCCAGTATTTTGCCTACTGTGTTTGCAGCATACCTGTGCTTAATGCTCTTTTGTTTCCTTTGTCTAGCACAAGATGCTGTTATTCCACAAAGTCCCAGGGAAAGTAAAAAAAAAGGGAGAAAAAAAAGTTAATTTAGGGAGTCAATCTGCTCAGTGTTTTGTCCCAGCATCCTGTCCTCCTGCTGCTTTTTACATGACCTTTTACACTGTGCAGAATTCATTACTATTGTAGAAAACACGGGTTTGTTTCTCACAGAATTTCAAGAAACCCATGCCCTGTTTTGAAGTAGATAGGATTCACAAAATGGCAAAACCATGCCTTCTCCTAAAGCCTCTTCATTCAGTAGCAAGTTAGCTAATTAGACCCTCTAAACAAAAATACCCTAGGAATAACACTGAGCAGAAGGAGAAAATATCATGATTGCTATTTTATGTACCACTTCACTGCAGGACAGCACAGGAACCCTAACCAGGTCAAGACTACATTGTGTCTGTCAGGTGCTGTACACAATAAATAGCAGTTCCTGCTTCAGGAAACATGAAATTTGTGCATATATTTATAGCTAGGTTTGTGGCCCCATGGTAACTCATTTTGTGCTTACCTCTACAAACGCCAGTGTAGCACCCAGAAATGTTTGTTGCAGGACACAAACACCTGTGGTTTTCCCCGGGCTGAATTGCTGTATAGTTTCACTTCCACAGAAGAGTAATAGCACCTTAGTGTAAATGGAGTGGAGTAAGGCCCTAAACACTGAGTTCTGTAACTGAGAGACACTTTATATGTATATATGTTTACTGAAAGGCCTTTCAAAGAGGCATAATTATGCAGGCATCTCTGTGTAATTTGCCTGGGTCAATGCTAATATTAGAAAACACTTATTCTGTGTGTCAGATGTATTGCTGCAGTGTGCAGCCCCTGGCCTGCCTGTCCATAATAAATCACTCTACAGAAGAACTAGACTAACCTGTATCTGTCTCAGCTGCTCTAATTGCAGACCACAAACACTGATAGAACCTAAAATGTTTGCTCTGTCTAGACTGAGTGGAGAAATGGAGGTGCACATTGCATTTGGTCTTTGGGGAGTACCTTCCGCTCCTTTTAAGGAGGCCAAGTGTACAAAAGCAACAAATGTTAATAAACGATTCCTTAAAAATCATTTGGATTAAAAATCATTTAGATTAATATGAAATAATCAGGTTTGAGGGTGTACTTTCAGTCTGGAAGAGCATTTAGCATCACTGGGAAATGCTGGGTCAACTGTCCACCCACGAGTAGGAGGTGGGACACTGCCACCTTCCTTGTCACATCCTAGAGGGGTATGGTCCTCTGCTCACTGAAAGGAGCCAAGAAGGCACAAAGGCTGTCATTGGAGGCACACCATGCCATCCTGTCTCCAGCATCCCTCCTGCAATCCTGGCTGCTTCAAGGGCAGGCAGAGCTGCCCTGGCTATCCAGGTGACAGGGGTGAATCTGTGACCTTAACCAGTAGCCAGTGATCATGTTGCTGCTGCGAGGTCTCTTCCTGCAGGCAGGCAGCTGTGAGAAGGGATGTGAGGCCACATCTCCAGAGGACAGGGGGAAGGAGGCGAGGCCCTGCAGGCTGCAGTGTGAGTGGGGCTCCTGTGTGTTTCCCTCCACCAGGAAGCTGGGCAACCTATTCTACTGGAATTACATTGAAAATGGCAGCCAAGGACAAGCACTGGGGTATTTGCAGTCCAAAAGCCCCATGGCACTCAGAGCTTTGGGTGGCAGGAATGGGCATGCTGGGCTGTGAATCAGCCTCACTCTCCTCAGCGAGCCTACGGCCACAGTTTGAGGCGGGCAGTCACCATCTTGAACCACAGTGCAGGCCTCTGGGCTGGGACGTGTTTTGTGTCCATGCTTGTACTGTCTACTGATGGCTGGGGTGTCTGTCCCAGCACCTCAGCTCTTCTTTGTGGAAATTGTGCTTTTCATTGAAAGGAAAAAGTCACTTTCTAGATCCCAATGTGACTAAAAGGCTCAGGAGCCAGCAAGCATATGAGAACAACTCAAATTACAGTTGATTTGGCAGGGGGAAGTGGGTTTCCCTCAGACATCTCCAGCCCAAAGAAGGCTAATGCATGATTCCTCCAAGGTGGGGTGGGCCATGCTGTGGCTGCATAGCATGGGGCAAAAGGGCTTTCACCTTGTCTTCACCAGGGACTGTAGTGCTAAGACAAAGGGTAATGGATTCAAACATAAACAGAGGAAGTTTAGATTAGATATAAGGCAGAAATTCTTTACTGTGAGGGTGGTGAGGCATTGGAATGGGTTGCCCAAAGAAGTGGCAAATGCTCCATCTCTGACGGTGTTCAAGGCCAGGCTGCACAGAGCCTTGGGTGACATGGTTTAGTGTGAGGTGTCCCTGCCCATGGCAGGGGGGGTGGAACTTGATGATCTTAAGGTCCTTTCCAACCCTAACTATTCTATGATTCTGTGATTCCCTGAGCTGAAATGCAGCTGCCACCCCCTTTGCACTGCAGCAGAGGGGCAGTGGACAGAGATGCAGGTGGTAAAAAGGTGCAGAGGCTGCTCATGGTTTTGCCTGGCATCCATCTTGGACACACGCTGTGGGCATGGAGACACTCCTCTGGCCAACTGTCCCTTTCCCTGTGATTTCCACCTGGAGGTCCCCGAGGGCTTTTCTAAGAGCCCTCAAAGTGGTTGTTTCAGGGTAGTACCAGCAACTGTGGGAAAGCACCCCAGTGGGAGAGCTCCATCCAAATCAGCACCCCTGATCCAGCCTCCTCACAGCCCCAGTGGTCCTGCCTCTGCTGGCCACCAGCACCAGCCACGGTGCCGCCAGCAGCCATGGGGGCCCCTTACACCGCAGCTGAGCTGGAAGCTAAAGGCAGGAATTCCTGACTTGGCTGACCTGAGTCCAAACAACTGAGATTAAGAATGAAAAAAAAAAAAAAAAAAAAAAAGAAATAAATAAAAAAGCAGTTAACTCTTTTCAACTGAGTTAATAATTGATGCGTTTTCCAGTCTTGACTCTTGTCTGGCTGGGAGCAGGAAGCAATGCTCCTGAAAAATCTTTGAGGCAGTGTTTTCACATGTTGCCTTGGCCCATGAGGGTCACAGAAAGCCTACCACCTGGGAAACCCAGGGCTGCTCAGCTTGTAAAAACACAAGCACCAGCACCGCCGTGTCTATCCTCAGAGGACAGGATTGACAGGCATCAATCTGGAGAAGGCTTTAAAGGGTTACTGGGCTGCAAGAGGGAAGGGTGGGGAGCGGAAGGCGCGGGGGGAACCGAGGTTCTCTTACAATCGTCAGATCAAGTCACAGGGTGGAGGAGGATTTTCCAGATCCTTTGACCTTAGGGCTGGGGAGTGAAAGGAAGAGGAAGCACATTTGCACAGATCCTCTGTCCGAGCTTCCTCAGGGAGGGGCTGGGGCCTCCTGGCCTTTTGCTGCATGCAGGGCCATGCGCACACATACACACAGCTAAATAAACATGGGAATGAAGTTCAAAGTAGACCCACAGCAGAAAACCTAATCTACAGGAACCTGCTATTAACACTTGTGTTCACCACCCCCCACCCCCCCACCCCCCCATATCTTAAACATTAAGTGTTTAACCAGCCATAAAAGAAAATATTTGCTGGGTACCAGGAATACCTTGCAGTCCTATAGCACTTTCTAAGATTTTTTCAATCACATTATGAGCCATTAAGCCTGATTATGCCTTTGGGTAGGCACTTCAGAAGACTCAGAGAAGTAGGGAAACTGAGGCATAAGCCATAAATTAGTTGGTGGGGGGCATTTGGGACCCCTGTGGTAGAGGTAGACAGGGAGCAAAGACCCCGTAGATGCCCATCACTTACTTTGCTCCTGACCCAAACAAAGCCCATTGAAAGCACCAGGAGTTTTTTATTGACCTTAAATAGGCTCTGGCTTAACCTCCTCTGCTACAAAGACGTCATCATTTGTATTTTATAGGATATCTGTCCTGCAGAACAGGTGTTTGAATCCTCAGTATTTTGAGACAGTAAGATATATTAAAAATAGGCATGAGAGCATCTCTCTCATTTCCCCATTTTACTTTTTCCTCATGAAGTGATTGTCAAAAGTAGCAATTTAAAGGCTCATTAACAATACAATCAAACCAAATAGCTCCTGGTTTTGGCCTCTTGGGTTTTGGGGTTTATTGCTTTTTTTTCCTCCTTATTTTGTTTTCAAGCTACAGGAAACATTCATATGGGCCATTTTAGATTAGACACAGCATTCAGTGACCCTCCCTACAGTAGATTTTAAAGAACAATTAGGACATTATAACTGTGAAGAGGCACTCAGACCTGCAAAATTGCTCAGTAGTTTATGTTTCCTAATCCTGAATAATTCACCTCCTGCAGAACATTAAAATAATAACCTAGCATGCAAGAAATTCATGTCCTTACAGTAGCAGAGCAACTGCCCCGACAAAGTGTCAAATTCAACAAGCTTTTTTTTCTGTTCCACATTATAATTGTGTGTGAGTGTCTGTAGCGGTGTAGCCTCTTGGCAGGTGAGCCAGCTGACGGTAACGGAAACTTTTCCTGAGTCACTAAGTTAATTTGGTGAGGGTAGCAGTCATGTTAGCATCCATTAGCTCTGTGACTGGATCTTCATCTCAAATGGGAAAGCAGTTCTGTCCCCCTAACTGTTGGTCTGACCACTTCTCAGCAGCTGCACATTGTTGGTTTGTCTGACTTTTTGTAACACATCTAGGTCATTCTGCTGTGTTTTCTATTCACCTGCACTCCTATATCTCTTCTTTTTATTGATCTTATGATGCTGATACACAGAAATTATACAACTCTTCAAGTGACTGTATATTTTGGTTTTTGACACAAGGTGGTGTTTACTCAACATTCTGTTAATCACAGAACAGAAGAAAGAGCCCCTTTAAATAGTGATTTACAAACCTTTCAATCTGTCATTTTCATATCAGAGAACCCTTGGTTCTGATAAATGAGCCAATTCATCTGAACATTGGTATGCTCCTTCTTTTTAGTATTTCTTTTCTTTCAGTCATCAGCTTTGGTTTAGTCTGCATATTTCTTCCTCTTGCTTCTGAGTACTTTACTCCCATAAAAGAGGTAATGATATTTATTGGCTGTTACCTTCTGGAGGTCTAAATTTTATTCCAGCAAGATAACAAAGATAGCCATAGGCCATTTCTGATTAGATTTTATCTCTTTCCATTGGAAAAAAATAAAATAGAATCACAATTTGCACAGATAAAAGGACTTAGACAGAATGAGAGCATTAAATACCCTTTCATTCAGAAAAGTTTACAGTTGCCTGTGAAACGGCTTTGCCATCAAGAGGTCTGTCAGTAGCAAAACAGGGGCTCCAGCACATCTTGCCCATTGCTGGATTTCTATCAGCCAGATCATGGTGCAGAGTCAAGTGCGCTTGTCATGCTGGTGAATGACCTCTTCCAGGTCACCTCTATCCAGCCCCATCCTGCAGAATGTAACAGCCTGCAAGCTGGACTTCTGGACACGGTGTCAGAGCATCTTTAGTATCAGCAATTCATCCAGTAGCTGCAATTTGCTGGTGGCGTACCTGTAGTTGTACAATGGGAAAAAGCTCCCTTCAGTACAATAATTTTGCTTGCTTGTTTTTTGCTTGCTGACTGGGGCAGCACAGCCACATCACACTGATGCTTGTCTCAGCACCAGTCACCAACAAAAGTAAAGTCCAATTCCAGGTCTTAAGATAGGAAGGTGCTCCCTGAGAGAGGTCACTCCTTTCTGTCCGTGACAGCACCTTACTTTAACATTTGCACTCTCTTGGAGTAGCAATGTTATTACCAATAAGAGGAAACAGAACTAGATTAATCCATGCCCCTTACTCACAGAAGAGATGGGAACAACTGCAGGTTTTGCGAGTGGAAACCAAAGGCAAATCTCATTTCTGCAAGTCAGCGTTTCTTTAGTAGCATTTTAGGCACATACCAGGGAGCCTGAAGCAGTAATATCTCATTACGTGTTCTGAAGCTTAGTCCTGCTGCCGAGGAGAGGAAGAGAACAGACTTTCTTTCTGAGACTGCTATTCCTCCTGCCTTATGCTAAGGAGGCAGCTGGACCTGATGTCACAAGCTCTTCCATCAGCAACCTTAACGATGATGCTGGTAACTCCTTCCTCTCCCCTCTCTGGAGCCACCTGGAATGGGATTCCCACAGGAGGACTTTGTGATGTGAACAACCCACTGTGAAAACTGAAAACCAGCACAAAGGAGCTTGCTGTTTCCTCCCCAAGGTCAGGAAGAAAAGCTTCCAGCTTCTCAGCTGCATGTGTTTGCTGTGCCTTGTATGGACATAGTAGTCATATTTGTCTTGTCTTGAGGTTCCCAAGAGAGGCCAAAACTAAGCTACAACAGAATTTTATATTTCAGCAAGGATATACTGTGGTCTTTCAAGGAAAAATAAAAACAGTGCCGCTGTTCACAGCTTGAGCCACCGCTGGAGCAACACGGCAATGTCGTTTTCATACCAGCCAGACTGTCTGTACTTCCTAACTGGACCAGTGCTCTCACATGAAATCAGACAGCTTTTGTTCTCTGTGAAGCTTGCCCAACTCTCCCATCTTTCCACCTGCAACAAGCACTTCAACAGCTTTGGTCATGCTTCCTCTGTGTGAGGTCCTCTGTGCCATTTTATGAGACTTTTAATGCTATGCAGGCAGAAATTTGAGTCAAAATCCCAGATCGCATTTTAGAAATACTTTGCAACTCCAGAGCGTACTGCCTACTGCCAGTTGAGCATTCTGAGTTACAAAAAGCAGTGGACATTGTTTAGAGGGCTTATATTTCTTAGCAATTTGTAAGCTATTATGGTGTTGAGTTAATTTTTGAAGCGTTTTCTTTTTTCCTCCTGATTTCCATATGAGCAGTCTTACAAGGCTTAAGAGGCAATCTGCTAACAGTGAGGTCAAAATCTAGAAATATGGTCAAATCTTCTATTAGTCCCAACTCTGAGATAGTGGTGTACAATGAACTATAGCTATCAAACATCTGAAAATCTGAGATAAGCAAGAAAAAGCCTTAAAAATTGTTTGGGCATAATTTCTGAAGCAGAAAAGGGAAGTGTTTGGTGAAATGCATCTGTATGAATCTTCAGGAAAATATTGTGAGCCTGACTTCACTAAAATTTTCATATTCAAAATTCCACTCCTGGATTAGAGCACCTAGTTAGCTGTTAACTAACTAGGAGGATTAGGTTGAAGGCATTCAAACCTGCTCCTGGGGAAGCAGCAGCATGTGGCATCCATGGCTGTGGGTAGTCTAGAGGTGTGCCAGCAGGAGTACAGAGTTGGGATGCAGGCCAGCACGCACCACTGCTGGAGCACAGCACAGAGTGGGCTTGCACCTAGGCAGGAGAAGGCAGCAATGACCCCACACTGGAAGCAGGCTGCCAGGCTGCCTTCCTCCCTCCCCATCTGCTGGGAAGGTGGATATGATTAAGCCAATTGTCCTGCCCATTAAAACAACTGGAACAGCAATTGCAGAGTGAAGGTGAGCCTGAGAGGGGTCAGTGGCAATGCTTGGATGTGATGGATTTGTTTAGCTTGTCACAGAAATGGACACTAATGTTAAAATTTCAAATGTCCTGGTCTATGCAAGTGTTATGGTTTTTAGCTTGTGATTTCCTTTAAAAAAATATTTCTCTCTTTTATCCTTTTATTGTTTTGTTGGGCTTTTTTTCAAACAGTTAAGGACACTTGGATACTGACACTGGAGAATGAATTATTCTATGGCAGGAGCCAATAATGAGTAAATTGATTCATTTTTCTTTCAGAGAGTAGGGAGCAGAGGGTAGGGAGACAGGGGAGGAAGTGCTAAATGTTCAATTAACCAAATGAACTAACAGGCTAACCTTTGGGGAATGCTTTATATGATATATTACCATGCAATTAAATGGTAGTATGGTATTATAGTACTATCAAATTCCATTTAATTTCCTATAAGCTCTCAGGATGAAAATGCAGGTGAAAGTTGGTTCTATTGATCTCTCTTGCTCTGACCTACTGAACAGTTCTCAAGCGGACAAGTGACTGTTTTCCTCAGGTTAGTTACATGAGTGTCATCTGGACTCACACACTGTAAGGTAATGATTTGCTCATGTAAATGGCTTCACTGAGGCAACTTCATGTTTGTCTGTCTCCCTCCTGGAGCATACTTGAGATATCATATTAGTGAATGTAAAATAAGGATAGTTTGCAATGTTTTTTTTTTAATATGCTAAATTTTTGTTGTTGTTTTCTTACAGTATTGCCAAAATCCACGAGGACGACTAATATTATTTTTCAGAGTGCATAAGTGAGTCACTTTTTAAAGTGGTTAGAAAAACACTTTAGAAGATTGAAATGCTATGTTTGTGTGTGTGAAATTAGTACTGCAGGTTTAAACAGCATTGTTTTGCCTTCTTGTATCAGTCTTCAACCACTAACACTCTCTTCATCTAAGGACCACATCTTACAGTCACATTCAAAAGTAACTACTCACTTAAAGCATAAACAATCAATAGGATTGTGTGAATGAAGGAAGTTAAACTAACATAGGAATGCATTGCAAAGTAAGAATGTAGCTAAATATATTCTTAAATACTCAAGGCTTCAATGAAAATCTCAGTTGTTGGTCAGTTACTACTGCACTGAAGTACCATTGTATCATATTCCTCACATTATGGTGAACTTGACTAGGTTTCATGCTAGTCTCAAATTTTGTCATTCTCCAAGTTTGTCATTCTCCTTCAGTTCCCTCAGCATCTGTAGCGTACATGGTACAACACCACTATCAGTCTTGAGAGGAACGTAACCTGGAGAAAGGAAGGAGCCCAGAGGGTCAGGACTGAGCTGAGCAGAAGAGCTATGGCAAAGATTACCCAGGATATGCTGAGACCATGTTAGCTCCTACTTACTGATGTTAATTTGTCATTTTCATGAGTGTCATGACCAAATAAATTTACAAAAACATAAGCCAGATTGCCAGGGCAGAGGAACACTGACCACAGGGCTCCTTTAACATCCTGTGTATTATTGGCCCAGAGCCACTGCCAGCTGCAACGTTTTTCTGCTAGAGAGATGAAATTGCTGCTCCTGAATGCACACAAATATTTTAAACAACTGACACAATATAAAGCAATGGATATAAGGACATAAGAAATAAAACAGCTTTTTGGTGAGAGAGCAACACCCTCGTAAATCCCATCTAACTTTTTATAGAGCCTTAGTCCTAACACTGACCTCTTACATTTGTGTATAGATTTGATAGCAGTCACAACAGTTTTCAGTCTTGGTTTTCCTCTAACCCATCTGTTACTAACACAGCACATACTTAACATGACTGTTTCACTTCACCAGAGACCTGCCAAATAAAAATTCTCTTTTATTTACATGAGTAATAACTACTAATAATTTGTATTTACAGCACATTACACCTTCGCTTGAAAACTGAAAGCACTTCATAAATATGAGGAGTTTTTTGATACTTCTGAGAAGCAGTGCATCATTTTCCCTATTCAAAACTACAGAAGCTATTGCAGATGAAATGTCACATTCAGTGTTCTGGTTGAAAGAGAAAGACAGAGCCTTGAGGAGACTGTGAGCCCCTTGAGTGCTTTTGCCACAGAATCACCCAGCAGTAAATGGGAAAACTGCATGCACCATAAAAAGGGCAGTCACACTGAAGGTAGTCAGTAACAGTATCTATGAAATACTAAGCAATTTTAGAGTCAAAGAATGTTTATGAAACCTGTTTATTTGAAGTATTTCCCATGGGGAATTTTGCATCAGATTCAAACTGCTAAATAGAGGGGGAGAGTGCTAAATAGAGGGGAAGGGTCAAAGCTACACTGACTAGCAAATGTGGGAAATAACACAGCTATGGTTCAACCCGAGGGGTGCTGGTAACTGCAGACTCAGCATACCTCAACATACTCCTGCTGACTTGATGCTCCTCACAGTGGAAAAGATCTTGCACAAAAGGACTTTATGGCACTGAAGTGTTCAGTAGGCTCCCTTTCCTGCACTGCGAGGGTGGAGGGAGCTGGGCTGATACGAAGCCAGCTCTGTACCATCTCAGAGCCTTGTGACGGGAACTACAGCAACATGTTGCCTAGTAATGATCTTTCTAGGGACTCAAAATGCTTTATAAATTTTTAATGCTCCAAATTCATTTTCTGATATAGGTCTGTGATTTCAGGCTGTGAAATAGTAGCTGGTGCATGTTCCAGTTATTAAGGTCCTATTACAATTTTTTTGTTTAACTTTCAGTATTATCTCAGTTTTTTTAACAAGAGCCACGGCAACAGTTTTATCAGTCTCAGCTCACTATTCTGGGGTGGGCACAAAATGGGGTGATTTGGGTCTCATGCAAATCAGTTTTAGAGTGGGTTGAGCTCCCTGTGGAGCTTCTCCCTCTTTACATGAGGGTAAGTGGAGGATAAGGGTGAGGCTGTTGGCATTTGCAACTTCTTTTCCCAAGCATTCATGCAGCAGAGTCTGCCTCTGCAATATGGGTAGTGAATATATCCATTCTGCTTCATTTCAAGGCATTAATTGCCTGTAACATAATTTTTAAGGAGTCTCTGGCAGTTCAATGGAGATATCCTTTTTAGCTTTCTAATGTCTCACAGCCCTATTATCACTTTTAACTACTGATGTTAATTTTTAAGGACAAAAAGTTTGGCAGACTCAGTGAGCTGCTTAAGTCTCTCGTTAATCACTCCTTGTTAGCATGGCCACTGTGTAAGCTGCAGGACAAACGAAGGCAGCAGAGGTGGGGACTGTGCACCTACTCACTTGTGTCCCTCTGTGGCATGTTTGTACCTCTGCTTCCCTGCTTTTTTATTTTTTCAAGTCCTTCTCCAGTTGTGTTACAGACACATTGGCACTGTAAGGTATGCAGGACAAAGAGGGCCTTTGCCTCTGCTGGTGGCGTTTCAGGCCCCCACCATGGCTAGCTGTGGTGCCCCTTGCTACCTGTGATCCTCACACTGCCACGGTCATCAGGACAGCTCAGAGCCAACCTTGCTGCCCCTCCTGCATGGTGAAGGACCTGGTGTGTCTCCTCTCCCATCTCCAAGTAGGGCTGGTGCTGCTGGGGGTGCCCACTCCAGCCAGCCGGGGCTGGCTAAGTCCAGGCTATGGATGTCCCAGCTATCTCATGTACTCAGTGGATGCCAGCTCAACTGAACGAAGTTAGACACTGTGCCAGAACATAGAGCACACAGCAAGGGGAGACAGAGAGGTAAAAAAGGTCTTGTTTTCACACCGCCCAGCTGCAGCAAACTGTGAGTCAGGTGGTAACATTAGGAGAGCATGTGCTCAGTGCTGCAACACGGCAAATTTTTGCCTCCTACACAAATCATATAGGGTGACACTTGTCCACTGCCACCAATGGACAGCCTCTGACCATTATGGATACAACCTCCTTTTGTTCTCCAAGGAGGGGCAGGATGAGTACACTGACACAGGTAATGAAATGCTAATGAAGACGGCTGGTATGTGGTGTATTCTGCTATCTGAAGGGCATGGATAGGGGTCCTCTGTCTTTCCTCTTCCTTTAACTTTTTCCTTTCTCCTCTTAAGAAAACTTTACAGAGGGAAATTTCTGTGCTTCAGGCAATTGCTTACTTCTATCACTGCTTTGTAAAGAGCTCCTGATTCCTGGTTATTTATCTGATGTGTGTAAATGAGAATGTGTCACTTGTGTTCAAATGGAGAAAACAAAACAACTAATGGTACAATGTGTTAGGTAGCTTTTCCTCTTGAAAACATAATGAGGCAGTTTACCACTGGATTGTTGTCTTCTGTTGTAAAATCTCTTACTGCCACCATCAGGACATCAAAATATAAAGTATTTTTTGATACAGTGCACAGCATCAAGGCTGCACCCAATAAAACACGACTAGAATATGAATCTTTTGGAGGTACACAACAATATGTATTGAATTAGAAATTATAATAGTGTGTCTCTCCAGAGAGACATTCATGAGGAAAAGTGTTGGGGCAGGAGGGTGTCTGTAATTTGTGCAATAGTCACATAATAAGTAAAAATCTTAAGTAAAATAACTTGCATTGCATGTATTTGTGAATGTGAATCAAAGGGGCATCTAATAATAACACTGTAAAGATAATAAGGATATTTGTACCTGTACTTCAGTACAAAATGTATGGCTCATTGAAGACTAACTTCTTTCCACATAGGTGCTAACTTTATTAATGAATACTCAACCAGCTTTTGCGTACAACCTGGAAACTTAAATTCTTTAAAAGTTGTTTCTGCCACTTTGCAGATGCAGTCACAATTTTGTATGAAATATTCAACCATCTAACACCAAATACAGCCATGAAGTGCTATATCTACATGGTATCATTTGGCTGTCATCAGGAAGCCTTGCCTCAGGCTGGACTGGGCAAGATATCAGTAGACGGAAATGATCTCCTTCTAACATGATTTATATTAGAAGAGAATTTGATCTTCTATGTATGGTTTTGTGTAGTAGCTTTGTGTAGTCCAAATAAAGAATCACTAATACAGCAATAAATAAGAAAGACGTTTATGAGTTCACTGTGATGCAAGACACCAAATTGTTTTTACAACCAAGCATGCCAGGAAAGCATGTGCTCTACTGCCTCCCTCAGCTGCATGAAGCTATTGTTTATTCTCATTCACTGATAAATAATGGGAATCCCATTCCAGGTGAATACGGTTTATGTGTTTTCAGTTAAAATTGTATCAGCCTCAAATTGAACTGTTTTCTTTGAAGAAGTTAAGCTACCCTCCTTTAGTATTAGTAGCTTTCTGCCTACTTCACAGTAGCTCCAAGCTGCTGCTCTGATGTTGCTGCTGTGGCTAAGCATCCCAGGACCCCCAGTGGGTGCGCAGGAAGAGCAAATACATACATATTTTTCAGGCACACTAATGGTAAGTAGATATTTAGTGTCAGTAATTACGTGCATATCTGAGTCCTCATTGTCTGATGGCATCATATATGTTCGAAGGAAAGCCCTTGCAACTTCACTGTTTTATCTGTGTAACCAAGCTCTGAAAATTTGTCAGAAGACAATTTGCTGAATCAAGAGAACACAGTCCTTGACAGCAAGTTGTTTTGAAACATATTTGTCCTTTGCTGGTTGTGTGAAAAAGAACTTCCCATAATTCCCAGTAACTAATTTTAAAGGAAAGGCTCATTAAAGTGGAAAGCAGTGGGAGTGGGGGTGCCAGGAAAGTGAAGAGTCATTCGTTATGGTCATGCATGGGAACAGTTTTTAGAACCGGTGGAGGTCTCTCCACAGCTCAGCAGGAGAGCACTTGGCCCTGATGGGGTTGCAGAAAAGATCACAGGGAAGTCTGTGTAGGAAGAGGCCATTCCACAGGGAAATGAAAACTGGTGCAGAGCGAGGGGACACAGCCTGCAGTTCTGCACCACACAGTTGGCAGTCTGTTGTGGGGAGGATAGGGATTTCTTCTGGACTTCATTTCTTGAAGTCATGGGGGTGGTAGAGCAGGAGAGTATAGGGTACAGGAGGGCTGGCAGGTTTGGGGTCTAGGTCTGGTGCTGGTGGAGGTCTTACAGCCCTGGGAATAGAGCAGGAACATTCTCAGGAGGGGAAATCCTCATAGTTGAGTTTTAACTTTGGAAGAGCTTTAGACCAAAGGACCAAAAAGCACAGAAGCCAGCCTCCTTAGAGCAGATGATTCAGATGGGGAAATCAAGGCATCATATCAGCTAGGTAAGTGTTACCACAGACCAATGAGGTCTAACAAGCTGCTGGGAGGAGGGTGCTGCACAGCTGAGGTCCTCCTGCTGAAAACTACTCATAGAATCATAGAATAGTTAGGGTTGGAAAGGACCTTAAGATCATCTAGTTCCAACCCCCCTGCCATGGGCAGGGACACCTTATGCTAAATCATATCACCCAAGGCCTCGTCCAACCTGGTCTTGAACACTGCCAGGGATGGGGCATTCACAAACTCCCTGGGCAACCTATTCCAGTGCCTCACCACCCTAACAGGAAAGAATTTCCTTCTTATATCCAATCTAAACTTCCCCTGTTTAAGTGTTAACCCGTTACCCCTTGTCCTATCACTACAGTCTCTAATGAAGAGTCCCTCTCCAGTATCCCTATAGGCCCCCCTTCGGATACTGGAAGGCTGCTATGAGGTCTCCACACAGCCTTCTCTTCTCCAGGCTGAACAGCCCCAACTTCCTCAGCCTGTCTTCATACAGGAGGTGCTCCAGTCCCCGATCATCCTCGTGGCCCTCCTCTGGACTTGTTCCAACAGTTCCATGCCCTTTTTATGTTGAGGACACCAAAACTGTACACAATACTCCAGGTGAGGTCTCACAAGAGCAGAGGGGCAGGATCACCTCCTTCGACCTGCTGGTCACGCTGCTTTTGATGCAGCCCAGGATACGGTTGGCTTTCTGGGCTGCAAGCGCACACTGAAGCCAGCTCATGTTCATTTTCTCATCAACCAACACCCCCAAGTCCTTCTCCACAGGGCTGCTCTGAATCTCTTCTCTGCCCAACCTGTAGCTGTGCCTGGGATTGCTGCGACCCAGGTGTAGGACCTTGCACTCGGCATGGTTAAACTGCATGAGGTTGGCATCAGCCCACCTCACAAGCGTGTCAAGGTCCCTCTGGATGGCATTCCTTCCCTCCAGGATATCAACTGAACCACACAGCTTGTTGTCATCGGCAAACTCGCTGAGGGTACACTCAATCCCACTGTCCATGTCAGTGACAAAGATGTTGAACAAGACCAGTCCCAACACCAATCCCTGAGGGACACCACTCATTACTGCTCTCCAGCTGGACATTGAGCCATTGACCACAACTCTTTGTGTGCGGCCACCCAGCCAGTTCTTTATCCACCGAGTGGTCCATCCATCAAATTGATGTCGCTCCAATTTAGAGACAAGGATATCGTGTGGGACAGTGTCGAACGCTTTACACAAGTCCAGGGAGATGACATCAACTGCTCTACCCCTGTCCATCAGTTCTGCAGCCCCATCATAGAAGGTCACCAGATTGATCAGGCAGGATTTCCCCTTAGTGAAGCCATGCTGGCTGTCACCAAGCACCTTGTTGTTTTTCATGTTCCTTAGCATGCCTTCCAGGAGAACCTGCTCCAAGATTTTGCCAGGCACAGAGGTGAGACTGACTGCTCTGTAATTCCCTGGGTCATCCATTTTCCCCTTCTTGAAAATGGGGGTTGTATTTCCCTTTTTCCAGTCATTGGGAACTTCACCTGACTGCCATTATTTTTCATGTACGATGGCCAGTGGCTTAGCAACTTCATTCGCCAGCTCCTTCAGGACCCGCGGATGGATCTCATCAGGACTCATGGACTTGTGCCCGTTCAGATTTTTAAGATGGTCTCGAACCAGTTCCTCTCCTACAGTGGGACTAGGGTCTTCATTCTCACAGTCCCTGCATCTGCCTTCCAAGACTTGGGTGGTTTGGTCAGAGCCTTTGCCAGTGAAGACTGAGGCAAAGAAGTCATTCAGAACCTCAGCCTTCTCCAAATCCTGTGTAGCCAGTTCTCCCGAGAGCTTCCTCCCGAGAGCCTACATTCTCCCTAGTCTGTTTTTTATTTGCTATGTACTTGTAGAATCCCTTCCTGTTATCTTTAATACCTCTAGCTAAGTTTAATTCTAACTGGGCCTTAGCTTTCCTAACCTGGTCCCTAGCTTCATGGACAACATCCCTGTACTCTTCCCAGGCTGCCTGTCCTTGCTTCCACTTATTATAAGCCTCTTTTTTCATTTGAATTTTCCTCATCCAAGGAGGTCTCCTGGCCCTCCTGCTGCACTTCCTTCTGGTTGGGATGCAACACTCCTGAGCTTGCAGCAGGTGATCCTTGAATATCAACCAACAGTCTTGGGCCCCTCTGCCCTCTAGGGCTGTATGCCATGAAACCTTCCTAAGCAGGTTCCTGAAGAGGCCAAAGTCTGCTCTTTTGAAGTCCAGGGCAGTGAGCTTGCTGCACGCTCTTCTCACTGTCCTGAGGATCTCAAATTCGAGCATCTCATGATCGCTGCATCCAAGGCTGCCCTGGAGAGTCACATTTCCAATGAGCCCTTCCCTGTTGGTGAGCACAAGGTCAAGCATGGCACCTCTCCTTGTCGACTCCTCTATTACTTGCAGAAGGAAGTTGTCTTCTACACAATCGAGGAACCTCCTGGATCGCTTGTACTGGGCCGTACCGTCCTTCCAACAGATGTCAGGGTGGTTGAAGTCACCCATGAGAACAAGGGCCTGGGAGCGTGAGGTTTTTCCTATCTGTGTTTGGAGTGCTTCATCCGCAGGTTCTCCTTGATCAGGCGGTCTGTAACACATCCCCACAGTAATGTCTCCCACAGCTGTTTTCCCTTTAACCCTGACCCACAAACTCTCTGTGGACTGCTCACCTGTCCCCAGACAGAGTTCCATACTCTCCAGCCTATCCCTAACATAAAGGGCAACTCCCCCTCCCCGCCTGCCAGGCCTGTCCTTTCTAAAGAGCCTGTAACCTTCCATTCCAACACTCCAGTCATAGGAGCCATCCCACCATGTTTCTGTGACGCCTATTATACCCCCGTAGACGTGCACACATCTCTAATTCCTCTTGTTTGTTCCCCATGCTATGGGCATTTGTATAGAGGCATCTGAGCCGAGCTCCAACTGAAACCGGCTCATTGGCTGGAGCGGCTGGGATATCTCTACATTGCTCAGAGCATTTTTTATAGGTTCTGGCAACTGACTGGGTGTGTTGGGATGGAATGATGCCCCCTCCCCCAACACATCTAGTTTAAAGCCTCCTTGACCAGTCTGGCAAGCCTCCTACAAAAACTGCTCTTTCCCTTTAGACCAGCTCCACCAGCCCCCACTAGACCTGGCCTACAAACTTGGGTCCTGTGTTCAAGGCACCCAAACTCCTGACTATGACACCACCCTTTTAACCATTTATTAACCTGGCTAATCCTCCTAGCTTTTTTTAGGTCCTCCCCTGTATCCTGGAGAATTGATGAAAAGACAACCTGAGCTCCAGAGCCCCTAACCACCTCCCCCAGGGCTCTGTAGTCCTTCTTTATGTTCCCCAGGCTACTACTATCTATATCCCTAGCACCCACATGTATCACCAGGAGTGGGTAATAGTCCGTGGGACTTACTAGAGCAGGCAGCCTCTCTGCCACATCCCTGATCTGTGCTCCCGGTAGGCAACACACCTCCCTTGAGACGGGGTCTGGCCCGCAGACGAGTGCTTCCGTCCCTTTCAGTGTAGAGTCCCCTTCTACTACGACCTGCCGCTTTTTCCTAGCGGCACCAGTAGAGATCTTCTTTAGCAGTGCATCAGTCGGCTGTTTCTGGCTCGAGTGCGTTTCCTCATTAGCCCCCTGCAGGACAGCAAAGCGGTTCTGCGTGGGGACAGGGGATTTAGGGGGAAGCCCCTTGCTTTTGGTTGTCCTTTTCCTTCTTGTTTTTGTTGTTTTTTTATCACTAATTCCCAGCTTCCCAGGTTAACGGCCTCCTTCTTTCCTTCATGAGGTAGAGGTGAAGCTCGAGGCCCCTGCACAGTTTGGGCCGGGAGCAAGCATTCCTGCTTCCTCTCAGCTTCCCTGACATCTCGCAGCCTATTAACAGCATCCCGCAGCTCAGCCCCTGCTGCAGGAGCACCTCCACCAGGGAGCACCGAGTGCAGCCCTGCCCATTGTGCACCCTCCCCTCACCAGACCCGTGCAGGCACTCTCTACACCCCGAGCTCTGCACTGCAGCCTCCCCTCTCATCGGCTCTGTCTGGGTGCCTCCGCTGGCCACCGCCGGGGCAGCCAGAGCAGAGCTCCCGGACCGGGCCCTGCTCATACACCGAGCGCTCACCATCCCGCTCGCCTGCCCGCACAAACCGCCTCCACCCGCTCTGCTCGCCTCGCTCCCTGGGCAGGTTTTTACCCAGTCAGGGCTGGTGCTGCTGCTCCTGGCTCCGCCCCGTGTGAGTCAGCTGCTCGCTCTCGTCAGCTGAGCTGCCGGCTCCCGGGCAGGTCCTGTCGAGGACTTGAGGCTCCCTCGGTGGCTCTCGCCGCTCTGAGTTGAGGCTCCCGGACGCTGATCTCCCCCCCGCTCCGGTGTTGAAGGCGTCCTCTCCCGAGCTACTCACCTCAGCAATTGACCAATGTCAATGTCATGTCCTGGGTGCACATTTGTAGTCTTTCAGGAAAAATACCTCCAATTATCTGAGTTTCCATGGAGGTCTGTAGAGGAAGACGTCATTCAATACCAGCCTCTAAACCATTTACTATCCAGTGTTGTGCTTAACAGCTTGGATTACATCCAGATGGAAAAATGGTGCAGTTGTGTCATTCCTTCAGACAGTTCTCCCCACTGTGGAAACATGGTCTGCTTTTGTGCTGCTAGCTGGAATAGATGACTGACTTAATTGCATTGCCATATTGCCACTTGCACGTGCAGTAGCTATGGTCTGTTAAGTAACTAGAAGCACGAGGTGTAGTTTATTGTGAGGTGGCAATAGGAAGGCCTGGTAGTGCCTCATGTTTGAACTATCTGGCATCTAAGGAGGTATGAACTCTAGTAGACGATTTCCCTCTTGCTGAGAAGGAATGGTTTATAATAGCTCTCCTCCATAGTGCCTAAAGAGGGTGAACTATCACAGCCTTCCCTTCAATACAGGCACTATATAGGATTTTTCTTCCCTTTAAGTGACGTATTTTCATTTGATTTTACTGAGCATTATTTCTTCAGTTTGCAGTAGCTGAGCTAAGAATAGCTGTTTGTTAACCTCTATTTGTCACTAGTCTGACACACTGAGAGTGATTTTGGTTTGTAAATGCTCACCCCCAAACAAAAATAAAACCCTGTCTGCCTGCACCAGCATCCTGACTGCCTACTAGATTTTCAGCAAAGAGCTAGAAGAATCTACAGGTGAAAGAAGGCTGTATTTCCTGACATAGCAGAGCCATAAGTGGGTATTTGTGACACTCTAGGGTTGCTCTTTGTAGGAAAGGTACCTGAGTAATCTAACTAATGTGACTCCTGCTCTCAGCTCTGGAAGACACACTGGGGGTCATACTGAGAGTGGGGTCACAGAAAATTGCTGTTCTCTGCACTGAGAACAATACTGGGCAATATGAAACAAAATCTAAGTGGGAGCAGCCACTTTTGTTTAGTGCTTTCCAGAACCAGAGGCAAAAAATACCTCCCCTGTCTATTAATGCACTGGGTATGTGGATGGCTCCCTCTGCACCTTTTCCACATTTCAGGTATGTTTGTATACTCCATTGCAGTCATCTACAAATGAGATTTATAGGGGCAGATTCCAATTCTGAATATTTGAATAGTCAGAATTGATTGTTGTATCTCACTGTACAGAGATGACATTCTCTTTGTTTCCACACAAAGACATGGATGTGTGGTGGGGGCAGGCAAAGGGGAATGTGGGAAAGGTGTAGAAAGATGAGGAAAAAGCCACCTGGAAAGGACAAATGGAAAAGGAGAGCATTCCACACACAAGCCTGCTTTGGCTCATGAATTTAACATGTGTGTAATGTTTCTTATGAGAAGTCATGTGAGCAATTTAAACTAGCCCCTAGGCAAGTCTAATCTGAACAAGCTGCTCTGAGACAAGCTACAAATTGCAGGGTTTAATAAAAAGGGTAGACCAGAGTCAACAGAGCAGCAGATAACACAGGAGGAGGAAAGGGCTAGTATAGTATTAGAACTTGAAATGAAGTCCCCATAAGCAGATCTTAATAATACATCACATTGAGACAGCAAAGACTGAAAATGAGATATTGTATTAAAATTCTGCACAATGGGGGGTGCATGTAATATAAGATATCCTGACATGTATTTTGTATCCATTAAGAGTAACTCTTATTTTAGCTCATTTGTACCCCTGCTGTGTCTTGCACTGTGTCCCTACCATTAGGTGTCACCGCTTCACAACAGTAGATTTCCTGAGGAGGTAGGTCTAGAAAGTCTGGTCTAATATAGCAAACGCAGCCTTTCTTTCTTAAGGGTTCCCAGGCTACTCCTACAAAAGGATTTTCCTAGGTAACAAGCTAAGCTACTGCAGCAGACAGCAAGAGTGATGCTGGATGAGACTGAGCAGATCCTGAAAGCCCTGGCATTGTTGGAACAGTTTGCTTTCAGTCTTTTAATATTGAAGTCCAACTTCAAGGTACATTCAGCCTCAACAGTGCAAAGGAAAGCTCCAGCCTGGCCTCCAGAGTGCCTTGCTTGCCTTATGCCTTGGCTCATCTTCCACTCATGGCTGGGAGTGAGCCTTTGCTGCTGCTCCTGATGGGCAATCAGCCTGCACGTGATGCAGCTTGGCTTCACAACACCTGCACCTGTCCAGCAGAACACTATCTGTGGATTCACAGGGCCCCATGTGACAGTGAGGTCAACATGCCTAGTTTTGTTTCATGATGAAAAGACAAATTGAAATACATTCTTCTCTGCCTCAGGTACCATAATGCTCTACAGTTTCCCCGTAAGGAGAGACTGTACTACAGGGAGTTAAACACTGTTAGTACAAAATTACCCTTATGAGAAGCAAGTGTCATCTACTTGGCAAAACAGATTCTGGAAATTACAGAAATATTTGTCAACTGGTCACATTATGGGGATGGCCAGCAATCTTCGCTGAAATTTCCATGAAGTTAAATAGGTCTTTATATGGAAGTTCTCATCATAAACTAGAAACAATGGCCAAAACATCTAGATCAACCAGATTAGGTCTGTGCCAGCTTGTATTCCTAACAAAACCTCAGGAAAACCTTGTAAATTGTTGGCTCTTGGTGCCACCACCTGACTCCACTCCCTGAAGACTGGGAGAGCTCCAGCCCCCTGAGCACAGTGGCCAGGGCAGGGGCATGAATTGCCAGACTGCAACTGGCAACGACTTTCCAATTAATTCAATACCTTTAAAAAACAAGAATTCTTTGGAAATCCAAGGTAAAAATTTCCTCTTGTAACCAGTATGCACCTAGCAACACAAACGAGTGACTGTTGGACAGAAAGTGGGTAACAATGTGGAATTAAAAATATTTGTAATCTTTGCTAATGGGCGAGTGCTCTGTCACACTAACTGCAGCCAGCAAGCTCATTTTGGCCTGAGTGTGGGCAGAGTCATTTCTCTGATGTGGCAACCTCTTCTGTACTGTTTGGAAAGCAACACCAACTTAACAAAGTGGGAGGCTCCCATGGTAATAGTCTTCTCTTCCTGCCTTCCACCCTCCCATTAGGGGGAAGCTAGAGTGCTTTCTTTATTTTCAATGTACTCTTACTTCTTATAGTAGCTGTATCCAAAGAGGCTGCAGAGGCTCCAGGATCCTTGGTTCTGCATATAGCCCATATGCCTTCCTCACAAAGCTTTGTAGTCAAAATCACAACATAGACAAAGGGGAAGCGAAAATGAGTCTGTGGCAGAGCCTGAACATGTACAATTGCTCCAAAGTCCCAGTCAGTGTCTGTGACAAGATCCACACTGAGCAGTGCTGTGTCCTTCCAGCCAGAAACAGGACAAACCAAGACCCCACCTCACTCAGTGTCTTCTCCCTGTTTAAGGAGAACAGCATAAGAAAGAAATATGAAGTGACTTTCCCCCTGGTGTAATCTCTCAGGTTATAGAAATCCACACGTTATAAATTTCAGGAGTTGGAAGCTGCATCCACTCAAAAACGTTTAAAGGCACTGTTAGATCTGGGCTTCATGACTGTTTAACTCTTTTGAACCTGCTTATACTCCCAGTGTCCACAACATCCTGTGGCAATGAGTTTCATAGTTTACATGGCTGCAATTGTACTCATTTAACTGCAAGAAAAGTACTTTCTTTTGCATGCCTGCTTGCCAAAAATTTCATTGGGTGCCTCCTAGTTCTCCTTTTATAAGGAACAATAAATAACCATTCCCAGTTCATCTTCTGCAGGCCACTTGTGGTTTTACAGACATCTATTTTAAAAAAAATGTTTAAAAATACATTCCCTGAGCTTTTATCAATGTCTTTACATAAACATACAACCTGTTTCATATTACTTGAGTCGGAGCCTACCATGGCTATTGTCCAACCACATATTTTAGCAACAAAAGCAAATATGTCCAGGTGAGCCTCTTGCATTGTTTTATGTATTTGTCTGGCAATATTGCTTCCTCTTTTTTAGGATTTGGTAGCAAGCACTTATTTAAAAGCAAGACTGGATGAATACTTCCCTCATTGGACTGTCTCAGACACTCAAGGTGCTCCAGAGCCTAAGTAACTGGAGAAAAAATCAGGACAAGGCGGAATCCTGCTGGATATTGGCAGTGAAAGAAGGGGAAGTGCTGTGAGCCCATGAGCTCGACTGACAGCCAGAAAATCTCACCTGCCAATGGGTGCGAGTCCCAGAAGGGCAGATAAACTTCCAATGCCTCTATGTGTGTACAGGAATCAACCTGGGGTTTGAGATTTGCTGCCAGCTGGGAGTAAGTATGGTGTGCAATTATACATTGATACAAGCTGAAGTCAAAACTGGGTGTAGCTGCTTACTTCTAATAAATATGGGGGGCTGTGCAGTGTGAAAGGTCATATGAAGGATTTGCTTTTGACAAGACTTATGTTGCTGGCCCAGAGGAAACAAAGGCTGCCCAGCATGTCTGTGCCTGCTTGTTTGCTCATTTCCTTGAGGTGGTTGGTAGACTTTCAGCTTCCTTCTGGCAGCCCATATATTGGTGTAAAATTTACCCTGCCAGGAGATGCTGGTAAGCTAAGGATGAGAATCAGCCAGAAAAAAACAACAACAACAAAAAAAAAACCAAACCCGAAAAAACAAACAAACAAAAAAACCCAATTAAAAAACCAATGTGTATATATATGTATATAAACACATAACAGGGGTGGGGAGTAGTGGAAAAAAACACCATTGAGAAGAGACAACTACTGACTCCCAGTAGAAATACTCTTTCTTATATTCTGGGAGTGGAATGACATTGAGAAGGCTTTGAGCTGTGCTTCATTAAAAGCATGAGGAGAGGGATGCTGTGGAGGCTTTAAGCTGTTATACTTGGTTTTGGCACAAGACTGTGGTTTGTCTGCACTGCTTCTGAGACCCACTTCGGTGGGGATAGCCAATACTCAGTTGGGTGTGGACTCCTTGGAGGGTGACTGAGGTTATCTCCTGAGAGCCCACACAGACCTCCCTGCAGCCCAGCCCTAGCTACTTGAGGGTGGAACATGCCAGTCTGGGGAGCTGGAGTGCATGCTGTGTTCCTCACGAAAGACCAAATCCTTTGTTTTAAGAAAGACTCTTTGTTCTCCTGGCTCACAGAGGGCACGGTGGAGGAAGGTCTCACCACTGGTCCTGAATACACATTCTAATCCCTTGACACAGACCCCTTGGCCACCCTGAGGTGCCTGAAACCAGATCCCAAACAGCTAAATGGGCTGGCTGGAACTTCAGCCACAGATCTGCAGATGTCAGGCACTTACAAAATAAATGTATTTAGGCATGTCTTCTGAAGAGGTCCCTCAAATCAATTATTTCCTTTTAGTAAGACCATTTGAGACAAAATGACACCAGCTTCTGCTAAAGAGAGCCATCTATGCTATTTCTTCAGTCCAGGCTGTGCAGGATCTACCCAAGCATCCTGGTGAGAGTCCACGATGAGAGGACCTCATCTTCAGAGGAGTCTCACCAGCAGTGTTTCTTAAGATGCCTGAGGGTCTGCCTGTTCCTCAGTGCTGTTCTTGTTCAGCTGAAGTTTTCAGCTCTGATCTCTTGGACTTTTCTGAACTTTTTTCTCTGCTGAAGGTAGTCCTAGACAACTCAACAAAGACTTCCTTCAGGTCATGTGCTGAGTACAATGAAAAATCATCTCAGCCCTTGTCCATCTGAACTCAACCAGACTCAAGCAGTAAGAATGCAGCCCCAAGCTTTCCCCTTGGGCTGGGGATGTCCACCACCTATTTCAGCAGGGAAGCCAAGGGGGTGAGGAGGAAAGGTCTGCAGTTCATGACCAGGAACAGCTCTGCACAAACCTACACAGGAGCCCTTTCCTCAGGGTACAAGGCCTTTCCCAGGAAGAGGCTGCTTCACAGTTTTGGAGCTATCCATGCACAGAAAGGGCAGAGCTATAGGCCTCCTCATGTAGGAACGTCAGCTAGCTGACGTTACACATGGTGGGCCAAGAGAAGGTGAATCCCTCTGCTGAGAGTGCCACAGGCATGGAAATCTGGAGGGATGGGGTTGCTCCATAGGTTTTTAGTGAAGAGAGTGTCACTTGAATGGCAGACATAATCAGTCTGCATGCTATGGGTCATGCTAAGCAATAAGTTGAGGGAGAAGCAGAAAGGTATTTCTGCCTTTTGAGATTGCCATGACAAAAAGCAGCCATCAGAGAAATATGAAAGTTACTGCCTGTGTTGTGAAAAAACTGACTATGACTGCTGGAGACTATCATCTCCAGTTGCTCTCAGGCTCAGGGCATCCCCATAACAGACAAAGAAGAAGTCTGCCAGTACATCTGTTTAGAGAGTCTTCCCTTCATGGCAAGAACATTGTGTGGGCTTTATCGTTATTCCCGCAAAGCAGCTGAGATCTCTGGGGGAAAGGATTAACAGAGATGACTAATGAAGAGCATTGTGGGGAGAAGCTCACCACTGCAAAGTAAATGGTGGACTTGTTAACCAATAGCCTAGATGAGGGTAAGTGAAGGCACACCTGAATTTGAGGAATAGAGTGGAGAACAAACTGTGAACAAGTGATTGCTGTTCACACCCTCAGCCCTTCATTAAGGAGTGGTGAAAACTCACACTGTCATCCAGTAATTTTAGAGAAAGCATTTTCTTTGGCTCTTTTGATAATTCTTTTGTATTCTTTCTCTTCTCTCTCCTTCCCCTCTTCCCCCCCAATAGCTTACTGTTTGATTAAACCTCTTTCATTGCTCTTTCATTGCTTGTTCTGAAAAAGAAGAGTTTGTTAAGCATTGGCATGGAATAACTGCACTTCCGCAGCTTGGCCTCTACAAGCTAAAGCCAATGCTGCTGCCCAGCAAAGCCTAGAAGAAGAGTCACAAAGGCAAATTCTGATTTTAAAACGTAAGATTCTTCTGTGCTTGACACAAACTCTTTGAAATTTGGAGGGACTGGCAACAACACGTAAGCATGTGTAGTAATATAAACATTGCTGTGATGCCAAGTCTACACATAAGAGGGAGCAGAAATGTAAAATCAAATGGTTTGCAAAATCTCCATTGGTTGGTGCTGTGTTAACAGCAGAATCCTGCAGGTGGTGTGAATGTAGTAAACCAGGCAGGAGAAATAAGCAAACCCTCTGCAACCTCAAAAACTGTATAGAGAGATACTGTCACAGTGACTGAAATGAGGAAAGCACAACTAAGATTTTCTTCCAAAACAGTAATAGAAGTTACTGCTGTTTAGTAAATATTTCTTCTCCCATTCTTGAGTAAAGACATCTGTAGTTAAGATATCTGAGTCAATAGAAGTTACTGCTGTTTAGTAAATATTTCTTCTCCCATTCTTGAGTAAAGACATCTGTAGTTAAGATATCTGAGTCATCTGCTTTTTGCTGAAGCCTTTGGGTAGTATGGTATTTTCCTGCACAGTTGTATTACTCTTGCTCTGGTTTGCATTCTTGCTATGAACTTGGATGTGAGGGACAAATACCCAGATAACTGCATACAAAAGCTCTGCACTGTCTCTCTGAAGAATCAAAAAAATGCTCAAAGAAGTGAATCTAACTTAAAAAAAAATCAAGTCAGATTAAAGGAAATCCAACCTACAGATCTACAGTCATAGACTATTGGCCCAACAATGAACTCAAAAGCAGCCAATTACTGCATGTTACACTGACCAGAAGCCGTTGCCTTGTGTGGAAGCGGGAGGTGATGGATGTATCTCTGTGCATCTGTTAGTGAAAGTCACTACCAGATGTAAGCACAATTCAATAGCACTCCTGCCCCTAAAACAATACAGAGAGTTTATCCAGAGGTCAGTTTGTATTGATCTCCAAGGAAAGGGTCACTTAAAGTTGAATCCTCTGAAAACAAACATGAAACCTCATCTTGCAAAAACTTAGATATTAAACACAGAAACTAAAATCCCTTTTGCCATCATGGAGTTTATTCTGAAAGAAAATGGGCATCTGCATCCTCTTGAAGCAAGGTGTTTATGAACATGCTTTGTGCAAAACACACATACCATACCTTTTGTTTCAATGCCATTTCTTGGATGCTTAAAATTTAGTATGAGCTTTTTTGTTTGCACCCCATGGAACAAAAAGGACCCAGTCACCCCAGAGCAGAAGTTTTTTAAAATTTATAATTGGTAAGATTATGATGCTAATAATAATTGCAGATACATAGAACACATAGATGATTTCTTCATATACTGCAATTCTGGCTGTGTAAGGTATATGTTTTGTGTGTATTTTGGTTCTCAGATGTAGAAGGATGGATGCTGCAACCGTCTGTTGGTAAATGTGAATATCATGACCAAAAAGAAGACGTGTTGTCATCCAGAAGATTTCCAAAGCTTTAACAAAGAAAGTAGCTGAGAAAAACCTAAAATGCTGAGCAGGCTAAGTGGTGTAATAGATGCTTAGCATCAAATTAACAGAGGAGTTAACTTTTCATCATCTGGATTTCTGGTTTTGAGGCAGAAGTTTTCCTTCCTTGAGCCTGTCATGATGCACCCTGAGAGTGCCAGATCTCTTCACATGGTTAAATAGCATCCTCTGGAGAGGTGTAAGCTGTGTGCATGTCTAACAACATGGAAGTTAAAAAAAAAAGAAAACTGCCTTTGCAAAAGTATTTTAAAGGTCAGAACAAAGGAGGAACTGAAAAAATTGCAAAACTTATTCCCTCCAAGTAAAAAGAAGTATGATGGAAATCATATTTAACAGACCATTTGACATGTAGAAACACAGCTGTGTGAAATGGTTGCTGGCTTCTGCAGGGAATTCAAGACTAAGAAACTATCTCAGGAAAAAAGGAAATGTAATAGATGCTTTAAAGCTGCTTAAAAATAGAACGAAAAACCTATTAATAAGATATTGCTTTAAAATATTTTCCACCCTATCTGTCCCAGGAAATGGGATCCACTACTAACTGTTCATGTACAAAACGGAACAGTTCCTTGCAAATCATTGTGCTCAAGTACTAAGTGCTCAGTGTGTTAAGAGTTCCAGGAGAAAAAATGAACATCTAATTTACCCTTATTATAAGCTAATGTTGAAAGATGCCAGGCTAGTCTGGAGTAGTCATAAAAGCACAGCATGCACGTTGGGATTGAATGCGTGTTGGTGGCCTGGGTATTTTTAATTGGAGAGTAAGTCAGCATCCCATCTGGCTTATATTAGCATTGCTCCACTGACCCAAGTGGGGTTGCAGCAATGTGTAGCACCTGAAGACCTAGACCTGTGTAAAGGCAATTTTCAATGAAAGGACCCAAAGTGCCAGCTTCTCTGTGGCAGGCTGTGCTCACAGGCACATGTCCTGCTCTGTGAAGGTGGATGTGCCAGGGAGCTGTGGGAGCAGGCTGCTGCTCCAAGGCTGGCACCATCACAGAGCTGGTTGGGGCACCAGCAGCCAAATTCTTCAGTGCAGGGAGAAGACTCATTGGGATCCTTTGGGCCAACAGTTAATGGATACTTATGATGACAGGCTAAAAGTTCTGGAATTAACATTAAATACTTCAAGGGTCAGATGGTTCACTATGATTAGGGATCAGAAGCATATAACAGCTACTGGTATAAATTGTTTTATCACTTTTTAAGGGACAACCATGTTCTTCTCTCTGACCAGCCAAAAAGTTTAGCACCAAAAGTCTCTGTAGAAGAATCAAGGTGGAATAGAGGACTTGTACCCTCCTAATTTGTCAGTTCATCACAATCATGTTGGATGTACTGTCCTGCAAAAAAAACTTGTGAACAATTTGCTATTGCCTATTCCTGTTATTAGCCCTTGCTGAGCACTTATGGAGGCATTTTTTATTCTTATTTATTTATTATTATGTTCTACCTGATCTCCCTATTTGTTGACAAGTTTCATTCCAAATGAGATCAAAATTAGTGTATTTTTAGTAGCTGGTTCTGTTTAAGTTTTCCCATTGGGACTGCCCAGAACAATTGCTGAGAACTAGATTTTAAGTAGTCTTAAAATATGAATTTATTGCTATAGTTATTAAGTTTAAGAAGGGGGTCCTCTCTTATTTTCCTTCTCCTTAGAGTAACTACCAGTGTAAAACTTCCACGATTCTCAGTGCTCCTCTCTGTGTTTCATCATTGCTAATAGCATAAAGCAGCTTCCAACATTTGCAAGCAACCTTTTGCCTTCCAAAAATCTTCTTGACAAAGGTTAATTAAAACTTTTGGCAGAGTTAAGCATACATAAACCACACTTAGTTAAATACACACATGGCTACAACACACAGAAGACAGAATACATAGAGTTACACAGGGCTTGAACATGCTCAAACAAGATTTTTAACAAGATGCTGTTAACATGCTTGGGCTGAACCTCCATCCCAGACCTTCCCTCAGCGCTGCTTTGCTATCATGCTGTGTGATCAGCAAGGCTGCAAGCAGCAGTTGACTTACCAGTCCACTCTTGTCTTGGTGGCTGGGCCACAGCTTTCTCTGCTAGCCCTAAGGCTAATACATGCTGAACTGTTGATAAGGTGGAGAGTGAGATGACTAGAAGCATAAAAAGAGATGCATCTGAAAGCTGTACATGGGTAATTCAACAGGTATTTGAAGAAGAAATCAGGGCAAGATTTCTGCTAGCAATACAGTAGTGTTTGCTCCTCCAGATTTCATCAGTGCTGGCCCTCATTCAAACTTTACTCTACAAACACTGCAGAAAGCTTCCTGCCAGTGCTCCTTTCCCTTGTGCCTCCTGTGCACTTTGCCCAAAGGGAACCCAGCCTGGACCGCACCAGGATGTTCATGGAGAGCCAAGATGGTGCAAGCAGCTGTGGCTGGGCTTGCTGTCATTGCTGCTGGTGTTCCAGCAGTGCTGGCTCCTCACTGCCAGGTGGGGTACAACAGCACAGAGCAGGTGTGTGGGAAAGATTTGCTACCAGAGGAAGGGGGAAAGAGGTTAAGCCGACCTGGGGGGAGATGGGGGAGACACCCTGTTCAATGCCCTGAGCTCCTTGTTCCTCTTCCTTTTACCTTTGCCCCACACAAATGAGAATGACTCCCTGGGACTCTCAAAGCTGCTCATCTATAGCAGTACTTTGCCTCTTGGGTAGTTTGTTATGCACTGTGAAAGCTTAATCTGAAAACAGAAACACTGACTAAGCAGGTATGGAGTTGCTTGCAAGACTCTTTTTTATGCCTGCAAAGCACTGACAGCATATTTGTTTTGAAAGAATTGCTTTTCTAATCCCTTATTGTTTTATGACAGCTGACATTGCCTGACTGGATGCCAGCACATATGAACTTCTAAATGGTTCTTACATCTTATTTTATAGTCCATTCTCTGTTTTGAAATAAACTGCCTACTAAAAAGAAATCAGTTTCCTTGTGTTTCTGTTGACATGTACATGGGTTTTGAGAAAGGGAAGTGGGCATGCAAGGAAATTCAGAAATTGTGAAAGGGAAAATATTTGGGCTATTTTTCCTTCTTTCTCCAATACATGCAACAACAGACCTATTGAAATTCCCTTCCTCTTCTGCCTGGGTTTATCTGGGCTTGCCTGCATGTTGCTCTAGTCCAGCCAGTTTATACAAAGCTCCAGGGTATCACTGTTCCTGCGGATGACGCTCACTGTCACACCCCCTTTTCTTCATGTGCTCCTCACATTCCCGTCTCAGGGTCACATCCGGATGGGACAGCTGGGGCAGTGGGATGCTCTCAGGATGCCCATGGGCTTTGCCACCAGCTGGTGAGCCCACAGAAAGCACCTCTTAGTCTTGCACTTATCTCAAGCCTTGCATCCCTCCTGTGCCTGCAGCTTCCAGAGCCCCTGGTGTGCTGCTCCCGCAGCTGTGCATACACAGGCTGAAGACATGGTGTCTCAGAACTACTCTCTAAGGGTGGCAAAGGTTAGGTTCTGCATTCTGCATTACACGTCGTTGGCTTCTGGCAATGTTTTGTCAAGAGTGATCACCCTTTGTTGCCAAACACTGCTGTCAAATTGGATCTTAGATCTTATTAAACAGAAATCATTTTTCTTGTGTATGTCCCCAGTTGACTGCTTGCTGCTGTATCTGTGTGGCTGATGTGAGGTCACTTGTGGTACAGAAATTTGCTTTAAATGCCCAGGTCAGAGCATCACATTAACTGTACTGAAACTGTCTGAGTGCACAAAGCCAGGGCCAGAGCACAGCCTCCCGGACCTCCTGCACTGAACACCAGGCACACCCAGCCCGCACTCCTAACACCTTGGCCTTGGCCTTGGCCTTGGCCTCTTGTCTCTCATCCTAATTCCTCACTCCGTTTGTGTGTGGTCAGCCATGGCTTTCTTTCCTGACTTGAAGGGATTTGGGTGATCGCATTTACTGCTCGGCATCCCGCAGAAGGGAGGCAGTCTCTTTTACCATCCTTGTGCTGAAATGTCAATAAATGGATGAATGAATAAATAAATAATGCCTTTTGGCAGAAGGATTGGGAGTAAAAAAAAAAAAAAGAGGGGGGAGTGAGGGAGTGCTTAAAAGAGCATTTCTGATGATACTGAGTAAATGCAAGCAGGGACACTGAAGTGTCACAGTTGTTTTGCAGTGCACTCTTAGCTAGCACAGCAGATGGCATGGGGTCTGCTGGCTGCAAGCACAGGCTCAGAGCTTCCTGGTCTCCCACGTTCTCACTTTGAGGGTTAAAATGAGGGGCTGCATTACCAGAGGCCACAAGATGGCCTTTGGCCTTCCACTTTTCTTCTTCTAATGTGTCCAT